>NW_006238966.1:619087-663562 GCF_000226075.1 Solanum tuberosum
TACCTTAGAGTGTTGAAAACAACTATAAAACATAGGTACATTACCAAGGAACATGTATGAAAAGGTGGGGAATGAATGGAAAGGATTGGCGTCCTTGGTGCTCTGAGAGGCGTGGGGCGCCACCCTTCAGACTTCAGAGGGGCCTGCTGGGCGCTCTGCAAGACGTGCCTCCCCAAGGGGGAAACTTCAGAACCCCTGTTGGGGTACGCTGGCTGGCGCGATTGCCGAGCCTTTTTCCCCAAAAATCCGACTTTTCTCCTTAGTTTCTCCAACTCTAAACCCTCTTAACATCCAAGGTTCTTTCCCCAAACACTCATAATCATTAAAACCCTCAATATACAATAGATTCAACTCGGAATTCTATTCGGAAACATGCACCAAACCAACAAGAAACTTCAACAACACAACCACAAACTTCAACAAACACAACCAATCTTTTCTAACTTCAACAAACACAACCAATCATCAGAGGGGCCTGCTGGGTGCTCTGTAAGACGTGCCTCCCCAAGGGGGAAACTTTAGAACCCCTGTTGGGGTACGCTGGCTGGCGCGATTGCCGAGCCTTTTTCCCCAAAAATCCGACTTTTCTCCTTAGTTTCTCCAACTCTAAACCCTCTTAACATCCAAGGTTCTTTCCCCAAACACTCATAATCATTAAAACCCTCAATATACAATAGATTCAACTCGGAATTCTATTCGGAAACATGCACCAAACCAACAAGAAACTTCAACAACACAACCACAAACTTCAACAAACACAACCACAAACTTCAACAAACACAACCACAAACTTCAACAAACACAACCACAAACTTCAACAAACACAACCACAAACTTCAACAAACACAACCACAAACTTCAACAAACACAACCACAAACTTCAACAAACACAACCACAAACTTCAACAAACACAACCACAAACTTCAACAAACACAACCACAAACTTCAACAAACACAACCACAAACTTCAACAAACACAACCAATCTTTTCTCGGAAGTAAAACATGTTGGCATGTTGGAGAATGAACAAACCCAACACTATGATCTCACATACCTTATTAGGGATCACCCCCGATGAAAACCACGACGATCTTTACGGACTTTGCTTCTTCTTCTCCTTTCTCCTCCTCTCCTTTTCTCTCAAGAACCCTAACTCTCACTTTTAAAAGGGAAAATTTGATTTAAATCAGCCTAGACCCTTAATATAACCAAAAGAAAAGGCTAGGGAAATGACCACAATACCCTTACAAATTCGGATGAACTTCCCTGTGCCAACAACCCAACTTCCAAAGGGCATAACTCACTCATACGAACTCGGAATCGATCAAACTCGGTGGCATTGGAAAGATCACTCATCCTGAGCTAGGAGTTATGACTATCTGAAGTTGACCAAAAACTCATTTTTTCCATAATTAGCTAAATTTCCAGATTTTGAATTCTTTCCAAAAATGACTATTTCCAATTCTAAGCTTCTTCATAGCTATTTCAAATTGTCGGATCTTACAATAATCATCATCATTCATACAATTGCCTTTTAAACATGATCATAATACCTTCATTTAGATCACACAAACATACGTCACTTCATAAGCATACATAGTAATTAAACACCTCCACCTTTCCAGTAATCAATAGCTCAAGCACAATTCTACTACAACAAGTAATTTGGTCATAACTTGCCCTTTAAAGGCCATGATCACAAATCATAAAATCACCAACAATTTACCATAATTAAGGCATAGATAATGATACAATTCAATAACCCAAAGAAATTTAGACATATTCCATTCATAAGCTTTCATAATCATCAAACCCACATCATAAAGGCATAATTTAGAAATTGAGAGAATTCATGGGTTCATAGAGTATTTTCATCATAAATCATCAATTAAACACTAATACAATCATAATTTGTTATTATAAACCATTTGAAAACGTTTGAGGAAAGAACCCATGAGATTGAGTAAAACCTTAGGTTTTTTATAACTTGAAATCACCTTTGACTTGGCTCCTTGAATGAAAAGTTAGACAAGGATCAAGACTACCATACCTTGCAATTGAATCCCCACGACAATTGAAGAAGAAACACCTTGGAATCCACCAACCCTAGCTTCAATGGCCTCCTTTTTCTTCTTTGAGTTTAGAGGGAGAATTTTTTGAAAGGAAGAACTTCTTTTGGGTTTTAGAGAAATAAGGAGTAAATGACTTATTTTAGGACTTAAAACCATATATACTAGTGATATAAAACAATTAAAAGCAACCCACACTTTAATTAATTAAAAAGAAATTACTCAATGTCCCCATTTTAGGCACCCCCCGTCAAGGACCACGCCCACTTGTACGGGTCGTGAGGGGTACCACGGCTCGTGGTGGTGCACGTGGTCCCCTAGGCAGTGTGTCTCTCAACCTTCACAAGCCCTCAAGGGCCTAAGGGAGGACCACAAGACTTCCACGATCTGTGGTCAAAACCACGAGTCGTGGTGATGGTCGTGGTTTTACCATCATCTAAGCATAACCATAAAGCAACACATTCATACTAAAGACAACATCACAATCTATAACCTCAAATCCAACAAGTAACATAACCACAATTGACATCACAACCAACCTTTCTCCGTCACTCCTTCTAGCATAAGCCTTTCAAATGGTCATACCCTAAAGACCATCAGATAAGGAATAAGAGAGAGACATTCTAGAGTTAAACTCTATGGCACGACTTGAAGAATATGAAAGAAGTGTAACTTCCTAACATCCTATAGCATCTCGCTCATAGATGTGTCGCGACCTATATTGATGAACAATACTCTACTAGACGTGGCTTATGATACATCAACCTAAAAACCATTCCCAAAACCTTGTGCTCTGATACCATGTTTATCACGACCTGAGTCTAGACCCCGGATGCGACACGGCGTACTCGACCCCGAAGGGGTCTTATATAAGCCTCATAG
Source organism: Solanum tuberosum (assembly GCF_000226075.1). Taxonomy (NCBI): domain Eukaryota; kingdom Viridiplantae; phylum Streptophyta; class Magnoliopsida; order Solanales; family Solanaceae; genus Solanum; species Solanum tuberosum. The sequence goes on from NW_006238966.1 coordinate 622,040, forward strand.
CATTCATAACATAAGAAACTTAGAAATAGCGTAGAATTAGAACTTTTCTTTTATAAATTCAACAATCAAAATTATTAAAAGCAAGCAGAAGTCTATCGTCCTACATGGCCATCTAAACAATACTTGAAACAAAATAGGGTCACGACCCTTTATTATAAAAAAGATTAGCATTGTCTATTACCTGAAAAGAAAGTAAACATAACAGTTCTTGTCCTCGAATCCATGAGGACATACCAAGTCTTGGAAGAATCTCAATCCAAGATTCAACTAGAGATAAGCAAATTGAGTAACAATCCCTACACTTCATAAAGGTATAGAAAATATGGGTTAGCACAATTAAGTACTAAGTATGATAGCCATGTAAAAACATGCTTAAAACGGAAATTTTATTTTGAAAGTCATGATATATGCCATTTGGATAAATCCTTCATGAACATAAGCATAAGAGGGATAATACAAGACATAATCAACATACAATTCATTTAACCACATTAGAAACATAATCAACATATAACCATTACCTTCACATTAAGCCTTCACCTGAAGTAACCCTCATGATATACCTTGTGCAATGTATGGATAGCGTCCCATACCACCATCCACATCAAAGAATCACATTAACGTCGCCAAAAGTTAACTTACCATTCAAACTTTCCATATTTATGCAATACTCATACATAAGAGACATAAACATTACATAGGACATATCAACACACACATACTTCACTTCATAAGCAAACATAGTAATTAAACACCTCCACCTTTCAAGTGGATCAATAGCTCAAGCACAATTCTACTACAACAAGTAATATGGTCATAACTTTCCCTTTCAAGGCCATGATCACAAATCATCAACTCACCTACAATTTACCATAATTAAGGCATAGATAATGATACAATTCAATAACCCAAAGCAATTTAGACATATTCCATTCATAAGCTTTCATAATCATCAAACCCACTTCATAAAGGCACAATTTAGGAATTGAGAGAATTCATGGGTTCATAGAGTATTTTCATTATAAATCATCAATTAAACACTAATACAATCATAATTTGTCATTATAAACCATTTTAAAATGTTTGATGAAAGAACCCATGAGATTGAGTAAAACCCTAGGTTTTTGATAACTTGAAATCACCTTTGACTTGGCTTCTTGAATGAAAAGTTAGACAAGGATAAAGACTACCATACCTTGCTTTTGAATCCCCACGACAATTCAAGAAGAAACACCTTGGAATCCACCAACCCTAGCTTCAATGGCTTCCTTCTTCTTCCTTGAGTTTAGAGAGAGAGTTTTTTGAAAGGAAAAACTTCTTTTGTGTTTTAGAGAAATAAGGAGTAAATGACTTACTTTAGGACTTAAAACTATATATACTAGTGATATAAAACAATTAAAATCAACCCCATACTTTATTTAATTAAAAGAAATTACTCAAATGTCCCCATTTTAGGCACCTCCCGTCAGGGACCACGCCCACTTGTACGAGTCATGAGGGGCACCACGTCTCATGGTGGTGCCCGTGGTCCCCTAGGCAGTGTGACTCTCAACCTTCACAAGCCCTCAAGGGCCTAAGGGAGGACCACAAGAGCTCCCACGATCTGTGGTCAAGACCACGAGTCTTGGTGTTGGTCGTGGTCTTGAGGCAGTGGCTTGGCCAAGCTGCCTTGCCTCCCCTTGAGGCCAAGTGATATTGATGACCACTTTGACGGACCGTCTAGGGCACCCCGACTCGTGGTCTTTGCGGCAGTAGCTCCCACAACATTGCACCACTCCTACCAAACTAAGGCAACTCCACGAGCCTTCTCATGGCCCGTGGTCATGACTGTTTACTCGAAAATATAAATAAAAGAAAAATGACTAAGTTTTCGAAAAATCGATTAAACTTATAGTTTAAGAGAAACAAAATTTCCAAAGAAACAGAGCTGCCACTTCATTTTTTAGTAAAAATCAAGAAAAAACTTGAGGTATTCAAAAGACTTAAGCAGACAAAATCAATTGAAAATAAAAGAGCTCTAGTTCAAATGTACACTCCGAGAAGGTGTTAGGCCCTCGGAATGTCTGCTAACTTGCGGTTGACCGGCTATTTGACTAAAATGACTTTGACTAATTTTGAGAAAAAATTAACAAAGAAAACTTTTTGTTTTTTATTATTTGGAAATAAAATGAACTAAAAGGTTTTAAGAATATAGCTCATATATTAACGAGATAACTAATATAAATAGAACAAGTAATAAATAATTTGAAAAGTCATAAGTTGAGAAACATTTTAACATTTGAAAACCCTTGAATTTGAAACAAAATAAAGGTGTCATTTGTTTAAAACAACTTTACTTAAACTGAAATTTATAGCTAAAAGTTTGAAAATAGTTTATTTGTTTTTTAAAAAAAAAAGAAAAGAAAAAGTACTTGTAGTAGCACACTTTGAAATGCTTTAAAACTTTAAACCAAAGTTGGACTCCCTTGTTTTATTTTTAAAAGTAATATTTAGAAATGAAGTTAAAATTACATATAATTTAAAAGAATCATTAGTAACTAGAACTAAATAAAGGATCCCAATCCCAATTACCTATCCTATGTGAGATATTAAAACACAAGAACATATTCAAGTCACATAAACAAGTTAAAACAATAAATGCTAAACAATAATAATAATAATAATAATAATATTAATAATAATAATAATAATATAAAAAGTCATATAAACGCCGCCAAATGAGTTGTGCTTGCTTACATTGCTATTCGGGTAGTCTAAGATATAGTGAAGACTCTGTATGCGGGTATACCGGTAACGAGTCCAGGAGACTCTATTTTTTCGAGAGTCCTTAATTGGTACTCCATTTTCGCTCCAAAGTTCATGCAAGTAAAAGAGAGGGTAAAGAAATTAGCAAGACGTTTCAACTTTAATCGATATCGACTGTTATTAAATATAACACCAAGTAAAGTCACACTACAACGATACAATCTTGAAAAATATATAAACATTGGACAAGGTACCCAAGCCACCAAATATGTATTCAAATCCTAACACATTTTTTAAGTTATAATTAAGCTATTTGTTAGAGGTTGGAAGGAAACTTATATTGTAACCCTTTCAAACTTTATACATGCTAACACTACTGTTTAGGATAAAAAAAATCTTACACATCTACCTCTACTAACATACGATAGAATAGAGGAAGTAAATGAAAGAGAGTTTGGCTCAAGTTTACAAACCGCTATATAGAACGATAACGGGCATATTGTGATTATGATATACTAGTATTTCATTAGTTAATTTTTAAGTATGCAAATATGGATATTATCTACTTTAAACATATTGTCAAAGCAACAACATATGAGCTGGAAATTTTACAATATAAAAGGCACCAAATGAACAATTAGTTAATAACCAAAACTGATTTCATGTGAAACTAAAATGAAACCGCTCTTTAATTCACAACGTCTAAAACGTGACAAATAGTTTCAACCCTCAAAAAAGACACGACCACATTTCTTTAACACTACTTCCAGTATAGCTAAAGTAAACGAAAAAATACTCATATGTTTCGGCATACATATATATAACAGAAAAACAAAGAAAATTGAAAATTTATATTTTTGTGGGTATAGTAAATTTGCAATCAAAGATTAACATTTTTAAGGGAAAATACATAATCTGCAACTTATGTTTATTTTAAAAAAAAAAATCTAAAACAGAGGAAAATTACATATTTCAAGCATGCTTTTCACCTGGCAATACAGGGGCCGAAATTTCTTATCAAAAATGCAAAATTGAATCTTGACACATAAATTTCTCAAATATACATAGCATTTTAAACCATAGTGGCGAAATAGAAAAAAAAGGGGGGCGAGTATTACCTGTTGCGGGGCCGTAAGCGGAGACGGGATGACCTAGAGCGAATTCTACCACAATGAGCTCGGTTCTGAAAAGCAGGGTCGACGCCTTTTAGGAAATAGAGCTAAGCTTCTAATTTTCAACAATTTTCAAGGGGTTTCAGTTGCTCTTTTCTTGATGTAAAGTCTCTGTATTTTGAGAATGAATATCTGTGTTATTTAGGGGAGGAAAGTCAGGTATTCATGGGGGTCCAAAAAATCTCCCTTCTCACAGTGAGGGTGAAGAGTATATATAGGAGAAGATGGGGGCAGAATTAGGGGGAAAACGAGAGGGATTTGGAGAGATTTGAAATTTGAAATTCAAATCCTCCTCCAGAGATAAGGCTGCCAGCTCCATTTTGTGCTACTCTCCAACAGATTAAAAATCGCAGCTATTCGATTCTCGAGTGAAGGACGAGCGAGGCAACAAATTGAGACACCTGTCGATTCTCGCACGGAGAGGAGGGTAAAGGAGAGATGAGACGTGGGAGAGGGACACGGTGGGCTTGGAATCACGTTTTGATTCGGGTTTCGTGCTGCTGGACTGGATTGAATCGCGATTTCTGGGTTGATTTGAGGTTCTGGGTTCGGGTATTACTCTTTATGCGTGAATAGGAAGAAGAACGAAGAGTACAGGGTGGGGTAGCATACTGTTTGTTGTTGTATTGCTACTGGTATTGTATTGAATGAGTATTTTTCTTTAATGGATATTGGAAGTAAGAGTTGGGTGGGCTGCTCATGGGAGAAAGAATTGGGCCCGGAATGTCTTAGGATGGGTTGGGTATTTTGAATTGCAACTCTAACCAATTTAAATTTAGAACTTAACCAATTTTAATTGGTGAAATCGGCTAAAATAAAATGGGACGAATTAATATAATTAATTAGCGAGCTTCTTAACTTTAATAAAATAAAATAATTAATTTGATTATAAAATAGTTAATTTAAAATTATAACCATAATTTAAGCTAAACTAAATTAATAAGATATTCAACTAAAACGTAAAAATTTTGAGATGATTTTTGAATATTCATAAAATATACTAATTATATACATAATTATATATAAAAAATATTTATTATTTGAAATTTATAAAAAGGATAAAATTAATTAAGAATAACTTGAAAACTATTTTGAACTTGATAAAAACTAATTATTTCAAATCGTTTGGAATTTGAGAAGCTCAATGATTAATATATATTGTGGAGGTCCAAAATTGAGTGTCAACAACTGTCCCTCGTTTGACTTGGATTGATGAAAGAAATCTGAGGCAAATGAAGTTGACAAATCCAATTTTGACCGACCACATCTTCACCTTTTAGAAAAGAATTTTGGTACGGACTTTGGGAATTATGGCCGAACCCTGGAATCGGGTTTCCTACATATCTCAGACCATATGAGAATTCAGGCCACTTGTAGTTCGACTCGATCGATTGAAAAGGAAATCTATTATGCTACATAACCTTTGGTTCTGGAGGAGTGACAAATAAGTCGAGTATGAAAAATAGGCTTGCAACATCTCCGCCATGAATGTGGAGCTCTTCATATCCATAAGTAAGAACTTACATGGACATAATTTCCAAAGCTCTTGGCACATTGTCACTCAGATTAGAAAACTAATTCCAGTGAAAATCAAAATTTTCTAGATGTGAAACAGAAATCGATAAACCCAAAGAAGAACCCACATGCCTTCTGATAGGGGTGTGGTTTGATTGTGGTGGAAGTCGCTCCTCAGCTCGCGTCCTAAGAGTTTGATACTCCTCTTCGGACTATGTCCCAATTCCCTGCTAGAAAAAAGTTCCACGTTGTGCTGTATCCTTTTTGATGTCGTCCTCACCTGTGGTTTGTTTTGAGAATTCATCCTTTCAGATGCCCTCGACAAAGACTGAGATAAAACTCATTAGCATAAAAATGTAATTCAAATAGGAGATAGTGTCTCTTACCGTGTCGTCGCTAATTGCTCTCCTTGGACATTTGACGTCAACTTCCTCTAGTTTGACGTATAGCAAATAAAGCTCGTATTTCATATTTGTAGTATAACCTTCCATGTACTCTTATTTTGATGTCGAAATAATAAAATAGGTTGATGTAATATGTTAATAGTTCTCTTGATATCGTTGTTGATGATTCTCTTGATGTTGTTCTTGCAATGAAAATGATGCAGCCGATGTTGATTTTCTTGCGATGCATGAAGATAATTCTCCCGTGAAATATACAGATGATGTTTTTTTTTAAAAATCGTATGCACATTACAACTCATTTGTTAAGGATTTGGAGATGCCATTGTTTGCTTGGTGCATGGCGAACTCTGATGATCTCTGCAACGAGCCATATGGCTTGATAATGATCCAACTGTAACGAGGTGGATGACTCGATAATATTCCAACTGTAACGAGGTGGATGGCTCGATAATATTCCAACTGTGACGAGGTGGAGGCTCAATAATATTCCAACTGTAAACAAGGTGGATAGCTCGATAATATACCAATTGTAATGAGGTGGAGGCTCGATAATATTCCAACTGTAATGAAGTGGATGCTCGATAATATTTCGACTGTAACGAGGTGGATGCTCGATAATATTCCAATTGTAATGAGGCTCGATAATATTCCAACTGTAACAAGGTAGATGACTCGAAAAGATTCCAACTGTAACGGGGTGGATGGCTCGATAATATTCCAACTGTAACGAGGTGGATGGCTCGATAATATTCCAACTGTAACGAGGTGGATGACTCGTTAATATTCCAACTATAAGGAGGTGGATGGCTCGATAATATTCCAACTATAAGGAGGTGGATGACTGGATAATATTCCAACTATAACGAGGTGGATGGCTCGATTATATTCGAACATAGTTCAAAATAGGAACCTGAATTGGATAAACAAATATACGAACCACGTATGGGGTGGATCACCCATCAAAGCTATATACTAAAATCTTTAATCAGCCAATCAAAACACATAATCCACTTATGGGGTGGATACCCAACAAATTTTTAAATCTTGACTCTAACATTGTCAAGAAACATGTATGCCTAAATTGCTACGCGACAATCATACTAAAATTTTTTATCGATGTCTATGCATGTCGCGACTATGATTCTCTGTTTAAAAGACATAATTATCGAGGTGAATGACTTAATTCTTTCACACGAAGATTAAAATCAATCCCTCCTTACTTGACAAACTCAACAAAATTTGAGTTTGTTGCTGACATATTCAATCGTTATCGAAATCTTGTAATGATTTGATAACTTCGACTGTCATGAGTATACTACGATCTCCGATATCTTTTATGATGTGATGGACTTGGTGATTTTCCCTTGCAACACTTCTAAGATAATGTCGCTTTTGATCATCTTTAGATTTGATGTCGATTTCACAGATGATCCTGACTTTATCAGTACTATCACCTGCAAAGCTTCACACCAAACATTAGTATCGACGATGAACTAAAAAATAAAATTAAAGATAAAGTGCTAGAATAAGTCATTCAGCTTATCAAGATCAGGCTATGATGAGCCTAATGATTACTCTTATCGTGACTCGTCACTAGCGATCCTCCAACACATTGTTTCTTAAAACTTTGAAAGAATTTATTAGCGTTTGTCTTCAATATTCCTGCAAACTAAAAAGGAATTGTTTATAAATCACTTGAGGCAACATAATAAAATAAAGATAAAATGAGATGGAAAGTTTTCTAAGTTATGTTGATGAGGCCACGATGGGTGTAAATAACGCCTTTTGCCGCACGTTACAGCTTTACATTACCATTTTGTGGCTTCGATGTTCCTGCATCCACATAAAAATTCTTAGTTTGAAAGACTTATTTGTGTTGGTCTTGTCTTCATGATCCTTCATGCAGTTGGCTTACGCGCTCGTCCATCCTTTTTAAGATAGTCTTGATAGAATTTTTGAGGACCCTCCTCAAAAATTCGGTCCCAGTCTAAAATACGAAGAAACTCTTGTTAATTCTGAGGTTGCTCATTCTGGAATTTTGAGGTTCCTCCTCAAAATTGTGTCCCAGTTTCCTTCAATAATAATAAGTATAAGTCTTTTAACACATGACATTTTTGTGGAATTTTTGAGATCGTCTCGAAAATTCTGTTCCAGTTTCAAACTTGATTTTCTAGAAAATTTCATCTTAATTTTTCCAGATCCACTCAAAACTAACCTAGTTGCATTTTGATCTTCAGTCTTGACTTGTTGAAGAAGTCTATCTTCAAATGAATTTTTGAGAGGATCTCAAAATTTCTGTCCAGTTTCCATTATAAAGAGAAATGGAAATCTTACGGGGAATATGACCGAGCCGTTGTGACGCCTACGTATCCCGTTGAGGCAGGAATCAGGTCAAACATAGTTCCCCCTCTCAAGGATTAACAAATATAGGAAATTTTGATAAGGAAACGACTGAGGCTGACATAGACCGCCTTCGTATCTCATTCTTGAGAATTCAAGTCAGACGTAGTTCATTACAAGGAATGTGCGATAAAAAGAAGGAAAAAGATTAATTGTGCATTTTCGAAAGAAAGATAACAATGACATGATACAGAGAATTCTGGCCAATGTTGGGCATACTTCTTCTCAACCTTTGATGACAAATATCTTCAAATGGCTCTGTGCATAAATGTCTTGTACTTACTCTTTAGCATCCAATAAGTTATCATTTGGGGAGGCTTAATCAATATTGATTAAATTATTGTTGATCATGTTTTGAATTTTGTGTTTGAGAGTTGAACAATTCTCTGGGTCGTGTCCAACTGCTCCTGAATAATAAGCACATTTGTGGTCAGCCCTGTAAAACTTTCCCAAAGGATTGGCTGGTCTTCCTTCTATAGGATGGAGCATACCAATTGCTTTCAACCTTTCATAAAAGTTGAGTTTGAGATTCCCTTAGTGGTGTAAATACTTTAGGAGCCTTCCTAAAGTTTGGACGAGGGAATCATTTCTGATTGACATTGTGGTATTGATATCTCCTTTGTGGAGCTGACTGTATATGGGTAACCGTCACTGCAGATACCTCTTCGACTTTCTCTTTTGACGTATTCATACCACTAATTTTGGTAGATTTGTCATTAGCTCGCAATGCAATAAGGTATGTGACCTTTCCAGTTTTGAAACCATCTTTCGAAGCTTCTCCTACCTTGATGATCTCAACAAATTTTTGTCCCATCATGCACAACATTCTCTCATAGTACTCAGGTTGTTGAGTTCGAATAAACGTTTCAGTGATTTCACGTTCAGACATAGGAGGTGAACTCTTGCAGCCTCTTTTCTCCAACAAAGAGCATACTCTCAATAGTTTTCTGTAGACTTCTGTTTAATCTTCTCTAAATAGTAGCGATCAGGGGCAGCTTCTACGCTATGTCCAAATCTTTCATTGAAATCCTTTGCGAGTGTATTCCAACTCGTCCAATGTTTTAAATCTTGCAATGTAAACCACTCTAGCGCTTCTCCACTTAGACTTTGACTGAAGAGGCGCATCAACAATGCTTCATTTTTGCCAACTCCCATGAGTTGATCACAATAAGCTTTAAGATGTGCTAGAGGATTTCCAGTTCCATTAAAAGTGACAAATTTTGGCACTTTGAACCCTTTCGGAAGGTCCAAATCCGGATGAATGCAAAAATTTTTGTAGTTCAATCCCACCTCTTCTAAAGAATAATCAAGTTCTTTTATCACTTTCGCAATCTCTTCCTTCATGATCTTCTTAGTCTTTTCCTCTTTGGCCCTCCACTCCTTCTCCTTCTCTTTGTAGTGGTCATGTTCGGAATAGGCAGTATAGTGAAGGTGTGGTTCGATTTGGACCGGGATATCAAAAGTGACTTTTGGAGTTCGGAATTGAGTGTTTGGTGGATTTTGAGTGCCTTTTGCAGGGGTCTGGTACATGAAATGGGATGTTTGAGGATTGTTGACATTAAAGCTTTGAAATTGAGGGAATGTTTGAGAGGTGTTAGCATTTAGGCTTTGACATGGAAGGAAGGTTTGAGGGTCGGGATTCAGGCTTTGAAGAGGAGGTGGTGCTTGGTATGAAGTGTTGATCTGATGAAAATTTGGGGTAGTTAAGTTGATAGTTGAGGGATTTTGAGCAGGGTTGGAGGGTGGGTTATTCTGGACATGTTCCAAGTTTGAATTTAGAAGAGGAAAATGGAGTGGAAGCCTTCCATCACCTAGAGTGTTGACATTGACAGTCGAAATCGACAAATCTTGCTTTTTCTTAAGCTCAACCCTCAATTCAGCAATCTGTTGCATCAGCTGTGCAATTAACTCATTTTGTTCAACGGCAGGGGGTTGTACTATAGCAACTTCAGCCATGCCAGTATTCTCACTATTCTGGGTCATTTTCTTTTTCCTTTCAACAAATTTCAATTGGGGAAGGAACCTTTGAGAACTTTGAATGTTCAACCAATTTCTCAACACAAAATCAGTTTAAAGTACCTGACAAAGAAAAATAACTCAAAAGACAAATGCGTTAGTTTGTGTCGACGATAAATAATACAATATATCACACATTACTGTAAACAGATTAGGGTTGCTTCATTTGAAGATAAATTAGCCCACATATATAGAGAAATGACTAAATAGACATGAATTTGGCTATTTGATTTTGAGATTAGTGAATCAGAAATGTTAACTTGAGTCAAAACAAAGTCGATTGCATTGTCATACTTCTGATTTTCGATTGAGATGTAACTCCAATTTCTTTGTAAGAGTTAAAAAAGATGGAATTTTTCAAAATGGGGACCGAGCCTTGGAAGGTTGCCTACGTATCTCATGAAGGAGAATTCAAGTCCTGCGTAGTTCGACCCACTTGAATCTCTTTCGATTTGAGATAAAGGGTTGACTTTTTTTCTTTTTTTTGATGAAAAAGTGAGATTTGAAAAATGAAGTTCGAATTTTGTTGTGAAACTAAAAGCTCGAAAAATATTTGAACGCATTTTTGATAGTGACTTGATATTTGTGCTTAAAGGGTTCTAGAAAATAATTCGAAGACGAGTGAGCTAGAATATCTTCAAATAAAGCAACATATTCACACAAGCAGTTATAACACATAAAACAAATATTGCGCGTTCTAAACAAATATGTGACCCTTTTGTGCCAAGGGTAGGTCTAACGATTTGAAAGATGCATAACGTCATTTGAAACATTCTATTGCCCTAAAACCCAATTTTATACAAGTTTTACAAATAAATTGAATGGGGATACATAATAGGGGAAATGGGATACAAAATATCAGTCCCGCGAAGGGGCACAATCCTAATCTATGCTTCTATGAAAAGTTCCTTCTTTCTTGATTTTTGTTATTTCCAGATGTCCACGCTTTTGTCTGCAATGATAACTTGCTCCTTCTTAGATTAGAATAAAGCTATAATCTAACTCCCTAACCAAGAGACAATGTTTTACCAAATGACATATACATCCTTCAAATTTAAACAAATAAACATGATTGTCTTTTACTGACCAAAATGGGTCAAATAGACACAATGTGGGCTTCTAATGGGCCCAACACGCCTTGGGTGTTGGGTCAACTTAGTTCAAAATGCGCTAAATTAGGGATTTGGTTTCGCTCTATGCTAGTTGACTAAGAGTGACGTTTGAAAGACCGAGAACCCAAGTGGACAACTTAGGCTGAAACTCACGACAACTATTGGACGCATGACGTACCAATAAATTGTCGATCCTTCCGAAAAAGGGTTGAGTATAAAAAGTCTAGCTGCGATTATGCAGAAACTGTCCTTAATATACTATACATACAACAGGAAATGTCATGAATGCAATGACAGTTATATCAATTTAAACATATTAAGCGCAAATAGACAATTCAGCAATTAATAACAATTAGTCAAATAAGTCAAATCTTATGGTTAGAACTTAATTAGGTCCCCAGCGGAGTCGCCATTTCTGTTTACTCGAAAATATAAATAAAAGAAAAATGACTAAGTTTTCAAAAAATCGATTAAACTTATAGTTTAAGAGAAATCAAATTTCCAAAGAAACAGAGTGGCCACTTAATTTTTTAGTAAAAATCAAGAAAAAACTTGAGGTTTTCAATAGACTTAAACAGACAAAATCAATTGAAAATAAAAGGGTTCGAGTTCAAATGTACACTCCGAAAAGGTGTTGGGCCCTCGGAATGTCCGCTAACTTGCGGTTGACCGGCGATTTAACTAAAATGACTTTGACAAATTTTGAGAAAAAATTAACTAAGAAAACTCTTTTTTTTTTTATTATTTGGAAATAAAATAAACTAAAAGGTTTTAAGAATATAACTCATATAGTAACGATATAACTAATATAAATAGAACAAGTAATAAATAATTTGAAAAGTCATAAGTTGAGAAACATTTTTAACATTTGAAAAACCCTTGAATTTGAAACAAAATAAAGGGGTCATTTGTATAAAACAACTTTGCTTAAACTGAAATTTATCGCTAAAAGTTTGAAAATAGTTTATTTGTTTATATTAATTTTTTTTAAAACAAAAAAAAAAGTACTTGTAGTAGCACACTTTGAAATGCTTTAAAACATTAACCAAAGTTGGCTCCCTTGTTTTATTTTTAAAAGTAATTTTTAGAAATGAAGTTAAGATTACATATAATTTAAAAGAATCATTAGTAACTAGAACTAAATAAAGGTTCCCAATCCCAATTACCTATCCTATGTGAGATATTAAAAAACAAGAACATATTCAAGTCACATAAACAAGTTAAAACAATAAATGCTAAACAATAATAATAATAATAATATAAAAAGTCATATAAACGCCGCCAAATGAGTTGTGCTTGCTTTCATTGCTATTTGGGTAGTCTAAGATATAGTGAAGACTCTGTATGCGGGTATACCGGTAACTAGTCGATGAGACTCTATTTTTTACGAGAGTCCTTAATTGGGACTTCATTTTCGCTCCAAAGTTCATGCAAGTAAAAGAGAGGGCAAAGAAATTAGTAAGACGATTCAACTTTAATCGATATCGACTGATATTAAATATAAAACCAAGTAAAGTCACACTACAACGATACAATCTTGAACACAAAATATATAAACATTGGACAAGGTACCCAAGCCGCCAAATATGTATTCAAATCCTAACACATTTTTTAAGTTATAAATAAGCTATTTGTTAGAGGTTGGAAGGAAACTTATATTGTAACCCTTTCAAACTTTATACATGCTAACACTACTTTTTAGGATAAAAAAGAAATCTTACACATCTACCTCTACTAATATAAGATAGAACAGAGGAAGTAAATGAAAGAGAGTTAGGCTCAAGTTTACAAAACGCTATATAGAACGGTCACGGGCATATTGTGATTATTATATACTAGTATTTCATTAGTTAATTTTTAAGTATGCAAATATGGATATTATCTCCTTTAAACATACTGTCAAAGCAACAACATATGATTTGAAAATTTTACAATATAAAAGGCACCAAATGAGCAATTAGTTAATAACCAAAACTGATTTCATGTGAAACTAAAATGAAACCGCTCTTTAATACACAACGTCTAAAACGTGACAAATAGCTTCAACCCTCGAAAAAGACACGACCACATTTCTTTAACACTACTTCCAGTATAGCTAAAGTAAACAAAAAAACACTCATATCTTTCGGCATACATATATATATAACAGAAAAACAAAGAAAATTGAAGATTTATATTTTTGTGGGTACAGTAAATTTGCAATCAAAGATTAACATTTTTAAGGGAAAATACATAATCTGTAACTTATGTTTATTTTATTTTGAAAAATCTACAGCAGAGGAAAATTACATATTTCAAGCATGATTTTCACCTAATAATACAGGGGCCGAAATTTCTTATCAAAAATGCAAAATCGACTCTTGACACATAAATTTCTCAACTATACATAGCATTTTAAACCATAGTGGCGAAATAGAAAAAAAACGGGGGCGAGTATTACCTGTTGCGGGGCCGCGAACGGAGACGGGACGAGCTAGAACGAATTCTACCACAATGAGCTCGGTTCTAAAAAGCAGGGTCGATGCCTTTTAGGAAATAGAGCTAAACTTCTAATTTTTGACAATTTTCAAGGGGTCCGAGTTGCTCTTTTCTTGATGAAAAGTCTCTGTATTTTGAGAATGAATATATGTGTTATTTAGGGGAGGAAAGTCATGTATTCATAGGGGTCCAAGAAATATCCCCTCTCACAGTGAGGGTGAAGAGTATATATAGGAGAAGATTGGGGCAGAATTAGGGGGAAAACGGGAGGGATTTGGAGAGATTTGAAATTTGAAATTCAACTCCTCCTCCACAGATAAGGCTGCCAGCTCCATTTTGTGCAACTCTCCAACGGATTGAAAATTGCAGCCATTCGATTTTCGAGCGAAGGATGTGCGAGGCAACAGATTGAGACACCTGTCGATTCTCATACGGAGAGGAGGGTAAAGTATAGAGGAGACGCGGTGGGCTTGGAATCACGTTTGGATTCGGGTTTCACATTTGTGGACCGGATTGCATCGCGATTTCTGGGTTGATTTGAGGTTCTGGGTTCGGGTATTACTGTTTATGTGTGAAAAGGAAGAAGAACGAAGAGTACAGCTTTGGGTAGCGTACTGTTTGTTGTTGTATTGCTACTGGGTATTGTATTGATTGGGTATTTTTCTTTAATGGGTATTGGAAATAATAGTTGGGTGGGCTGCAGATGGGAGAAAGAATTGGGCCTGGAATGTCTGAGGATGGGTTGGGTATTTTGAATTTCAATTCTAGCCAATTTAAGTTTAGAACTTAACCAATTTTAATTGTTGAAATCGGCTAAACTAAAATGGGACGAATTAATATAATAATTATTGATATTCTTAACTTTAACAAAATAAAATAATTAATTTGATTATAAAATAGTTAATTTAAAATTATAAACATAATTTAAGCGAAACTAAATTAATAAGATATTCAACTAAAACGTAAAATCTTTTGAGATAATTTTTTAATATACATAAAATATACTAATTATATACATAATTATATATAAAACATATTTATATTTGAAATTTATAAAAAAGGATAAAATTAATTAAGAATAACTTGAAAACTATTTTGAACTTGATAAAAACTAATTATTTCAAATCGTTTTGAATTTGAGAAGCTCAATGATTAATATATATTGAGGAGGTCCAAAATTGGGTGTCAAAAATGATCACGAGCTATGAAGTGGCTCGTGAAGGGGTGCCTTGGCTTGGCACCAAACTTGGGAACACTGCCTTGTCACCACGGGTGGCACCACGGCTCGTGAAGACCCCCGTGGTCTAGGCAGGCAGTAGCTAGGCCTAGTTTTAGGTAGCCAAGGTTCCCAAACCATGGCCTACACCCAAAACCCTTAGCCCTTGCCCTTAACTCTTGACGTTAACCTCCACGTTTAGGCTCTAGTTCAACCTATCATTTTCCGGGTCGTTATAGTTCTCTAAGCATTTATAAATCAAAACGTGTTCATGGCTGAAACAAACAAAACAATGAGAACCAAAAATAGTTCAAGGGTTGATTTTGTGACTTATGTTGTCTAGTTATACGCTAAATATCGACAATTCAAAGATATCAAATCTATCGATTGACCGAGTTTATCCGATATATGTTCACTACAAAAAGTTGAAAGGGAAACCTACTTATCTAGATACAATTGATCCTTACTTACGATACACAAGGTTTTAATGCATATGTTTTAAAAATAGCCAATCCACATTCATGTGGGAGATTGTTTGGTTGAAGCAAAATGTGAATGAGAAATTGGGAAATATGGGGGAACCAATTTGGAGGGAAAATGAAAAGTCATTTCAAACGTAAAGTCATTTCTCCCATATTAGTAGAAGAACAGAAAAGGTTTGTCCTTATATCAGGAAACACTTTATTTAGCTCTTCAAGGGTTAAGTAGAGGATGTCCCCTTGCATTGTCGTTATCACTCGCTCAACCTCGGCTTCGGCTTCAGCTTTGGCAAATGATGTGATTGATTGATAAAGTTTTAGACAAAATTCATTTAATCAATCTCATTAATTAATTTTGTTTTTCTTATGATTAATTCAGAATGTTATTAATTAATGGAATTAGTTTCATGTAACGGAATTTTTTGAAAATTCATGTAACGGTAAAGTCACTTAGAAGGGACCTGTTCCTTCCGAACATGCATTTCTTTTCCCAAAAGACACAAATATTCTAAACAAACATGTCTTGTCTGAACAAGTGTGTTCACACTTGCTGCAATTAGCAATAAATAGAGAGACTTCTCTCATTTTTCAAAACTGAAAATTTTCTCTTCTTTTGCATACATTTCGTAGAAAATAAATTGTCGATCAACTGAGTGTATGTGATCTTATTGCTGATTTTTGAGTTCATTGAAATTATCAAAGTTTTGAGGTACCGCTACTTCTTTAACAGTTAATCCATTTAATCTTGGGATGAATTAATCTTCAACCTCGGGTACTTAAGGGGATTAAATTTCATAAGGATACACGGTGGGTACTGTGGACTCGGCTTGCTTTATTTTCTGCCTTTCTACTTCATCTTTTATGTTTCTGTTACTAACCTAAACACCTGAGGTAATAAGATTAGGAAATTTAATGTATTATATTTATTTATTTGATGTTTCAAGAGATTAAAACCTTTCTAGTTTTCTACTCTGTTTGAATTTAAGATTCATTTTATTAACGATTAGAAGAATATAAGAACTTCATCCTTAAATTAGAAACATGTTGTATAACGATTTATTCTTCACTTTTAGTATTTCATATACTAAATTGTCAGCTATTTTTGATAGAGAGATGAATAATTCAAGTCAATTTAATGTTAGAACAATGAGTGTTGCAACAACATCGATTGCACTCAATTATTCAACTACTGCTCTTGCACCAGATGAGAAACCTGCAAAGGTTTACTGGAGTTGAATTCAAGAGATGGTATTAAAAGATGTTCTTCTATCTAACTACGTTGCGTCTTCAAAGGTTCAACTCTAGATGAAGAACGATTCTTGGTAGCAAAAGCTCAGAAGCACTCAGATTTTTTGTGTAAAAACTACAATCTACATGACCTGTAAGATGATCTGTACAAGGTGTAAAGTAATATGAAGAGCTCTAAAGAACTATGTGATGCTTTGGAAAAGAAGTACAAAATAGAGGATGCTGGAATGAAAAAGTTCATTTTGGCAAAGTTTCTAGACTATAAGATGATAGGCAGTAAAATTGTTATCAGCCAAGTTCAGGAGTTGTAGGTTATAATCCACGATCTGCTTGCCGAAAGTATAATTTTATATAATACTTGTATTAAATATATTAAGTATGTTCTTAATACTCTCACAATCTTTAATGCATGATTGATTTTGAATGATGTGTTTCAAGTGGCAGTCATTATTAAGAATTTACCTCCACTGTGGAAGGACTTAAAAAACTACTTGAAACATAAACACAAGGATATCACTAATGAAGATCTCATGTAAGTCTGGAATCGAAGAGGACAACAAGGCTGCAAAAAAGAGGTCATGTGGTAATTCAGTAATATCAGGAGAAAATGTTGTTGAAGAAGATCCCACAAGGTCAAGGAAATGAAAGAAAGCATCTGGACCGAAGAGCAGTCCTTCAAAGAAGAAGTTCACAGGACTGCTTCAATTGTTCCAAATGTGGTCATAGGGCTACTAAATATCGGGTTCCTAAGAAGGATCAAGCATTTTTTGCTGAATCTGAACAAAAGATGGACGATCTTTGTGCAATACTTTTAGAATGCAACTTGGTTGGAAATCTAAGAGAATGGTGGATATATTCTGGTGCCTCATGCCATGTTTTTGCCGACAAAAAATTATTTGCATCATATGTTCCTACACTTGCAAATGAGAAGTTGCTCATGGCGAACTCTGTTATTACAAAGGTTGAAGGAGCATGAAATATTTACTTAAAGATTACTTAAGGCAATGTGGTGGCTTTCAACAGAGTCTTGTGTGTTACAGAACTGCAAAAGAACTTAGTTTCAATACCATTTCTGACCAAGAAAGGAATCAAATGTGTAATTATTTATGATAAAATTGTAGTGAGTAAGAATGAAATGTACGTAGGAAAAGATTACCCCATTGAGGGCCTCTTCAAATTCAATGTAACTACAGTTGAAATGAATAAAGATTTTGCGTCTTCTTACTTTCTTGATTCAAACTATTTATGGAATGAACGTTTGGGATATGTCAATTACAAAACCTTCCAAAAAATGATCAACTTAAATTTTTTGCCTAACTTTGAGTGCAATAAATCAAAATGTCAAGTATGTGTTGAATCTAAGTATGCTAAACATCCTTATAAATCTTTTGAAAGGAATTCATAATCATTAGAGTTTATTCACACTAACATTTGTGACAGGAAGTCAACACAATCTCCTGATGGGAAAAAGTATTTCATAACTTTTATTTACGATTGCTCTAGATAATATTATGTCTATTTGCTAAATGGTAAGGATGAAGCAATAGATGCATTTAGGAAATATAAAACTAAAGTTGAAAATTAGTTGGATAATTAGATAAAAATATCACAAGTGATAGAGGTGGAGAATATAAATCTTCGTTTGCAGATATATGTTTGGAAAATGAAATCATCCATTAAACCACTACTCCTTTCTCTCCTCAATCTAATTCAACTATGGAACTGAAAAACCAAACTTTAAAGGAAATGTTGAATGCCTTATTTATAACTTTAGGTTTACCACAAAACTTGTGAGGGAAGCTATCCTTGTAGAAAATTGGATAATCAATAGAGTGTCTCACAACAAGACATGTTATTCCATAGGAGAAATGGAAAGGTAGAAACCCCAACTTGAAATATTTCAAAATGTTGGGGTGTCTAGCAAAAGTCCAAGTTCTTATACCTAAGAGGGTCAAAATAGGACCTAAGACTGTGAACGGTGTATTCATTTCATATGCCACAAAAAGTAAGGCATGTCAATTTCTGATTCATAAATTCAAACATCCAGATATTCATGACAATACGGTAATGAAATCAGATAATGTTGAATTCTTTGAACATATCTCTCTGTAAAAAACTAGACTTGAGTTATCTAGTGAAGGGCTAAACGAGCTCGAGAAGATCCAAAAGAGAATGTGCCTAATAAAGAGAGTCCAAACTGTAATAAACGTCAAAGGACATCTAATTCATTTGAATCTAATTGTGTAACCTTCCTTCTTGAAAATGAGCCTCGAACATTCAAGGAAGCTATGTTGTATACAGATTCAATCTTTTGTGAAAAAGTTGTCAATAGTGAGATTGATTCAATCTTAAGCAACCATACTTTGGAGTTGGTTGATCTTCCTCTAGGAAACAAACCTTTGGGTTCGAAATGAATTTTCAAAAGCAAATGAAAGGTGATGGAACTATTGACAAATACAAAGCAAGACTTGTCATCAAAGACTTTTGACAGAAAGAAGGTCTTGATTATTTTGACACATACTTGATAGTGACTAGGATTACATCAATTCAGACGCTAATTTCCCTAGCTTCAGTATACGGTTTTGCAATTCATCAAACGGATGTAAAAACTGCCTTCTTGAATGGAGAATTGGAGTAAGAAATTAACATAGAACATCCCGAGGTCTTCATAGTCTGGTAAAGGAAAGAAAGTGTGCAAACTTGTTAAGTCACTCTATGGACAAAAACAAGCATTGAAACAATGGCATGCAAATTTTAATCACACCATGTTGGCTAATGGATTGAAGATCAATGAATGTGATAAATGTGTTTACATTAATGACACTCTAGATCAAGAGGTCATTGTATACCTATATGTGGATGACATGTTGATAATGACAACAACATTGCTAATGTAAAAGCTATTAAGTGTGCTTGCTAGTAGGTTTGATATGAAAGATCTAGGAGTTGCCGATTTGATATAGGGAATAAAGATTCATAAAACTCCTCACAATCTAGCATTGTCTCAATCTCATTATATTCTAAAGATAATAGAAAATTTCAAGTATTTGAATTTCAAAAGGACAAAGCACCAATTGATGTTAACCTTGATCTTGCTAAGAATAAAGGTGAAAGTCAGTTTTAATTATATTATGCCAGAGTATTTGGAAGTTTGATGTACGCATGAACTTTACACGGCCATATATAGCCTGCGATATAAGTAAACTAAGTTGATACACAAGTAATCCCAATCAAAATCATTGGATGGCAATGAAAATGGTTTTGGGGTAGTTAGATGATATTCAAAATAATGCTTTGCATTACAACAAATATTCAGCGGTTGTTAAAGGATATAATGATGCAAATTAGATTTTTGGGTCAACTAAAACTAAATTCATGAGTGGATATGTTTTCACTATTGGTAGAGGAGCAATATCTTGGAAATTATTCAAACAATCATGTATAGCTTGCTCTATAATGGAGTATGAATTCATTGCCTTAGATAAGGCAGGTGGAGAAGCTGAATGGCTCCGGAATTTCTTAGAGGATATTCCATTTTGGCCCAAACCAATGGCCCCTATATGCATACATTATGATAGCTAAGCTTCAATAGTAAGGCCTTGAAGAATTGTGTATAATAGCAAGTCTCATCACATATGACGAAGACAGAACTCTGTTAGACAACTACTCTCTAGTAGAATTATCACAATTAATTATGTAAAGTCAAAGGACAATGTATGGGTTCCAGTTAAAAAAGGCCTAACTAGAGAGGGGGTTGAGAGATAATTGACAGGAATGGGACTATGTCTAAGGAAAAGTTATCGTGGTGGTAATTCTACCTAGAAGATTGAAGATCCCAAGATCTAGGTTCAAGGAGATCAAACAAAGTCATAGATGACTGTTTAATATTTTCAAAAATTACTTTATGGTCCATTCTCATGATGAGACAATGATAAAGGAATTAAGACTTTTTAATGGTTTCTAAGTTTGATATAGAGTATATCAAATAGTGTATCTGCATGATAACACATTTAGAAATCACCTATGTAAGTGTGAAGTGTAAGCCGCTTCAAGGAGAATATGATAAGGCTAGTTCTCTAAGCACTTATATACATAGACGTGTTCATGGCTAAAATAAACAAAATAATGAGAACCAGAAACAATTCAAGGGTTGATTGTGCGACTTATGTTGTCTACGTATACACCAAATATTGACTGTTGAAAGATATTATAATCTACCATTTGACTGGGTATATATGATATATATTCACTATATAAATCTCAAAGGGAAACCTACTTATCCATTCCCCATTCATGTGGGGGATTGTTGGGGTTAAGTAAGATGTGAATGGGAAATAAGAACTAATGAGAAATTGAGAAATGTGGGCGAACCAACTTGGAGGGAAAATGAAAAGTCATTGAAAATGAAAAGTCATTTCTCCCATATTGATAGAAGAAAGGAAAACATTTGTTCTTATATTAGGAAACACTTCCTTTAGCTCTTAAAGGATTATATAGAGGATGCCCCCTCGCGTTGTCGTTGTCACTCGGCTTCAGCTTCAACTTTGTCTTTTGCAAATGATGTGATTGATTACTAATTTTTTGGAAAAATTTATTTAATCAATCTTATTAATAATTTCCTTTTTCTTAAAAGACACAAACGTTCTAAACAAACATATCTTGTCTAAATCAGTGCATTCACACTCCTATCTAAACATGTGTGTTCACACTTGATGCACTTGGCTATAAATAGAGAGACTTCTCTCATTTTTAAAAAGACATAAATTTTTCTCTTCTTTTTTATATATTTCTTACAAACTGAATTGCCGATCAACTGAGTCAGTCTGTAATCTCGTTCCTGATTTTTGAGTTCGTTGAAATTATCCAAATTTGAGGTACTGGTACTTATTTAATAGTTAATATGTTTTATCTTAGTAGGAATTAATCTATAACCTCTGCTACTTGAAGGGATTAAATTTCTTAAGGATACAAAGTGGGTTCTATGGACTCAAATTGTTTTATTTTCTGTCTTTCTATTTCTTCTTTTATGTTTTTGTTTTACTAACCTGAATACAGGAGATAACATTTTTATCTTGAGATGATGATCTATCGAAAACAACCATTTTACCTCAGAAGTAGAGATCATGTCGGCATATACTCTACCATCTCCGGCCCCACTTTATGAGACTACACTAGGTATGTTATTGTTATTATAGATCTCATGCCATATGGAATTTGTTTTCATCACTACTCAACTTTGAAGTACTATAACTATAATTGCGAATTTGTTGATAACGCTCAAATCACACTTCAAAACCAATTAAAAGAGTGAGCGGTCGTAGTAAAAAAAGAAAACCCAACAAAAAGTCAGGATCGAATCCCACAAGGAGTGGTATATCATAGAGAATTCCTTATCAAGAAATTTGGACTATAAATTAGCTCATTTGCAATAGTAAGAACAATTGGATAGATAATACCACCAACTTAATTTAAAGTTTCGATAATCAATTATTGCAATTAAACTAAAATAAATCAAGAGTTAACAAGCAATCTAGGGGTTCGAAGATTAGAAATTGATGTCACATAGGGGTGATTGTGTTTCTCTATAGTGATAAACATTCATGAATAGGCTAAGTATTTTGCAGTGACGCTAATCATCTTTCGATCTCAAAGCATCTATTCCTAGAATCTTTTTTCGGTCTCACCTAAATGTCAATTCTAAACAAACCAATACCTTACTCTAATCTCTCTTTCAAGAACAGGGTAAATAGATTGGACCCATAACATCTCTTTCAAGCAAGTTGCAGATATCTAACCTTAATTGCTAGTATTGAACTAATTACCCACTCCAATCAATCTCTTTCGAGCATCAATCAGAGATTAGAAGTAGCAATCAAGTTTTCAAGCTTAATTCTTAGATTAACCCCATGGTAACTAGACCAAATTCATGTATAAACATCCATAAAATAGAGCATAGCACAATACCCACTACATTAAGTCAACACCGAACCCTATTTTAGCACCTCTAGATCTGGGGGTTTTAGCCACCCATCACAAAAAGTAAAGAAATTATACATTCCAAGAAAGCAGCCATGGGTAACTTGAAATCACGCAATAACAAGTTAACCCACTTTGAATTCAACTTCAATTTATCAAATTAAACACCACGTAACCCTTAAAATCTAGAAAAGTGTTCTAAAATTCTCTAAACATCTCAAAAGAGAACTTTCTGAACTATTTTCTGAACTCCCTAAAAGTTGTATCCTTTGGGCTATTTATACTTTCCCAAAATTTGGTCCAAAATCCACTTTGCGGCTGACTCGGCGACATTAGTTGGGCTCGCTTAACCTACTTGGCGAATCTCCCTTCTATCATTCGATCGCGTTGTGATTCTCTAGGCTTCAGGTGTTCGAACCTTAGTTGGTGAACACAATTGAGTCATCCTTTAACGTTCGGCAAATTGTCAAATGCCACCTTGATTCGCCTTTCGAGCATTCAATATTTGCATTGCACATTGTTACTTTGGGCAATGTGCATTAAGATCACGGTTCTCAATCGGCGCATCACCATTCCTACTGGAGTCCTCCGACCAACTTTGATAGATACAAGTGCTATGAACTTCAAATTTGGGCGAGGGCGTGCTCAGTTAGTGATCTGCCCTTCTTTTTAGGCGATCAACAATGTTTACTTTGCACTTCTTTTTGTATTTTTTGTCATTCTTTTGAACATCGGTCCTTGCTTTGTCAAATTGCCTTCATAGCTGCAAATCATAAACATTCTATCAGAATTGAAATAAATTGGGCATTGAGGACACTAATTATTGAGTTAAATGGACTTTAAATGAGTGCAAATCTACCATTCATCAGTACCCCCAACTTAAACTTTTGTTTGTCCTAAAGTAAATCAAGAATACAATAAGATCAATAAGGGTGTCTACAACAGTACTTAATGAGTTCTAAAATGAAAGTACAATATCCAGACTACTCTCAATAGCATGTTACCCTCAATCATGATAAAAAAAACTTCAAATGATGACTAGCTAGTCTCAACACAAGCTCAAGCTCACTTTAGCTTCTTGTCTAATGTAAGAACATGTTTCAACTAATGCATTCAAATGCCTTACATAAAGAATGATTGCATTCTCTCACAAAGCAATTCAACAAAGGTAATAGGAATCACTGCAACTCTCACTCTCTCAAAAGATAAACACATGCAAGCTTTGTCCTATAGATTTGCCCATAATTTACAATCATCACACAACCTAGTTCATGCAAGATCTCAATGATATTTTAGGCTTGTAATGGGGCTAGGGTTAAGGTATGAACAATATGGATTGGTGACTGATACCTTTTCAAAGCATTGTTGCAATCATCATTACCTCTTCTAAAGTTCTTTTCCTTCTTATTCATTTCAGAACTAAAACCTTGACTTGTCACTCAATTTTTTGGAATTCCCCTTTTATTTCCTTCACTTCTCTTTTTAATTTTCCTTTTTCCAAGACATTTCCATCACATTGATAATTTTTTTATAAAGAGGGATTCCTTCTTTTTGCAACAATTTAAAAGTTGAGTCTCATTTCATCTTTCTTTGGCCTTCACTTTGCTTTAATTCATCCTTTCTTTCCACACCCCCAACTTAGGATTTTGGCATAAGTTGGCTATTAAAACATCACATTGCTTCAAAAAGGATTTGTTTTTGATGAGAAGGTAGGGATAATTTGGTTCAATAGGCTTCTTTTGGTTGTCAACAAATAGGTTAGGCTCAAATGGAGTAGAAATAGATTCACACACTCACAAGCTAGTCACAAAGGATTTATGGACAATTTTGTTCGCTCTTTAAATTGTTGCCTTAGATCATGACTCACACTCATCAAGATTCACACAATTGGATAAACAAGGCAAATTCTAGGACTCCACATGAATGATTTCAAGTAAGACCTCACCACACATGGAACTTTGAAAGACACTTATTTAGCACATCCCAAAAAAATCAAAAGTGTACGTGCGATATTAATTCCAAAGCTCACATAAAAACGCAGCTAGTCAACAAAAGATCCAAAAAGACCATTCAATGGTGCAACCGCATCGATTTCACTCTTGCAACACCAACACTATGCATCATGATTATTATTTAGAATATCGATATTGAACACAATTGATCCTCAAATTGTAATCTATGAAAAGTGTAAGCTTTTCACAATTTTAAACTCACGGGGGGTTGCAACATCAAAAGAAAACGAAGCAAAGCTTATGAAACAAGCTATAACACAAAAGAGCGCTCTAATATAAGCAAAATTAATACTACAACAGTTCAAAACTCAAAATAACAATACAATCAAAAGGGAAATATTGGCACGAAGGCCCTCACCCCACCAAAATAAAAATGTAGTGTCCTTAATGAAAGATAAATAAAAATATGGGGAGGTTGAGATAAAGGGTCCCCCTAATAAGCTATGCTGGTGGAGCACTCTCTTTCGGAGTATCAGGTGGTTGATGCCTCCTGACAACAAGATCACTAGAGGTGGTAGGGAAAGCTCAACTAGGGCATCAATTCCCGTCCCAGCAGTTTACTAAAAGGTGGGGTCTGGAGTGACTCCACTAGAACCAACCTTAGAACTTTCTCGAAGAGATCTCTCCAAGGCTACATGAAGAATAACCGTATTGATCTCCTGTAACTTAGTCAGTTTCTCTGCAACCCCATTCTCTTCAGCCTGCAACTCCTTTTCATCCGTCCCCTCAGCCAAATCATCATCGGCCCTCTCATTCTTATCGGCATCAACAGACTAAACATGCATAGCAATATCAGGCTGGTCACTAGAGGGAGGCATAACACTAGGCATCTTGGGCATCGGAGCAAGCGCATCTTGAAGGAGAACATCGACCCAAATCATAGAGATGTTCATCGATGGTAATTGGACCACCTCCGCCCTTAAAGTAGCAATCTTATCTCTCATGGAATCTAGTGCGCTAGAGCTACCCTGACCCTTCTCACGAGCCTCTAACCTAGTTGTGAGATCATCTAGTCTCACGATGTGACTCTCAATAGTCCCGTCACACTTGACCATATACTCTATAAAATGAGGTAAGGCCTTCTTAATGGCCTGGTCAATGAGCCTGGGCATGTCCATCTCAACCCCGATAGCTCTAACAAGTGCTGACTGGGAAAGGCTGCCCATCTTGTAAATCATGGTCTGGGTCAAGGGGGATGGGCAATAGGAGAGAGGGAAGGCCTCACAATAGTAGCAGCAGTAGTAGTAGACCGAGATATAGAAACAAACAGTCCAACAATGGAGGAAGGTGTAGAAATACATGCCTGCTCCACAGAAGAAACAGGTGTGCTGGAAGAAGCAGGTGTGCTAGCATCAGCTGCAAGATTAGTAGGATCAACAGTGGGCATAAAATCTGGTTGTAGTGTCTTCCTTCGAGCCGCATCATCTTGCAAACACTATGCCTCAACCGTCTGATGTCAGTAGATGAAGAAGTTGTGACCTTCACATCTATAGATGCTCGGAAAGGGACTTCAGTCCTCTCGTACGATTGTGTAATCAGTAATGGAAATGGGAGCGATGTGTTCTCCTCCCTTTCCTTCATCAACATCTCACCAGAAGTAATAGCAACTATATGTATGTTCTCCCTATCAATTATGGTACCTACCAAGACTGTGTTGTCATAGTGAAGGATGGACTTGTTCTATGATGGCATGAGGTTCCTAATGATGAAGCTAAACCAAAATGGTTCCACCACGTTTAAGTCATTCTTCTCGATATGCGCACCATAAATCATCTAGGAGAAAGAAGAGTCATAAATCAAGGGATCCAGCTAACCCTTCAGAGAGTCCAAGTCGTGGCGCATCCGATGTGAATATAAGTCTTACTCAAACACCGGCATCTTCTATGCAACAATAATAGCTCCAGCGTCGCACCCGACTTTCTCGCTTCTCACGTCCACTTCTTCAAGTGGTTTCCAAACTGTGCTTTTTCATTTCTTTGGAAGGGCTTAAGCATATGCAGCATAGAACTCCCTCACCCAAGAAGGGATATAGGGGTTCGTGGGCTTGGTTAATCCCTCAAACTTATGAAACTATATGGTATCCCAGATTATTGCGTAGTCGCTCACTATTCCATCTATGGAGAGCCATCTCTCTTCAAGTATTGTCCTTTCTCCAGTAGCTTTGAGCTTATTTAGGGCTCTTGGAGTGATAACTGAAAGGACTCTGGAAGTTGGTGTCTGTATAGAAGAAGGTTGCACAAACTTAGATCTGATCTCCGTCCCCTTTCTCACCACCCCCTATCTAGGTTGTACCCTTCCTTGGGTAGATTATTGTGGAGTGGTAGTGTGTTGACGGTGGGGATCCTCCGAAGGCTTATTTATAAATATTCTCTAATGTCTCTTTAGTGAAGGAGGAGGAGGAGGAGGAGAAGTCTCTCTATCCGACTCATTGTAAGAGGAAACCACTTGGTTGTCATTAGTTCTTGCCATTACCTCTAAAGTACACATTCAAACATATGTTTTGTGAAGGTTAGTTGAAATCCAAAGCACATTAAATCACATTTCAAAAACATTCCTGAGGCTCGCCGAATAGGTAGGTGGATCGCCAAACAAGATCAGTTAACTCTTGTTACCTCACCGAAATGGACAATACCAATACATTTAGGGATTAGGCATAAAAGGTGAAGTCAATGCCAAGTTAGCAATATGCCGAGTCAAATTCGGTGGGATAAGATAAATCCACCGAAAGAGAAAGTGCAAAAAGGGAAAGACACAGGCATCAAAGGCGATATCCTCTCCCACTCGGTGATTTGCCAAATGGGTTCGGCGGACTAAGACAGGCCCCCAAATGGGACAGTAGCCAAGGCCATGCATACACTAAAGAAGGCGAGTTGGGTCTTACACGGTGATCTGCCTGACTTCCTTAGTGAGCTAAGATAAGCCCACCGAACAGGAATTGTCCAGCGTAGTGCCTAATTTTCACAGTTAATCCAACACACACAACAAATACAAGTCCCCCCTCCCCAACATTATAATTCACCTATTGCTTATTTAAAAGTGGATACTCAAATTTCCCCTAGTTATTACTAAGTATTGCACTAATAGATGTTTTTCCCTTAAGAAAGTAGTCACCATACCCATCATTGTGAAAAATAATGCAATTGGGTCAACACTGGGATACTTAGACTTCACCCGCATTAAATTAGGCCTAGACCCAACATATTTATCAATTCAATTATGCAATTTAACCAACACAATCACGATTCACATTTAGATAGGCATTCACAATCAAAATCTCATAGGCACAGTTCAAATCATACAATACGATGCTACCCATCAAAATTAAGCACACAAAGCAGTTAAAGGGCACAAGCCCACACCTTATATGCATTTTAAACTCAAAAATATCAACAAGAATTCAGAAACCAACCTTAATGTAAAAAATAATCGAAACAAATGAGGGATCTGGTTTGGGTTGACATGAACTCCAAGAAAATGCGCTCCTTAGACTTTGTAAATACTCACAAGAGACTCACAAACACTTACAATATGCAAAGTAAGAGAAAGGAATCGAAAAGGCTCTCAAATCTCAAAGATTTTAATTTTTAAATTTGAAAAGACCCTTGGCCTTTTTATATCAGACCTAATTGGCCATCTCGACTAATGTTACGAAATGTGTCCAGGGAATCGCCAACTGAAATTTAAGCTAGCCAAACATGACTAAACAAACACCAAACCTGAAGGTGAATTCGGTTGACCCGTAGAAGTCCGCGTAGTGCACTTAGGCGAATTTCCCTTCGGAGTTCTGATCACCGATATTGACATTACACTTTTCCATCTATTCAAGCTTAAAAGGCAGACAAAGATTGATCCACATAATGCCTTCGGTGGATCTCCATTTGCGTTTTGCATCACCTATGCTTCCCTTTTCAATCTTTTGACCTCTTCTAAACCTCCACTCACAATGTACGTTATTTGAACGCAATAAAAACAAAGTAAAGACTTGGGTTGCCTCCCAAGAAGCACCTTATTTAATAACGTGGCACGACATATTGCTCAAACTCAACAATCAATTTAGGGGTTCGGGATGATGTCAGTAGGCAGTGTTCCATTGTGCTTTGGATTGAGATGATTGGCTATTTGACCTAGTTGGGTCTCCAACATTTTGATAGACATTGAGTTTTAAGTCACCGCCGGGGATAAAGTGAAGAACTCCATTTCAAATTCTTCAACACCTTATCGGACCCTTTAACCTTGTTGTAGATCCTTACAAGCATGTCTACAGTTCGGCTTCCTTCTGGCCTAGTTGGTTCTGTTGGGCATGGACCATCATGGGGAGGCACATATCTATCTTTTCCCATCTCTCTATCTTTCCAATTTCCACCCCGCTAGTCTTTCCAACCACTATCTCTATCTTTGTTCCCACCTTGTCATTGATTATTGGTTTGAGAACCCCCTACTTTATTTCTCAAGTATTGAACTTCCTTAATATATAATGCCTCAAACTTCGCATCTGGGTGGTGCCCACTGTTAATTCCAACTACATTTACTGACTTGGGTCCACCTCTAATGGCATGTTTAGACAAATAAATTGATTTGAGTCATCATGTTGGCCATGTTTTCATCCCTTTCATGGTCCTTCTCGACTTGTTCTTTACTCAAACTGACTAGTAGAAGAGGTACTTGATCCTCTCTAGTGTGCCATGCTCGGTTGACCTTAGTCATATCATCTAGAAACAAAGCAGCCACATCGTATGGTTGTCTCATTAATCTGCCTTGGACTAACTGATCAGCCACACTTTATTGACCGAATTAAGGCTGCAATAGAAGTATTGCAGCAGCAAATTGTCCAGCACGCCATGTGTTGGACATTGCAAAAGCAACCTCTTGAACCTCAGCCACGTCTCATGAAGTGGCTCACCCCCAATACGTTTGAAATTTTGTATTTAGGTTTGAAGTTTAACCATCTGCGAGGCTGGAATGAATCTCTCAAAAAAGGCATCAGTTAGCTCTTACCATGAAGTGATTGAATCATTTGGCAATTAAGCCAACACCAAACAACAAATCTACTACAAATAAACAAAATTAAAATCTAATTTCTCAATTAGAATTCTCAACCACCACTCCTCGGCAGCAACACAATTTTTTATAATGCTCAAATGACTCTCCAAAACCAATAAATAGAGTGAGTTGTCTTGGTCAATATAAAAACCCAACAAAGATTCAGGGTCAAATCCCATAGGGAATAATATATTGTAGAGAATTCTTTATCAAAAAATTTAAACTTTAAATTAGCTCATTTGCAATAGTAAGAACAATTGGGTAGATGATACAACTAACTTAATATAAAGCTTTGATTAACAATTATCGCAATTGAACAAAAATATCAATGAAATCAAGAATTAACAAGCAATCTAGTGGTGCGGGATTCGAAATCCATGTCACATAGGGGTGATTGTGCTTCTCTATAGTGATGAACATTCATGAATAATCTAACTCATCTTCATTAACACTATTTATCTTTCGATGTTAAAACATCTATGCCTAGAATCTCCTTTCAGTATCCAATACCTTACTTTATTCTCTCTTTCAAGAACATGGCAAATAGATCCGACCCATAACCTCTCTTCCAAGAAAGTTACAAATATCAAACCTAAATTTTTAGTATTGAACTAATTGGTCACTCCAATCAATCTCTTTCGAGCATCAACTAAAGATTAGAAGTAGGAATTAAGTTTTCAACCTTAACCCTTAGGTTAATCCCATGGTAATTAGACCAAATTCATCTATGAACGGCCACAAAACAGAGCATAGAACAACACCCACTACATTAAATCAACATCCAACCCATTTTAGAACCCCCTAGTTATTGGGGTTTTAGCCAACCATCACAAAAAGTAAAGAGATTATACCTTCCATGCAAAAGTCATGCGTAACTTGAAATCAAACAATTACAAATAAACCCTCTTTGGATTCAACTTAAATTTATCAAAATTAAAACCAAGTTTAAAAACCCCAAAAACTAGAAAAATGATCTTCAAAGGTAAAGTTTTCTCAAACTCTCTAAGCCACTCAAAAGAGAACTTTCTGAACTATTTTCTAAACTCCGTAAAAATTATATCCTTTGGGCTATTTAT
The DNA here is from genome assembly GCF_000226075.1 of Solanum tuberosum. Taxonomy (NCBI): domain Eukaryota; kingdom Viridiplantae; phylum Streptophyta; class Magnoliopsida; order Solanales; family Solanaceae; genus Solanum; species Solanum tuberosum. The sequence goes on from NW_006238966.1 coordinate 652,929, forward strand.
ACTTTCCTAAGATTTGGCCCAAAGCCCACTTTATGACTGACTAGGCAACATTAGTCGAGCTTGTCTAACTGCTCAGCGAATATCCCTTCTATCCTCAGCTCACCTTTAATGTTCTAGACTTTAGGTGTATGAACCTCAGTTGGTGACCTCGACTGAGTTAGCCTTTCACGTTCGGTGAATTTTCGAATACCAACTTTGTTCTCCTTTCGGACATTCAATATTTGCACTGCACACTATTGCTTGGGGAGAAGTACATCAGGATCCTCATTCTCATTCGACTCATCGTTGTTCCAACTAGAGTCCACCGACCTTCTTTGATAGACACAAGTGCTATGCACTATCAATTTTGGTGAGGTCGTGCTTAGTTGGCGATCCACCCTTGATGTTAGGCAATCAACAATGTTTACTTTGCACTACTTTATGTAATTTTTTGCAATTCTTTCAAACATTAGTCCTTGCCTTGTCCAATTCCCTTCATAGCTGCAAATGTCATGACCGAGACCGTCGTGATTGGCACCCACACAAACACTCCGGTGCGAGAACCACTACTACAACTCAAACAAGCAACTAAACCAAAACTAATGCATTTAAACTACGAAAACAAATTAATTAACTAACAAATGCAGAAATTTAATACCTAGAACCTGAAAGTCAATGTACCAAAACTCTACTAACGACAAGTCTAAGAACAAGGAGTACAACCCCGAAACTAAACAACACCTTAAACAAAAGTCTGAGTTCGAAAAGAGTGGACTTCAACAAGGAAGATCCATAGCAGCCTGAAAGAACTGACTCACCCTTGAATCCGGTCAAGCTCATAGTCACCTAGCTAAGGTCTATCAATACCCACCTGAAGATGCCCTGTACTCAACAAAGAAAGAGCAAGTGCAGTATCAGTACACAACCACCGTGTACTGGTAGGATCGCGCGGCTATCCAACTAAGTGTAACATACATTAGTCAATACAACAATATAATCACATGCACATATCGAACATATACAACATCATTAACATATACGAACAATGAACAACTTCACGATTCTCAAATATAACAGTTATATCAATTTAGAGCAACATACCGTCTTACAATATCAAACATCATTAGATATGAACGAACTCATCTGAAATAGATACACAACACAATTCAATGGTCCTCTCACGTAACTCAATTCAATGGTCCTCTCATGGAACCCAAACCCAAACAGTTAGCATGCCGAAACGTAGCAATCTGATCCCATATTTATGCCGGAACGTGGCAATCCGATCCCATATCTATGACAGAACGTGGCAATCCGATCCAAGTTAGTTATGCCGGAACATGGCAGCTGCTTCCATATTTATGCCGGAACGTGGCAATCGATCCCAGTTGTTATGCTGGAACGTGGCAGCCGATCCAAGTTAGTTATGCCGGAACGTGGCAGCCGATCCCATATTTATGCCAGAACGTGGCAACCGATCCTAGTTAGTGTGTCGGATCGTGACACCCGCCCATTCAACAAACCACAATCATATAACAAGATGTGATTCATGGCATACAATTATTCAATTATCCCCATTTACAACAAGTGTGATCAATAATGCAACATTCGCATACATACATGTATCTTAGTGAAGCAAGAACAAACATACATCACACAATCATAGAATCACAACCATCACCTACCTCGAATCGAAGCTTGAATCCCTTAAGGCACTTGAATCTTCCCTTTCCAGATTCTTTTCGCTTGTTCTAGGTCTACAAACAATAATTTATATGTAAGGATCAACAATCAAAGGTCTAATTATCCGGATCATAACAAACCCAATAACCCTATACCAAACCCAAGATCCTAATACCCGACTTAGGGTTGTTTCCACCATAGAATCTTTAACAAAACCCTCCTCCAACAATATTGACCCACTATATTACGTTCTACAAATCGAAAAATGGATTCGAGGAGTTAAAACCTTACCTTTAGCCTCAAGATTGTTGAAGAACGGTGAAGAAGTCGCATGGGTCGTCTTCTTAGCTCTAAAAATTGAAAAGTGCATAATGAGGTCGTTTAGGGGTTTATTTACAACCTTAAGTCGCGTCTGGCCCGCCACAGAGGCCCTCATCCCTCTTCAGCGGCCCCGCCAGAGTGGCAAAAACCCCCGCCAAGGTGGCTTGCACGAACCAGTGAGCTATTTTAATAATTCCAAAACCCCCATTTCACAACACACCTCAAACCAACGACACTTAGAAAATCCCGTCCACGCTAAGATCGATTCCGGGAGTTCTACTTTCCCGGATTCAATTCCATAAAGTCGTACGGGTTCCTTAACGTCTTAGCTATCTACTCATGTGGTCTAAATCATAATTAGATCTCTCATTAATTACCAAATTTCCCTACACCTTAATGACTCCGGTTTCGTCCAAATCTGTACTAGGTTGGGAAATCTCAAGTTACTACGAAAAAGATTTTTGGCCTCAATTCTTTCTTCATTGAATTTTCCCTAACGACGAAATCGGGTCGTTACTATAGATACCAATTTAGCCATCACTCGTCCCCGAGTTATCAACTAGGAAAGACTGGCTAAAATAAAGGTAGAGTAGTATTTAAGACGTCGAATTACTTGGGATACTTGTCTTGCATGTCCTTAGCTCCCGAACATCGTGATCATGATTTTCAACCGGTTCTTCTTCATACCAAAGGTCTTGTTTAACAATACTGAGTCTCACTTTATGATATAATCCCTGTCCCCAAACCAACCAAATCGAATACCTACACATCCTCACTTACAATGCCTCAATGAAGTCATCACAATACTCGAGTGATAATTACTGTTGTATGTACACTTAACTAACAACAAACCTATTCCTAATAACCACCAAAGTTTGATCGTACACATGTCTACAACATGTTATCAAGGACTTTGACACAACATCAGGACGAATCCTTTCTCACATAACCATGATAAAATTCTAAATCAATACTCGCTAGAATTAGAGGTGAATCTAAACCAACCAACACACTATCATAATACCCAAACAATCACAGTTCTTAACAACATCTCTATCCCACAATATAAATTCCCATGAGCTTAAGTTATAACAATTTTGATCTTAGAAATCAGATACTAATCGAGGGATATGTCCAATCATACAACCCCTCCAACAACACTATCGAAATGCTGGATTTAGTAATTGTGGATTACCTCTTAAGAACAATAAAATTGGATTCAATGATCCCCACATTCAACCACACATAATCGATACATGACCTCGACGACATAATGAAATATTAGATTGTCGGACAACCATAAATATGCAGGGTAGCTCTTCTATAAATTCTCATAAGCAAGGTGGTACATGTAGAACCACTAAAATACTTTAACAACTCCAAGACAACACCAATTATGTCATTCGAAATAACCAAATCTTTCCAATCTTCCAACTAAACCAAGAGAGCGTCGCACGATTGGTAAACTTGATCCACCACTAGAGATTCACCCATAATATGAAAAAACACGCATGACCATAGCTAGTTTATCACCCAGACAACCATGTACAAAACGAAATAGATGGACACATAAGAATTTATCGAATAACATGAAAGGTTTTCATTTGAAGAGTCGATACCAGCCATTTCCATTCACTTGACTCAACATACTCTTCACATCCTTCGACTGAAGCCAACACTCTTAATACTAACAACCATCATAATCATTCCGACCATTGAGCTTACTTTAAATCAACACTTTTTAAATGAAAACCTTTCTAAGGTACTTAACAATCAATAGAAGTACTTACGACTCACCCAGGTGTAAGTCCTTCCAAATGCTCAATACCGGATACAATTGATCATTTCTCACCTTGCCAATTCATACCTTGACAAATACATCTTCACGAATGTAGCCTTAAAATGAAAAATCTAAATTGTAATTTCCACCGTATAACACAATCTCTTTCTTTGTCAACATTAACTTGTACCTTGAAGATTCTTATGAATTCCTAGATCTTCGATTATCATTGATCGCATCTCTATCGATCTTACAATATCTTTCGCTAAAATTCGATCGTACTCATTACTAAACTCTAAACAAAAACAAAGCACTTAGCATCACACTCGAGCCAATGTTTGTACACTCCTTTCTCAAGTCCTTTTTCAATAGTTTTAACCAATGTGGCGGACTTGTGACCCTATTACCATAGCCACATCATCACGAACTCTTATTACCATTACGCTCAGTCAGCCTTGACTATCACTATGAAGCCAACAATTCATCAACACGACATCTCAAACTCGAGTAAATTCATCAAATTCAAAGGACTAACCCAACCTTGGTACGCACTTTCTTACTAAAATCTTCATTTTCCTTCACCCAAGTATACTCAATGGAACTTTCTTTATACATAAGCTTGTCATTCCGGTATTAATCCACTCCCTTATGGATTAAGATAAAATCATCAGTCTTCATACTACCCTCTTTCTTCTTACCAAACAAGACAGGAGGACCCCACTTGGAAAAACTAGGACGGATGAATCCTTTATCAAGATGCTATTGGATTTGAGCCTTAAGCTCTCTCAACTCTGACATCCTAGGAATAGACTCAATAGAGGGGGATTCAACCTCAACATCCCGAATATGAGCCAATTACGTCAACAAATCCTGCCCCACCAGTTTCCTACCCTGCACGAAGGATAGGACCTTAGCTGACTTAGGCTTGTACCCCTTTCCCATTCAAACCTTTGCCTACCTGGGATCTCTAGAGTTACCGACTTAGTATTACAATTAACCCTGATATATAGGGGGACAACCAAGTCATGCCTAAGATTATATCAAGTAAGTCATATCCAACATAACCAAATCAACCCAAATCTGAAAATTCATAAACATAACAGGACAAACACGATATACAAAGATGACTATGACTGACTCTTCAACTAAGGTAGAAACATGGATGAGGGCATCAAGTATATCACAAACCACATCAAATCCCAAGGCAATTGAAATGACACGTACTAATAAGAATAACCCATATCACACAAAACAATAGCCATATGGACACACACAAGAGTAGCACTAGTGACCACTGCTTCACACTTCAAACTCGGTTTTGCCTAGAAAAGCATATAAATGAGCCCTGTCATCTTGACGGGTAATTACGTCAACCAATCCTGCCCCACCAGTTTCCTACCCTGCACGAAGGATATGACCTTAGCTGACTTAGGCTTGTACCCCTTTCCCACTCTAACCTTTGCCTACTTGGGATCTCTAGAGTTACCGACTTAGTATTACAATTAAGACTGGTATATAGAGGGACAACCAAGTCATGCCTAAGATTATATCAAGTCAGCCATATCCAGCATAACCAAATCAACCCAAAACTGAAAATCCATAAACACAACAGGAGAAACACGATATACAAGGATGACTATGACTGACTCTTCAACTGAGGTAGAAACATGGATGAGGGCATCAAGTATATCACAAACCACATCAAATCCCAAGGCAATTGAACTGACACATACGAATACGAATAACCCATATCACACAAAACAATAGCCATATGGACACAAACAAGAGTAGCACTAGTGACCACTACTTCACACCTCAAACTCGGTTTTGCCTAGAAAAGCATATAACTGAGCCCTATCATCTTGACGGGTAACCTCCTCTCCTGGCTACACTACTCCTGTACATGCATTTTCAATACCCCGACCTCTATGGCCTCGCTAATTTCCTCATCATATTCCCAGGTCCTCCACAATTTTAACACACCTTATAACTTATATTTGATTGCCGAACACTGAATTAGTTCGCGGTGGTTAGTTCGGGTATGATTCGGGGTCCATAATTATGACTAGAAAAATAGGGGAGACAGGGCTGAGATTCTGTCTCACCCTGTCCCGCATTGGCAGGAGGAATCCCGCACTGACGGCATCGCCATGGCTGGAAAAGTCTCGCCCCAGCGGCCAAAACGGAAACAGAACCCCTGCCAATAATTTTTCTGGGGTTCTTTTCTTTTCTAATTTCCCCCAAAGGTTCCAAGCTATAACACAAACATTTTTTTTAATAATCCTCATAACTAGGATAATCATTGTCTACCCCCAGTCAATCCTACGATACACAAACCAATTCATTCTTGTCAATTCAGCACCAAAGCCCATACATCCCCAGGATACACCCAAACACTCACACGATCCTTGGTCAAATCTTCATTTCACAACGAATTTCACGATTCTCAAGTATTTACAACTTGCATAACTTCAAAGACCAGGACAACATGTTGTACATATCAAAGTTCGGACACACATTTATTGTGCACATATCACCTCATCATATTCAAGCAATTACAACTTCACATTCGCAGTTAATTTAGAAAACCAGAAGCACGCATTCAAAGTTTCCAAGATACAATTTATAGATAAGTTCAAATTCTTAATAATTATTTCGCTCCATGGATGACCATTCCTGATCATCCATGTTTTCACACCACCCCTAGGGCCAGATGCTAATTAAAACCTTCTCAGTTTCCAATTTGCTTTGCTTGTGGCCCCTCAGTCGTGACCACGTCATCTAGTTTACTTCGTTGAGATACCAATTGGAATCGGGACATACCAATTGGACCCAACTCATACCACAAGTGATAATAGTGCTAGCGAGCCCCACAAAATTGCTAATTTCAATCACAGAACTTGGCCGAACCCAATTTTTAACCGCCTCAATCTTTAACTGATGGTAACCAGACCTTAAATCAATCTTAGATAAAACCGATACACATTGCAATTGGTCAAAAAGGTCATCTATCCAAAGCAATGGATACTTGTTCTAAATGGTGACCCTATTCAACTGTCGGTAGTCTATACATATCCTCTCTGCTAGCGATGGTGTTACCACTTTTGTTGCTCTGGTTCACACCATAGAGTGAATGAGGAAACATACCAATTTGTATCACCCAGATACCAATTGGATTCAAGTCATAGCACGAAGGAGTAGAAAGAAGTGAGTTTTTTTTAAAGTCCTATAGCCTCTCGAAGAAAATTACGGACATCATCGTACCGTTCTGCAAGTCTCTACTAGACTCGTTTTGGTACAATGAGATCAACAAACCTAGGGCTCTGATACCAACTTTGTCACAGCCCCGACCGTCCTGATTGACACCCACACTAACCCTCCGGTGGGAGAACCACTACTACAACTCAAACAAGAAACTAAACCAAAACTAAGGCATTTAAACTACGAAAACAAATTAATTAACTAAAAAATGCGGAACTTTAATACCTAGAACCTGAAAGTCAATATACCAAAACTCTACTAACGACAATTCTAAGAACAAGGGTGACAACCCCGAAACTAAACAACACCTTAAACAAAAGTCTAAGTCCGAAAAGAGTGGACTTAAACAAGAAAGATCTATGGCAGCATGAAAGAAGTGGCTCACCTTTGAATTCGATCACACTTATATTCACCTAGCTAAGGTCTATCAATAGCCACCTGAAGATGCCCTGTACTCAACAAAGAAAGAGCAAGTGCAGTATCAGTACATAACTACCGTGTACTGGTAGGATCACACGGCTATCCCACTACGTGTAACATACATTAGTCAATACAACAATATAATCACATGCACATATCGAACATAAACAACATCATCAACATATACAAATAATGAACAACTTCACGATTCTCACATATCACAGTTATATCAATTTAGAGCAACATACCATCTTACAATATCAATTATCATTAGATATGAACGAGCTCATCACAACAAGATACACAACACAATTCAATGGTCCTCTCACAGAACTCAATTCAATGGTCCTCTCATGGAACCCAAACCCAAATAGTTAGCATGCCGAAACCGAAACATGGCAATCCGATCTCATATTTATGCAGAAACGTGGCAATATAATCCCATATTTATACCGAAATGTGGCAATCCGATCCAAGTTAGCTATGCTGGAACGTGGCAGCCGATCCAGTTAGTTATACTGGAACGTGGCAGCCGATCCCATATTTACGCCGAAACATGGCAACCGATCTCAATTAGTGTGTCAGATCGTGACACCCGCCCATTCAACAAACTTCAATCACAATCACAATGTATATTCTCACAATCATACAAAAGGAGGTGATTCATGGCATACAATTATTCAATTATCCTCATTTACGACAAGTGTGATCAATAATGCAATATTCGCATACATACATGTATCATAATGAAGCAATAATAAACATACATCACACAATCATAGAATCACAACCATCACCTACCTCGAATCCAAGCTTGAATCCCCTAAGGCACTTGAATCTTCCCTTTCCGGATTCTTTCCGCTTGTTCTAGGTGTACAAACAACAATTTATATGCAAGGATCAACAATCAAAGGTCTAATTATTCGGATTATAACAAACACAATAACCCTAGAACAAACCCAAGACCCTAATACCCAACTTAGGGCTATTTCCACCACAGAATCTTTAACAAAACCCTCCCCCATCAATATTGACCCACTAAATTACGTTCTACAGATCAAAAAATGGATTCGGGGAGTTAAAACCTTACATTTAGCCTAAAATATGGTGAAAATGGTCAAGAAGTCACCTGGGGTCATCTCCTTTGCTCTAAATATTGAGAAGTGCGTAATGAGGTTATTTAGGGGTTTATTTACGACCTTAAGTCGCGTCTCGCCCGCCGCAGAGGCCGTCATCCCGCTTCGGCGGCCCCGCCAGAGCAGCAAAACCCCCCCAAGGTGTCTTGCACGAACCAGCGAGCTATTTTAATAATTATAAGACCCCATTTCACAACACACCTCAAACCAACGACAATCAGAAAATCCCCTCCACGCTAAGATCAATTTCGGGAGTTCTACTCGCCCGAATTCAATTCTGTAAAGTCGTACGGGCTCCCTAACATCTTAGCTATCTACTCATGTGGTCTAAATCATAATTAGATCTCTCATTAATTACCAGATTTTCCTACACCTTAATGACTCCGGTTTCGTCCAAATCTGGACTAGGTTGGGAAATCTCAAGTTACTACGAAAAAGTTTTCTGGCCCCAATTCTTTCTTCATTGACTTTTCCCTAACAATGAAATCAGGTCGTTACAGCAAATAACCAACATTCTACCAGAATAAGACAAAATTAGGCATTGAGATAACTAATTATTGATCTAAATGAACCATAAATTAGTTCAAATCTACCACTCATCATTTATCAAATATGAAAAATACATGTTTACTTGTTTCAAGAATATGCCAGTAGTTATTGTTATGTATACCTATCGTACATGTAAATTAAGGATTAGAAAAATACAGTTGGGTCTATTTCTAGCACCTTAAACTATTTTAAGAATATTCCAGGATTGTTCATATTTACATGCTCTTTTCTTTATTTTCAAACTTACATTTACTCATAAGGTATATGATTTAATTCGTTCCCCTTTAAAATGTAAAGGGATACTTATAACTTAAAATTATCGGGATAGACTTTGAAGGAATTTTTTTCATATTTTTGTAACAAAATGTCTAGCCTTAATTCTATATGAAATAGCATTCTCGCTTGACTTGATATAACATTAAACAATATTGTTATTACAAGTCTTAGTTTATTAACATGCTCAGATTGAGAATATTGAGTATTTACAATTAATTTTATTAGTTTGAGCGAATTTACAGATCAAAGATTTCAAAGTCTTTTATTCAGTATAAGTCACGTTCCACATAAATCAACTTACCAATCTTGACTTCAAGACCTCCCTTTTTAACAAATTTGATCTCTTCTTTAGGGAGTATATGCATTTATCTGAAACTTTTCACTATGCTTTTTTATTTGCTTTATTTGATTTTTATATCACTAACGCTTCTTTAATTATGCATTTAATTTTCAGATGTTATACTTCATATGAAATGTGTTAAAATGTCTCATGTCACCCTCAAAAAAATCTATGTGGTTTACTTGTTTATATTTTAATTTCATATGAAATTAGCACATTCTTAAGGTGGCACATATTTCTATACTAAAATAGTTAATGTGTTATGGATAGTCTTTGGATTAGCTTTCTAGAGTTGAATAATATGTAAAGTTAATTATATACTTTTAAGATTTACTGAATTATCACTTGCTTGATTTGTTTAAATCTACTTGTTATGTGACACTGTAAGCTTAAATAATTCAAGATACTTAGCACTTAATCCGTCTTGTGGCAATACTTTGGTAGGGTGTTAGCTCAATGCATAAGTATAATTAACTAACTATATATTTTTTAGATAGTCTTAAGGGTGAATCATTGATAATAATGTTCTGAATTTTAGGTGGATAATTTTAAGAAATTTATGGATGGTAAGCTCTGCTTAATTGTACATAGCCTCTGGCTTTCACCTAAATATATTTGATAATCTTGTGTCATATGCGTCACTTAGGCATATAATAAGTAGTATCATGCATTGGTCTTTATATATTTTTAATCTATCTATCTATATCTATATCTATATCTATATTATCTTAAAAGCATGAACTCCTAACTTGAATGTTAAATTACTATAATATCCCTAACTTAGGTTGTGACTTTTTCGACGACTTGTGACTTTTCCGATAAGTTGTGACTTTTTTCAAAAGGTTGTGATATGACGATTAGTTGTGACTTTTCCAAAGAGTTGTGACTT
>NW_006238966.1:665001-665932 GCF_000226075.1 Solanum tuberosum
AGGTACAAAAATTCAAGCAACACTATTTAATAAACATATCGAAAGATGGAAGGACTCCTTGAAACCAAATAAGAGTTACTACATTGCTAAAGGACGTTTAGATCATGTCAACCCCAACTACTATTCCGTACATAAAGAAGTTGAATTGGCATTTACAGATGACACAATCATAAAGGCGATTGACTTTGAGGTTTCAACACACATATTCTCTGATGGGTTTGTATCATCGGATCATGTCGATAAATTACCTAATAATGCTATTCTAGGTAACTATCCACCCAAATAATTTGTTATTTAATTTCATGCTCTATTACATAATCACTATCATTAATTTATATTACCTATTCTAAGATTTGATTTGCATTTTAGTTTCATTGAATGCCCTAACTGAAAAAGAACATAGCAAGAGACGGGAGATAGTTGTTGCAAATTAGCAATATGTTTTGAAGATATCTAAACTTCCATCAATATAGAGCTATGGTGAAGTACTGACATTTCGCTTCTAACTAATAACCCAACATGGTGCATACAACTGTTACTCTATGAGAAGATTTTGCCAAAAATGACGGTGCTTTCCTAGGAAAGATGAAAGATGATAAACCTATACTTGGCTTATATGACGTTAGAATCACAATCTATAAAAGTATTGGACAAACTACTTTATGTTTTAAAAATAAACTGAGTATAGTTTATTGATTACGACTTGAAGTGTGTGGTGAAGAACAACGTCCCCAAGTTATACTATTTGAAGCGGCTAAATATTTTCTATGATGTAGCGTGCAAGACTACATAGAATCAACCTTAGTAAAGATATAAACTAAATTTATGCCTAAACACCTTAACGCCCAATGGACTCCGCCGCATAGGTATGTTGTCTAATTCATCTTAACTTTTACAGTTATCTTATTGTGATACTTCATAGCACAAAAGA
>NW_006238966.1:666938-704614 GCF_000226075.1 Solanum tuberosum
TTGAATGTTAAATTACTATAATATCCCTAACCTAGGTTGTGACTTTTTTGATGAGTTGTGACTTTTCTGATAAGTTGTGACTTTTTTTGAAGGGTTGTGATTTTTCGATGAGTTGTGACTTTTTCAAAGAGTTGTTACTTTTTCAATGGGTTGTGAGTTTTTCAAAGGGTTGTGACTTCTCGGAAAGGTCATGACTTTTCAGATAAGACACATGAAACACTTGTTCATACTACCCTTTGTTGACTATAAATAGAGGGGCTTCCTCTCATTTTTCAACCACATTATTTTTTAATCTTCTACTCTTCTTCTTCTTGCATTTCAAAACTTTTTGTGTGATTTATTGTTGTTGAGTGAGTTCGAAGTTTAGTGGAATATGAGGTACCACTATTCTGATGAAGTAAATCATTCTATCTTAAGAGGGTACATTCCATAACCTCGAGTACTTGAAAATAATTTTGATGATACAATAATTATTTTTTTGCTTAATATATACATTAGTATGTAATGTTCCAATATATGAAGTTAACATGATGTAGTCTAAATTTATTTATTTTTTAACAATTTCTCTTGTGATGTAAATATATGCTTCTGAATATTCACGATTTCTTTTTTTGACGCTCAAGACAAAAGAATGACTTTATTTATCAATGGTACTTGTGTGATTTAGAATGTTAGGAAGTTTTATTCGAAATAGTTATTACTATATAAACATTACCCTTTTGCCTTGCTTATTTACTATTTCTTAATTTTTCACTATTTTTGTCACGACCACCCAAACCATCGTGATTGACACCCACACTAACCCTGCGGTGGGAGAACCATTACTACAACCCAAATCTAACAACATGACCAAATACTATACATTTAAAGATACAAAAGCAGGTTTAAATGACAATAAAAATGGAGTCCCCATAAACTCCAAAGGTTTAAACAATTAACTAACCAAACTAATGCGGAAATTCAACCCCTAGAACCTTAAAGTCATTGTACCTACTCTCTACTAAAGACAAGTCTAAGAACAAGGGGACAACCCCGAAACTAACAAACACCTTAAACAATTAGTCTGAGTCCGAAAAGAGTGGACTTAAACAAGGGAGATCCGTGGCAGCCTGAAAGAACTGGCTCACCCTTGAATCCGGTCACGCTCAATAGTCACCTAGCTGAGGTCTATCAATAGCCACCTTAAGATGCCTTGTACTCAACAAATAAAGAGCAAGTGTAGTATCAGTACAGAACCACAGTGTACTGGTGGGATTACGCAGCTATCCCAATAAAGGAAACACATGCAAGTAACCACAACATTATAAAACAGGCATATACCGAACATATACAATATTAGTCATCTTCTCAGGATCAATGTAGCATCCCACGTTCTCAATAATACACATTGGTTATCAATTTTAAAGTAACATACAATGTTCCAATATCAATCATCATTCGATATGAACATAATCATCACAAGTAGATACACAACACAATTCAATGGTCCTCTCATGGAACCCACACCGAAACTGTTAGCATACTAGAACGTGGTACCCGATCCAATGTTATCCCAAAACGTGGCAACCGATCTAATGTTTATGCCAGAACGTGGCAACTGATCCATAATTATGCCGAAACGTGGCAACCGATCCCATGTTAGTGTGTCGGAACGTAACACCCGATCCATTCAACAAACCACAATCACAATGTGTATTCTCACAATCATACAACAAGAGGTGATTCATGGCATAAAATTATTCAACTATCCTCATTTACGATTAGGGTGATCAATAATGAAACATGTGCATACCTACATGCATTATAATGAGAAATTACAAACATATATCACACTAACATCAAATCAAAACCATCACCTACCTCGAATCCAAGCTTGAATCCCCTAAGGCACTTGAATCTTCCCCTTCCGGATTCTTTCCTCTTGTTCTAGGTCTACAACCAACAATTTATACGCAAGGATCAACAATCAAGACCTAATTACCCGGATCATAATCAATAATATCAACCCTAGGTCAAACCATTGATACCCATACCCAGATTAGGGCTTTATCCCGCCATCCAAACAGTTCCACAACCCTTCCCCAACAATAATCACTCAAGAAACTAAGTTTTACGGATTAAAAAATGGATTCGCGGAGTGAAAACCTTACCTTTAGCCTCAAGAATGGTGGAAAACTGTCAAGAAAACCCATGGGATCGTTCCTTAGCTCTCAAAGTCGAAAAGTGCAGAATGAAATATTTTTGGAGTTTATTTACGACTTTAAGTCGCATCTGGCCCGCCACAGCTGTCCTCACCCCGCTGCAGTGTCCCCGCCTTGGCAGCAGAAACCACCGCAAAAGAGGCTTGCACAAAATAGTGAGCAAATTAAAGAATTCCAAAACCCTCATTTCACAACACCCCTTCAACCAATGACACTTAGAAACTACCCGTTCACGCTAAGATAAATTTTGGGAGTTCTACTCGCCCGAATTCAATTCCATAAAGTCGTACGGATTCCTTAACGACTTATCTAACTACTCATGTAATCAAAATCATAATTAGATCACCCAATTGCTACCAGATTTCCCTAGACTTTGATGACTTTGATTTCGTCCAAATCTGGACTAGGCTGGGAAATCTCAGTTACTACGAAAAAGTTTTTTGTCCCCAATTCTTTCCCCATTGGCTTTTCCATAACAACGAAAATCAGGCCGTTACAACTTTAGACGAAGAAAAGTTCATATGAAATGTAATAACGTCATACTTTAAATTAAAGTATTATATATGTCACGAATGTATTATCAATTTAAGAAGATCTTCTAACTTCAAAATATATTATTTTAAATTGTTCCGGGTTCTTTTAAAAAAAAAAAAAAAACTCACAACAAATGTAAAAATATGTGAATATATATGAATCACTTAAAATTTATCATTTACAAAATGAATTTTATATTCAGTAATATGGAATAAACATTTTCATTTTTTCCCTACACTAAATTAAAATCTGATAACTATAAAAAATATAGTAATAAAAGTTTATTTATTTATGTCCGTATAAAATTCATTCGAAATATAGCTAGTGCACATTAATAATTTAGTTCTAACATTATAAATTCTTTTAGTTATTACGTTGATTATTTCTATCTTTTATCCTTTTATACATTAACTTTTGACTAATAATTTTTCATATTATTATACCACCCCTATATATGTGATAATACGTTGTTGTTAGTTTTCTTTAGACGAATCATTCTTAGTTGAATAAATTGAAAATCATTTATAAGTATATGAACTATATCTTTGTTGGGTGTAAGATAAACATGTGATTATATATATGATTTCATAGATAGAATATATATTTTTTAATTTAAATTTTTGTTTTCTGGTAAAAAAAATGAAACCTTTCTAAGTTAACTATGGATAGTCAAATAACTATCTGTGATTTATGTACACAGTCAATCGTGAACTCAAATATGAGAGCCAAGAACAAGAACAACATCTATTATGTTATAACTTATAAAATAAAAAATCAATATAAAAAAATTAGTTCTAAAAAATAATATGTAGTTGTTCTTTCCACATGTTCATATGACATCTAAACAGTTTAACGTGGAATACACATGCAAAGCACATCTGGTTAGATGACAAGAAAAATACACAAAAAAGATCGTCTATATGGTAATATTACTAAGATACGACTAATTACATGATTGAACCTCATCAAATTGAAATAAATATATTCATTATTGAATTTAACTAATAAATTTTTTCATTAACCATCTTCATAGTTTTGCGTGAAAAAGAGATATATATGACGATCCACATTGAACATTCACAAAAGAATCTGCAATATTCTTTTGTGCAAAGCTTATTATTAAAATGATCGCTTAAGTAAGAAATGCTATTTACTATAACATATGTTTTCTGAATTGGTAATCACGTGCGTGTCGAAAAACTAGTTATAAGAAACGTATAAACTAACTTCATCTTTTTTAGCGTAGTTAAGATAGTAGGAAATGAATTTTAACTTAGCCTTTGAACACATTAGACTTGTAATATTATTTGTCATCTTAGCTCATTTAGTCTTGATTTAGAAGACAATTAATCTCGATGATTTTAATACTTGTAGAGGACAGAGATATGATGGAAATATTGACGAGATTACCCAACAAAATCAACTATGACATTGAAATACATGAATTTTTGGAAAATTTATGTTAGCTTTTAGTTTTTATCCAACATTATTATGTACTGGTTAAAGTATATTGTAGTAGTTATTTGGATGAACTTTATTGATGATTATAGTGCATCTATCTTGTGGTGCTTGAGGATCAATTCACTTGTTGTATTACTTTACACTATGGGAAAACTGAATGTGTTGTTAATTATGTTGTGTCATATATGTTGTCTATGATATTTTATCCAGTGAATTTTAAAATATTGACATGAACTTATTCTTTTAACAGATCAAGAATTTGAAGTCCGTAGAACATCTCCTTTGAAGAAATTTCGGAGAAAGTACAAGCACAATAGGTGTTTATTATGTTAGTGGTATTTTAAAGATGTTATCATTTGTACATATGCTACAATTTTACTTTGATGTTTTTGAGAAGTAGATAAAAATAATGTTATCCCATCTGAGATGGATATACTTTCTAGTAATATGTACCCTTAGTTTTCTGTAATTATCAATGAAATATTATAATAATATTGATTATTCTATATATGTATATATATATATATATACTAGTTTCACGGTACGTGCGTTGCACGTGTGTATCGTATTTATAGTATAGTAAAATAGAATTAATATTACTAAATTAAAGCTTTTTAGTAAATAATTGTAATTGAAAGAAATAGGACATGTATTTTTAAATAATTAATACAAATTGTCATAGAGTTACTTGTATTTTGAGATCAAAATTGTAACATCTCGCAATTTGAAATAACTAGGAAGAAGCTAATAATTGGATATAGTCAATTTTGGAAAGAATGAAAATCTGGAAATTTTGTTAAGTTAGAATAAGTTCAGTTTTGGCCAACTTCAAACGGTCATAACTTCTAGCTCCGGATGAGTTTGAGGCACTTCCAGATAGGAAAGCTCTTGGAATGATCTTTCCAACGCCACTAAGTTTGTGCTATTCTGAGTTCGTATGAGTGAGTTATGCCCTTTGGAAGTTGGGTTGTTCGAATAAAGAAAGTCTAAAATCGGATTTTAGAAGGGTAGTTTGGTCTTTTCCTTACCCAACTTAATTAATTCGTTTTTAGGAGTTTAATTGGGGTAAAGTCAAATTTTAGTCAGTTTAGAAAAAGTGAATTTCACGCTAGGGCTTGAAGAAAAGAGAAAAGAAGAGGAGAAAGGAGAAGAGAAGCAAGATTTGTCAAGATCGTCGAGTTTAGCTTGTGGGTTTCGTCAGGGGTGATCCCTACAAGGTATGTGAGATCACATAGCATTGGGTTAGTTCACCCATGCGCCAATCATGAATCAATTTCAGCGAAGTTATTAGATTTGAAAGTAAATCCTTTAGTTGTTGATGAAATTCGTTTGAATTCTTGTGGGTTGTCTTGTTGGAGTTTTCTTGAGATTTATTCATGTTGTTAGTTGTGTTGTTCGAGTTTTGTTGAGATTGATTCATCTTGTTAGTTGTGTTTTTCTAGTAGAATCTGATGTATCTTGAGGGTACAAATGATTCTAAGTGTTTGGGGAAATAACCATTGAAGTTTAGAGGGTTTAGAGATGAAAAACGAGCAAGAAAAGTCGCCAAACATCTTGGGAAGGGGGTGGGGCGTCGTGCCAGTCAGCGCGCCCCAAAAGGGTTTCTGAAGTTTCACCCTTGGGGCACCGCGCCAGCCAGCGCGCCCCAAAAGGGTTTTTGAAGTTTCACCTTTGGGGTGCCGCGCCAGCCAGCGCGTCCCAACTTGTTCTCTGAATTTTGAGGGCTGGCGCCCCACACCTCTAAGAGCGCGAGGGACGTCAGTTTTCCCCATTCATTCCCCACCTTTTAGTACTTGTTCCTTAGCAATGTACCTATGTTTTCTAGTTGATTCCAACACTCTAAGATACATCTAATCATCATGAAATCATGCATAAACATGAGATCCTGAACCTTGAATCCATAATCCAATTCAAGGAAAGTTAAGATCAAAGTTGAGATAAGTAACAGTCAAGTCAAGAGAAGTTCTTAGAGTTTTCCAAAAGTCTTTTCCAAATGTTTTAACTTTGTTTTAAGACTTAAAGTTCAAGTTGAGTAAGGATTAAACAGTAAAGTTTTGAAGTTCATTTCTTCAAAAGTTTATGGGGACTATGTATTATCAAAGAGTTTAAAATGTTTTTCACATTTAAATAAGAATGGAAACCTCGATTTCCAAAGAGCCTTCGGGCTAGTTTTCAGAAAAAGAGTAATCGCTTTCTAATTGAAGCAAGAGAGGGAACTTTGATTTCCAAGATAGCCTTTGAGCTAAGTTTTTGAGCACTAATCTCAAATCACAGAAAGAAGTATGTTTTTAAAACATAAGAGCTAATGTTATATTTTTGGGAGTACTATTGAGCACCGATATGGGAGAGTGTTCAGACAACTCACAGCCCTCTTAAACCATGTACCCAACATGGGTAGAAAATGGTCATACTTTTTAGATGATTCCTTTAGTGCTTTTTGGCATAGACTAGTGGATTCACTTAGTAGTTCAGGTTCTATACCCTCGGCAAGGTATAGGACGGCTCTGGAACTGTGAGGCAAAACGTTGTAGCATCACAATATCTCTTACGTGATGGTTGTCGGTTAGAGAAACTCCCACAGAAATAATTGTATTCTTAAATACATAGTTTATTATATTTTTACATACATTTCAGATTGATGTGTATCTTTGCATACACACAAAGTTGACATTATGTTTTAAATAAATTTTCTTTATATTGCACTTGTTTTAAACTGCTTTATATTGAAATGAGTTCAGTTATGTTGAGTTGAGTTGAACCAGGTAATTTCTTCAGATTTTTTTCAAGCCTTTGCTGTGTTTAGCATTCCAACTCGCATACTCGTACATTCAATGTACTGATGCCAGTTGGCCTACATCTTATTATGATGCAGACACAAGTAACTAGGATCGACATCCAGCGCATTGTTGATCCAATGAGCACTTCAGAGTCAGTTGATGAGCCTCTTTGCATTCCGGAGGACTCATTTTTATTGCTTTCAGTTCTTTTTAGTATTTCATTTCTTAGTATGATCGGGGGTCCTATCCCGACATCCATCTCAGTTGTTTTAGAGGCTTCATAGACAGTCAGATCTTAGTTCTTTAGTCTTTTCATTGTCATTATCTTATGTTAAGACTTGAGTTTGCCTTAATGGCCAAGTTGAATGGTCATAGACAATGGTTCTCGAGTGTCAGCCACGTCCGAGGTGTGGGCTCGGGGAGTGACAAACTTGGTATCAGACCACAGAGTTCATGAGTCCTAGGGAGTCTATGAAGCCGTGTCTGTAGAGTCCTAGTTATCGATGTGAAGCGCGCCATATCTATGATTATGGGGCTGCAACACTTAGGAAATTTTCTCACTTCTTTCACACGCATTTCGTGCGTTAGAGTTTGATCTCTAAAAAGTTTCCTCTAATTCATGATTGCGCATGTTTTCAGATAATCATGCCTCCACGAAGAACAGTCAAAGGTCGTCTGGCTAGGAGAAATGTTGAACCACAGGAACAAGGGGTACCTAATACACCTGAAGTGCAACCTCAAGGAGAAGTTACCAATGCTGAGTTCCGTGAGGCTATCCGGATGTTGAGCCAAGTTGTTACCAACCAGGCTGGGCAACAAAGAGAAGCTAGACAGGAAGTGGCTGATACTTCTAGGATCCGAGAGTTCTTGAGGAAAATCCTCCAAGTTTAACGGGTTCGAGCACTACTGAGGATCTGGAGAATTTTATTGAGGAATTGAAGAAGGTATTTGAGGTCATGCATGTTGCCGATAGCGAGCGAGTTGAACTAGCTGCATATCAACTGAAGATTGTTGCTAGGACATGGTTTGATCAGTGGAAAGAGGGTAGAGCTGAGGATGAACCACCTGGGAGTTGGGCTTGTTTTGAGGAGGCTTTCTTGGGGAGTTTCTTTCCCCGAGAACTGAAAGAGAATAAGGTACGAGAGTTCCTCACACTTAAGCAAGATTTTATGCGTGTTCATGAGTATGGGTTGAAGTTCACCCAACTATCCCGTTATGCTCCGAAAATGGTTGTGGACATGAAGAGTAGAATGAGTTTGTTTGTTGCTGGGATAGCTCGTCTGTTGAGTAAGGAAGGTAGGGCTGCAATACTGATAGGTGACATCGATATCTCAAGGTTAATGGTATATGTGTAACAGGTTGAGGAAAAGAAGCTAAGGGATAAAGGAGAGTTTAATAACAAGAGAGCTAGGACAGGGAACGAGTCCGGACAGCAGAAGAGTAATGCCACCCGGTCTTCCTTCCAGCAGAAACAGAAGGGGCCTGCTCCATCATCTGCTAGTGCACATGCACCTAAGAACAAAGGTGAGTACAATAGTTAGAATTCCAGAGCTAAGCCTGCTTATTCTTAGGGTAGCATGGCGCAAGGGGGTAGTAAGCCTCCTACCTGCGCTAAGTGTGGTAGGAACCAAACATATCGTGAGGGCTCCTCTGGTTGTTTCAAGTGTGGTCAAAATGGTTATTTCATGCAAGAATGTCCAAAGAACAAACAGTGTAATGGTAATGGGGCAATAGAGCCCATTCTTCTTCAGTTGCTCCACCAAAAAGAGTTGCACCTAGAGGAGCTATTTTCAGTACTGGCGGAGGAACAAACCACTTGTATGCTATCAATAGTCACCTAGAGCAACAGGATTCAACAGATGTTGTCACTGGTATGATCCAAGTCTTTGACTTTACTGTTTATGCTTTGCTAGACCCAGGAGCGAGTTTTTCTTTTGTAACTCCATATGTTGCTATGAATTTTGATGTTATTCCTGAGCAACTTAGTGAACCATTCAGTGTTTCTATTCTAGTAGAGAGAGTCTATCATGATTGTCCCATTTTCGTCAATCACAAGAGCACCATGGCTGATTTAATTGAGTTAGACATGGTAAATTTTGATGTCATTCTTGGTATGGACTGGCTTCATGCCTGTTATGCCTCGGTTGATTGTAGAACTCGAGTTGTCAAGTTCCAGTTTCCAAATGAGCCAATCTTAGAGTGGAAAAGTAGTTCAGCAGTGCCTAAGGATCGTTTCATTTTGTACCTTAAGGCAAGAAAGTTAGTTTCTAAGGGTTGTGTCTAGCACTTGGTCCGAGTTGATGACTCTAGTGTTGAGATACCTCCTATTCAGTCAGTTCCTATAGTTAAAGAGTTTCCAGATGATCTACCCGGAGTCCCTCATGAGAGAGAGATAGTTTTCGGTATAGATGTTCTTCCAGATACCTGTCCTATCTCTATTCCTCAATATAGGATGGCACCAGTAGGGTTGAAGGAGTTAAAAGAGAAGTTGAAAGATCTTTTAGAGAAAGGGTTTATTCGACCAAGTGTCTCACCTTGGGGCGCTCCGGTCTTATTTGTGAGAAAGAAAGATGGTTCCCTTAGGATGTGTATAGATTACCGCAAATTGAACAAGGTAACCATCAACAACAAGTATCCTCTTCCGAGAATTGATGATCTTTTAGATCAGCTTCAGGGTGCTTCTTTTTTTTCGAAAATAGACCTCAGATCTGGCTACCATCAATTGAAAATAAGGGAATGTGATATTCCCAAGATAGCATTCAGGACCCGTTATGATAATTATGAGTTTCTGATCATATCGTTCGGTTTAAGTAATGCACCTGCAGCGTTCATGGACCTTATGAATAGAGTTTTCAAACCTTATTTAGATATGTTTGTTATCGTCTTCATTGTTGACGTACTCATCTATTCAAGGAATAAATGATACATGCTAGCCATCTCAGAATAATTCTTCAGACTTTAAAAGATATGGAGTTATATGCTAAGTTCTCTAAATGTGAGTTTCGGCTTGAAACTGTGGCGTTATTTGGCCACATAGTTTCCGGTGATGGAATTAGAGTTGATACCCAAAAGATTGAGGCAGTGTAGAATTGGCCTAGACTCATATCTCTAACCGATATTAGGAGTTTCTTGGGTTTGGTTGGCTATTATAGAAGGTTTCTAGAGGGGTTCTCATCCATTTCGTCTCCTTTGACCAAGTTAACTCAAAAGACAGTGAAGTTTCAATGGTCTGAAACTTGTGCGAAAAGCTTTCAGGAATTGAAAAAGAGGTTGACTACTGCCCCAGTTTTGACCTTACTAGAAGGTACGCAAGGTTTTGTTACCTATTGTGATGCGTCTAGAGTTGGTTTGGCAAAAAGTATTAGCTTTTGAATAAGGGGGAGATGGAGTATTGAGATATCAAGGTAGGTTGTGTGTACCAATAGTGGATGGACTCCAAGAGAGGATCATGGAGGAGGCTCACAGCTCTAGATACTCCATTTATCCGGGTTCCAAAAAGATGTATCATGATTTGAGAGAGGTGTATTGGTGGAATAGTATGAAGAAGGGCATTGCAGAATTTGTTGCTAAGTGCCCAAATTGCCAACAAGTTAAAGTAGAGCACCAAAGGCCCGGTGGTTTGGCTCAGAATATAGAACTTCCAAAATAGAAGTGGGAGATGATTAATATGGACTTCATTATAGGTTTACCAAGGTCTTGCAGGAAGCATGATTATATTTGGATGATTGTCGACAGAATGACAAAATCAGCCCACTTTTTGCCAGTAAAGACTACCCATTCAGAAGAAGATTATGCTAAGTTTTATCTTCAAGAGGTGGTAAGACTTCATGGGGTTCCGATCTCCATTATTTCAGACAAAGGTACAAAATTTAGTGCACAGTTTTGGAAGTCATTCCAAAAGTCTTGTGTTCAAAGGTAAACTTAAGTACTGCATTTCATCCTCAGAAAGATAGGCAAGAAGAGCACACTATTAAGACCTTAGAAGATATGTTTAGGGTTTGTGTGATATATTTCAAATGGAATTGGGATGATCACCTACCTCTCATTGAGTTTGCTTACAACAATAGTTACCACTCAAGCATCCAAATGGCTCCTTATGAAGCTCTTTATGGGAGAAGATGCAGATCTCCTATTAGATGATTTGAAGTTGGTGAAGCAGGGTTGATAGGACCAGATTTGGTTCATCAAGCTATTGAGAAGGTGAAAGTGATCCAAGAGAGGTTGAAAACGATGCAGAGTCGTCAGAAATCCTACACTGATGTTAGGAGAAGGGAGTTAGAGTTTGAAGTAGATAATTGGGTATATCTTAAAGTTTCACCCATGAAAGGTGTTATGAGGTTTGGTAAGAAGGGGAAGCTTAGTCCCCGGTATATTGGACCTTATCGAATATCCAAGAGGATTGGTAATATAGCTTATGAGTTGGAGCTACCCTAAGAGTTAGCAGCGGTTTCATCCGGTATTTCACATCTCCATGTTGAAGAAGTGCATGGGCGATCCTTCATTGATCATACAAACTGAAGATATTGGAATCAAGGATAGCTTATCTTATGAGGAGATTTCTCTTCATATTCTAGATCGCCAAGTTCCCAAGTTGAAAACAAAAGAGGTAGCATCAGTCAAAGTCCTTTGGAGGAACCAATTTGTTGAGGAAGCTACTTGGGAAGCTGAGGAGGATATGAAGAAGATATATCCACATCTCTTCGAATCCGGAGAAGTCCCAAATTAATGTACTAATCCTTTCTTAGTATTTATTTATAAGTAGGCATGTTGTTTTGCATTTGCTTGTGGGTGCTTGAACTAAATGTTGCATGTTACACCCTTAGCCTAGTAAGAATAATCTGATTCGAGGACGAATGTTTCCAAGGGGGAGATATTGTAACATCTCACAATTTGAAATAACTAGGAAGAAGCTAATAATTGGAAATAGTCATTTTTGGAAAGAATGAAAATCTGGAAATTTTGTAAAGTTAGAATAAGTTGAGCTTTGGCCAACTTCAAACGGCCATAACTTATAGCTCAGTATGAGTTATAGGTATTTCCAGTTATGGTAGGAAATCTCTTGGAATGATCTTTTCAACGCCGATGAGTCTGCGGGATTCCGAGTTAGTATAAGTGAGTTATTCCCTTTGGAAGTTGGGTTGTTCGAATAAGGAAAGTCTAAAACCGGATTTTAAAAGGGTAGTTTGGTATTTTCCTTACCCAACTTAATTAATTCATTTTTAGGAGTTTAATTTGGGTAAATTCAGATTTTAGTCAGTTTAAAAAAAGAGAATTTCACGCTAGGGCTTGGAGAAAAGATAAAAGAAGAGGACAAAGGAGAAGAGAAGCAAGATTCATCAAGCTCGTCGAGTTTAGCTTGTGGATTTCGTCGGGGTGATGCCTACAAGGTATGTGAGATCACATAGCATTGGGTTAGTTCACCCATGCGCCAATCATGATTCAATTTCAGCGAAGTTATTAGACTTGAAAGTAAATCCTTGAGTTCTTGATGAAATTCGTTTGAATTCTTGTGGGTTGTGTTGTTTGAGTTTTCTTGAGATTGATTCATGTTTTTAGTTGTTCAGGTTTTTAGTTGTGTTTTTTTAGCAGAATCTGATGTATATTTAGGGTACAAATGATTCTAAGTGTTTGGGGAAATAACCATTGACGTTTAGAAGGTTTAGAGATGAAAAACGAGCAAGAAAAGTCATCAAACACTTGGGGAAAGGGGTGGGGAGTCACGCCAGCCAGCGCCCCCCAAAAGGGTTTCTAAAGCTTCACCCTTGAGGTGGCACTCCAGCCAGAGTGCCCCACTTTGTTCTCTGAATTTTGAGGGATGGATCCCCGCGCCTCTCAGAGCGCCAGGGACGCCAGTTCTCCCCATTCGTTCCCCAACTTTTAGTACTTGTTCCTTACCAATGTACCTATGTTTTCTAGTTGATTCCAACATTCTACGATACATCTAAACATCATGAAATCATCCATAAACATGAGATCATGAACCTTGAATCCATAATTCAATTCAAGGAAAGTTAAGACCAAAGTTAAGAGAAGTAACAGTCAAGTCAAGAGAAGTTCTTAGAGTTTTCCAAAAGTCTTTCCAAAATGTTTTAACTTTGTTTTAATACTCGAAGTTCAAGTTGAGTAAAGATTAAAGAGTAAAGTTTTGAAGTTCATTTCTTCAAAAGTATATGGGGACTATGTATTCTCAAAGGGTTTAAAATATTTTTCACATTTAAACAAAAAAGGAAACCTCGATTTCCAAAGAGCCTTCAAGCTAGTTTTCAAAAAAGAGTAATCGCTTTTTAAATGAATCAAGAGAGGAAACTTTGATTTCCAAGATAGCCTTTGACCTATGTTTTTTAGCACTAATCTCAAATCACATAAAGAAGTATGTTTTTAAAACATAAGAGTTAATATTATATTTTTAAGTGTAGTATTGAGCACCGATATGGGAGAGAGTTCAGACAACTCACAGCCCCCATAAACCATGTAGCCATCATGGGTAGAAAAGGGTCATACATTTTAGATGATTCCTTTAGTGCTTTTTAGCATAGACTAGTGGATCCACTTAGTAGTTCAGGTTTTATACCCTCGGCAAGGTATAGGACAGCCCTGGCAGCGTGAGGCAAAACCTTGTATCATCACAATAGCTCTTAGGTGATGGTTGTCGGTTAGAGAAACTCCCACATAAGTAATTGTATTCTTAAATACACAATTTATTGTATTTTTAGATACATTTTAGAGTTATATGTATCTTTGCATACACACATTATTGACATCATGTTTTAGACAACTTTTCTTATATTGCACTTGTTTTAAAATGTTTTATATTGAAATGAGTTATGTTATGTTGAGTTGAGTTGAACCAGGTAAGTTTTTCAGATTCTTTTCAAGCCTTTGTTGTGTTTAGCATTCCAACTCGCATACTCGTACATTCAATGTACTGATGCTAGTTGGCTTGCATTTTATTATGATGCAGACACAGGTAACTAGGATCGGCATCCAGCGCATTGTTGATCCTGTGAGCACTTCAGAGTTAGTTGGTGAGCCTCCTTGCATTCCGAAGGACTCCTTTTTATTGCTTTCAGTTCTTTTCAGTATTTCATTTCTTAGGATGATCGGGGGTCCTGTCCCGACATCTATCTCAATTGTTTTAGAGGCTTCATAGACAGTCAAATGTTAGTTCTTTAGTCTTTTCATTGTCATTATCTTATGTTAAGACTTGGGTTTGCCTTAATGGCCAAGTTGAATGGTCCATTATAACATTCCAGTTTATTACATTGACTTGTCTTTGTTGAATTAAGTCTTTCGATGAGTAAGTAAACCAGGCCAAGGGTTCGCTTGGGGCCAGCAATGGTTCTGAGTGCCATCCATGTCCGGGGTGTGGGCTCGGGACGTGACAAAAATGACCAGATATCATTGAAATATTTCAAAATACATTCAAAATTTAAATGTGGGGAGAAAGTGACATTTCTTTAGTAGTATTTATACTTCACTCAATTTTGTAAGCAAATCTAACCAACAAAATTTTAAAAAAATATCAATACAAAAAATGTTACCTATAGCCTTTCCTCTTGAGGTTATGAACATAAATAATGGACACCATCGAAGTATAATTTTTTTCTTAAATGTTCATACTTGAAATTTAGTATATACATGACACTAATAAGGATTACCATAAATATTTTAATATTTTATCTTTATACGCAATCTATCTTTTGTAAAATATTATTATTCAATTAATATTTGATCAGTAAAACTATCATAGAGAGGTAATTTTACAACAACAAAAAAAAGGTACTTTGTTGTTATTATGAAGGATGTTCAAATAGAGTTTTGAGTGTATGGCAAATATTTAGCTTGATCCATTCTTTGTTATAAACATATATATATATATATATATACATATATATATTTCAGTAGCATAATTTAATTATAATATATGAACAACATCACCTTTGGTGAAAAAAAAATCATTTCTTTAAGTTTCTACCTTATCTTTGTAGAATTCTATTCTTCTCCTTGTTTCTGCAGCATACATATCATATAGTTGTTGTCTAATGAAAGTATCTAGTATCTTATAGAAGATGTATCGTGATATAAAATATTAAACTTTTTCAATAATAAAAGATAATAGATGAATAAAATTCAGTATTATTTATAGAATCTTTAATTTGATTCAAGATTATTTTATGATCAATCACTATTTTCTTATCTATTTTTATATAGCTAGCAAGGAGTGTATCTTGTGACATAACATTTTTTCAAATAAAAATGAACACAAAATAACAGGAAATTCATACTTAAAAAAAATTCGTACTCAATATAAATATAAAAAAGAAAAAATATATGGAACAATACATAGCCAATGATGAAGGAAGACGAAATATATGTTCATGCTATATTCACTATAGTGTTCCATTTGGTTGAAATCTCTTGCCACCAACACTTTTCTGTTAATTTTTACTTGCATATCTATTAAAAATAATTATTATCATGACTAAATTATCATATTATAAGTAAAAGTGAAAGTCTATTTTTGAAATAGTAGATTTAACATCAAAAGTAATAATTTAATGGACTACATTGATGCCCGTTGTTTTTTACAAAATTAGAAAGAAACTCATTCGTGAGGGTATAAGAATAAAAAATGAATACACAAAGAAGAAATATCTTACCCAAATCATGTGACTTGAACAATACATAGCCAATGAAGAAGAAAGACGAAAATATATGTTCATGTTATATTCACTATAGTGTTCCATTTGGTTGAAATCTCTTGCCACCAACACTTTACTTGATCCGTTAATTTTTACTTACATATCTATTAAAAATAATTATTATCATGACTATATTATCATGTTATAAGTAAAAGTGAATATCTATTTTTGAAATAGTAGATTTAACATCAAAATTAATAATTTAATGGACTACATTGATGCCCATTGTTTTAGCAAAATTAGAATGAAACTCATTCGTGAGGGTATAAGAATAAAAAATGAAAAAAATAAAGAACAAATATCTTACCCAAATCATGTGACTTTTTTCATCTTTGTTTATTATTATTGTATTTCCCACAACTTTTCGTCATTGTTAACTCATGAAAATAGTAAGAAAAAATATGAGTGTGAATTGTTGAATTATTTGCTACAATTTGTTCACCAATCCTTTCTTATGTGATAGCTCGAATTTCATTAAATTTTGAACTTAATCAACTATTGCAAATAGCCCTTGAGAATTTTTAAGAAGAAGAAGAGTACAAAACTTTTTCAAAAAAACTGTAGTTTAAAAGTGAGAGGAAACTTCTCTATTTATAACTAACAAATAGTAGTATGAATAGGTGATAATTGTCCTTATCAGAAAAGTTAGAACTTTTTGAAAAAGTCACTGCTCATAAGAAAAGTCACAACCCTTTTGAAAAGTCACAACATATCGAAAAAGGTACAATCCTTTGAAATAGTCACAACCCTTCAGAAAGTCACAACGCATCGAAAATGTCACAACCCATCAAAAAAGTCGCAACCCTTTGAAAAAGTCAAAACACTTTGATAAAATTACAACCCTTTAATGTGAAAAGGTATCTATTTCTAATATAATATAAATAATTTAATTAATAAATAAAATAAATTGAGTATTTTTAATTGGGGGTATTATAGTAATTCAACATTCAAGTTTGTGAGTTCATGCTTTTAAGGTAGTATATAGATAGATAGATATAGATATATATTTCAATGTGGTGTGTGTATGAAATGTGTTCAAGCATATGAAATAATGATTATTGGTTGGTAACCACTTTAAAAAATATGAATTTACCTAATTATATTTAATAAAATTTAACATTAGCACAAGGAAATGTGGTCTTTAAAACTCTTTAGCGACAAAATTATCAAATATTTAAATGGATATCAGCAAAGGGAATTTTGTAATTAGTGATAACGCTCAAATGCCCTCTTTAAAACAAATTAAAAGGGTAAGTGGCCATTGTCAATAAAAACACCCAGCTAAGGGTCGGGGTCAAATCCCACAAGTAACAGTCTGCAGTTAAGAATTTGATTAGAGAATTATCAAGCAATTAATTCCAATGAAGTTGAAATAACAAATGGGTGGAAAAGTCTACCAATTTTAACAACACTAATTCATACACCCAATTAACAATATTGATATAATTGACTCTAGTAGTGTGGAGATCGAATGTTGATTTCACTTGGTGTATTGTAGAATTACTCATTACAACTAATTAATCACAAATAAGCTAAATCATCATAATTAATGTTATTATTCTTTCGATCTCAAAGCATCCTTGCATAGAATCTCCTTTCGCTCTCATCTATATGTCATCTTAAACCACCCAAAACCTTAGATCTACAATTAAGTACACTAAATTACAGCTATTGAACAGATCACCCACTGATATTGGTCTCTTTCGAGCACCAATACAAGATCGAAACTAAAATTAAGTTGGTCATCTTAATTCGTGAATGAATCACTCGACAATCAGTCAAATATATGATTAACAACCATAAAACATAGCAATCCAACAAACCCACTAATTTACGTCAACACCCAACCCTATAATCATACCCCAAGAGTTTGGGGTTTTAGCCACACATTGTAAAGTGTCAATAGATCATACCTTGCATGAAATTAGTCATATGTAGCATGAAATTGAGTACTTAATAATAAACCCACTTCAAATTCAACCTCAATTTACCAAATTTAAGTTCACAAATTTGAAAAGCTCAACTAAAAGTGTTCTTACTCAATGGAAGAAATAGTTTCTCTCTCTAGAATGTTCAAACTATTTCTCTCAATTTTTTCATCCCTTATTTCTCTCTCTTCTGGGCTATTTATAGTTTCCTAAAATTTTGTCCAAATATTAACTCTGCGTCTCATTTGCCGACATTAGTTGAGTTCACCAACTGCATTCAGTGAATCGCCCATCATTCTTTAGTTCGCCTTTTTCTTGCTTCATGCTTCAAGTGTTTGAGCTTTATTCGACAATATCGTTTGAGTACGCTTTTATCAACTTGGCGATTCACCAATTGCCACCTCATATCTCCCTTTAGATCATCATTTTATCTGCTAGCACTGTTAGATTATGCGACATCCACTCACTTCACCTTTTATCTTTCGGTGGATCGCCATTCTTGCCTCACTTTGCCAATTGATCTTGAGAGTTGACTCACTGCACTATCGACTTGGGCGGTATCAGGTTTATTTGGCGAGTCACCCTTTTTGTTAAGCGATCATCATTGTATAGTTTGCACTTCTTTTTGAATTTTTGTATATTCATTAAAAAATCAATTATTGCCTTGTCCATTTGCCTTCCTTGATGCAAATCATCAATATATCATCAGAATAAGACAAAATTAGGCATTGAGGACACTAATTATTGAGCTATATAGACCTCAAATGAGTGCAAATCTACCACTCATCAACACCCCTAACTTAAACATTTTCTTGTCCTCAAGTAAATCAATAACACAATAAGTTCAATGAAGGTGTCTACAACAGTTCTCAAAGAGAAATAACATGCAAGTGATGTGTCAAGACTACTCTCAGCAACATGTTACCCTCAATCATGATAAAAAGCTTCAAATGATGACTACTAGCTGGTCTCAACACAAGCTCAAACACACTCTAGCTTCTTGTCTAATGCCAGAGCATGTTTTAACAAATGCAATCAAGTGCCCTAACATCAAGAACAATTTCATACTTTCACAAAGAAAATCAACAAAGGTGTAAGGAATCAATGCAACTCTCACTCTCTCAAAAGAGAAACATATGCAAGCATTGTCCTATAGGTTTGCTCATATCTTTCAATCATCACATAACCTAGTTCATGCAAGATCTCAAGGGTCTTTTAGGCTTGTGATTGG
The DNA here is from genome assembly GCF_000226075.1 of Solanum tuberosum. Lineage (NCBI taxonomy): Eukaryota > Viridiplantae > Streptophyta > Magnoliopsida > Solanales > Solanaceae > Solanum > Solanum tuberosum. The sequence continues at coordinate 685,773 of NW_006238966.1, forward strand.
GTTGAGGGTTAAGGTATGGGCAATTTGAATTGGTGACTTTGCTTTTTAAAAGCATTGTTGCAATCATCATCACCTCTTCTAGAGTTTTTTTCCTTTCTTTTTCATTTGAGAACTCAAACTTTGACTTGTTACTCAATTAATTTGGAATCCCCTTTATTTCGTTCACTTCATTTTTTCATTTCATTTTTAAAAAAGTGTTTCCATCACAATGACTTTACTTTTCTCTTTTTATATAGGGAGGATTTCCTTGTTTTTGTAACAACTTTTAAAGTTTAGTCTCATTTTATCTTTCTTTGCCCTTCACTTGTAACACCTCAAAAATTTGTGAGTTGAACTTGTGAGTTCTAGAGTCTTTCGTAAGAGTTTTGGAGTGGTGTATGAGGATTAAAATGAAAAGAATGGTTCCCGTACTTAGAATAGGGGTTTTAGGGATTAAACGACCGGGTACAACTCCCCAAGGACCAACCAAGGGGTCCTTGACGGGGACCGCAAAAACAGTCCCCAAAGCTGTAAAATGTGTGACCTACGGATGGCCATCTACAGCCAGTAGATCCATTAATGCCCCGTAGGTCATGGGGCGTAGGTCAAGGCCTGCTAAGGCCTGCAAAGTGAAGCCTCAGACTCAACCTACGACTTGCCAACATGAGAAGTAGACCCATCCACAGTCCTCAGACTCAACCTACGACTTGCCAACATGAGAAGTAGACCCATCCACGGTCCGTGGATGGGTGGGTGTAGGTGCTGCCAGTTTTTAAGTTTTTAGTTTTAAGTTAGGTATTTGGTAATTGATTAGTTAATTAATTAGGGGTTAAGGGAGGTTGGTTATTTTACCTCCTATATAAGTCTAATACACCCCTAAACTAATTCATTAACTCATTCATCTTAGAACCCTCAAATTACTCTCAAGAAATCCTCTCTCTAGAAGTGAAGAAGAAGAAGAAGAAGCGAAGAGAAGAGGGCAGCAACTAGGTCGAAATTCTCCATTGAAGCAAGCTTTATTTAGGGATTGAATCAAGGTATGTGAAGCTTAATCATCTATGGGTTCTTCCACCCATAGAACCCCCTTAGTTTCCCCACTTGTGAAATCAAAAACCCAATTCTAGCTAGGGTTGTGCTTACATTGTGGGTAGGGTTTGGGTGTGATTCCAATCTAGTGGATAACACCCAATTATGATTGATTTAGCTTTGTTTAATGATATTATGATGATTTCATGTGATTTGTATGTTAAACCCTAATCTAAATTGATGAATGTGATAGTTGTGGGTTTATGCCATTAGAGGCAAAATTTACGGTTCATAGGTGATGTTCCTAAATCAATGTCATGTGTAGTAGTGGATCAAATTTAGGATCATGTAATCACTAATTGAATTAGACCTTGTTGAATACGATTGATCTTCACTTGTAAAGTTAGAATTGAACCTTAATGATCAATTGAGACTAGAATCACCTAGTAATGAAAGATGTGATCGTAACACCTTGAAACCTAAGAAATAAAGAAGAGATTAAGAAAGAAACCTTGAGAGTAAGGTTTGTGATCATGATAGCTAAGGCTTTAGGGTGAAGCTAATGTGATTAACTAGATGTGTTAAGGCTTTGAGAGTAAAGTCTAAAAGAGAATAGAAGTCTAATAGGTTGGTTTGGGGTGAAAGGCCTATACTCACCTAACCTACCTTATGAATGCGTGACAGTGTGAAATGATAGAATCACTTGAACATGGATTGATTGTCAAGGACATCCTTCCATGAGACATGAGTATTAAGCAAGGCTTAACAAGTAAATTTTGGGGTGTATGCTTGGCTCCAAGTGGATATTGACAATGAGATGGAGTGTTACACAAGAGAGGGTCCGGGCTCCAAGTAATAAGGAGACCACACCTAGTTGAAGTGAGGACTATCCAAGTTAAAGGGGGAACTCATACGTAGTAGAGTGTTAGTTTTCCCAAAGTTAGGTCTTATGAGATGGAAGCCTTCACATAGTTGAGTTAAGGTTTCTAGTAGCAATCTCCATATCCAATGAACTAAGACATGCTTAAAGAAGCATCTCATAGTGTTCAAAAGAATTAATGGACTTAGACATACTGAAGGTAGTAAGTCATAGTGTCCATCTTAATAAGTGAACTAAGACATGCTTGAGAAGCATCTCATAGTGTTCAAAGTATAAATGAACTTAGACTTACTTAAGGAAGTAACTCATAGTGTTCAAGAGTATGAGTGGACTTAGACATACTTAATATTGTATCTCATAGGGTCCTAGTGAGTAAGTAACTTAGACTTACTGAAAGGAGTATCTCATAGTGTTCAAGGTAGAAATGGATTTAGATATGCTTAAGTAAGTATTTCATAGTATCCATGCTAATAGTGAACTTAGATATACTAAAGAAAGTATCTCATAGGGTTCACCCTAATAATGAACTAAGATGTGCTTAAGGAATGAACTTAGACATACTAAAGGAAGTATCTCATAGGGTTCAACCTAATAATGAACTAAGGTGTGCTTAAGAGAGTACCTCATAGTGTTCCAAGGTTTAAAGAGAAATGAACTAACATGTGCTTAAGAGAGTACCTCATAGTGTTCTAAAGTTAAAGAGAGGAACCAGGTTCCAAATCAAGAAGTATTAGTATGAGGACCTAAAAGTGGTACTTAGCATGAGTAGTAATATGAGGTGCTACTCATGCATTGCACAAGTATGACTTTGGGTTTTTAAAGAGAAGTCTTGAGATAGGATTGTGCTATAGTTGCCCTTCTTAGCTATAGTTAACTAAAAGTGAGAGATTCCCTTAGTTATGAAGATAGCCACTAGTAAGTCCAAAGGAGGGTGAATATGACTAGGATGACTTCAAGGTGATGCTAAGTGTGAAGGGTAGTATGGGATGCCTTTCATGCACTGCACAAGTGTGGTTTGAGGTTACCTAGAAGTGTGGGGCCCTTATGGTATAGAAAAGTTTAGAGATTTGACCATGTATATAGACTATGATTAAGATGACCAAAAAGGGATACTTGGCTTGGGTAGTATTATGGGATGCTATTCTTGCTTTGCACATGTATGCTTTTGAGGTGACTTGAGAATGGTGCTATTATGGTATAGTTGACTAAGAGTCAATTGTGCTTATATTATTATGAATTATCTCCTATGCTCATTAACTATGTTTTATGTTGACTTCTGTTCATATGATGCTTATGTTGGAGACCATGCTATGACTATGACGATTATGTTATGACTATACTCTTATCTCATATGCTTATGTCTTATGTTGACTAACCATTTGGGATTCTCTTATAATGTTGTGCTAGCTTTCATACTTGGTACAATTTGTACTAACGCATATTGCCTAAATTCTAACCAAATGTAGGGTTGGAAACTTGAGTTGCTTTGGAGGCTAGGTTCCTAAGAGGCAAGAAGACTTGAAGATTTGGTGAGTCCTCATAGCTTCAAGGACGAACCCATATTTCCCTTATGTCATTTCTTTATGTTTTTAGACTTTGTATGGACTGCGTCACAAGAGATTTATTCAAGAATTATGTTAGATGGTTTGAGACAAAGATTTAGCAAAGACTTCCGCTTGCTTATGAAAATGTTTTCGATTGTATGGTTTTAAAGAAGTTTTTAATATCCCATACTTTTCTATTACCTACGTTATGATGCTAAGGGCTTGTATGAGACCCCTTCGGGGTCAAGTATATCATGTTATGCCTAGGCGGTACTCCTGGGTCGTGACAAACTTGGTATAAGATCCCAAGGTTTAGAATGGTTCTAGGATTGTCTCAAACCACGTCTAGTAGAGTCTTGTTAATAAATGTGAAGCATTTTTTAATAGGAGACTATTGGATGCTTAGGAAACTTCACTTCATCATTCTCCAAGTCGTGCCATAGATCTATAAGCTCTCTCTCTTATCTCTTATATGATAGTCTTTAGGATGCGACTATTAGAAGGGTTTATGCTACAAGGAGTGAGGGAGAAAGGTTGGTTGAGATGCCAATTATGGCTATGTGACTTGGTAGATTTGAGATGATAGACTTTGATGTTGTCTTTAGTATGAATGATGCTTCATTATTGCCTTTATGTTATGATAGATGTTTAGAAGAATTAGTGTAGGCCTACTCCCAAGGGGGAGATAGTTTTCCTACCAGAAAGGTGATGTTATGTTTAGTTGTCGGTAGAACCCGACTTAGTCATGACGAGTTTCAAGGTATGTTGATAGATTGGTGGAATAAGGTGTTTAAGTAATGCCTAGATGGGTTGAGTGAATGGACTCCTCTAAGAAGGGTAGAAGTGTAATTCACCATCGTTTAGAATAATTTTGCGTGATGATGTGAAATCTAAGTGATGACTTGCTCTGACCTTAGAAATGAAAAAAATGATGCTTAAAAGGGTTTGTTTAGGCTTGCTCCCAAGGGGGGTGGGGATAATGTGCTTAGATAGAAAGGTCGTTGAGTATCCTTGATATTTATGAATTAGGGTTGCTAGAAATTTTCACCTTGAGAGGTGTAGTAAGTATGAGAAGTTTAGTCCCGGTTTGTTAGGCTCATATGAATCTTGAGTAGTGTTAGTAAGGTTGCTTGTGAGCTATAGTTTCTTGGTGAGAACCTCTCTAATTTAGAAGTACCGGTAGAGGTCTTAGACCGGCAAGTTAAGAAATAGAAGAACAAAAAAGTTGTTCCATGAAGTAGTGTGAAGTTTTCTTTATTAAGGAATTTGGTTAAGAGTGCTACTTGGGAGGCTAAGGGTTAATGATATGTCCCAATGTACTCATCCTTTCCTTCTACTCCTATTCAATCTTGAGATGATAAGTTCCTCTTGGTTTGCTCTTATGTGAGGCCATGTGTTAATTGTATGTTTCCATGATTTTCTTATGTGATGCATGTTCATGAATATTCTTAGGTCTTGTTAGAAGTGACTTAGATGTATTGTTTCCTCATGTTGCAGTGCATTTCAGTAAGATTTTCATAGAGACTTCATGAGTTGAGTAATGAGCATGCCTTAGTTTTGGACTTTAAAGATTCCTCCTTGAATGAATGCTTTGTGAGAAGTAATTTGCATTTAGGCTCCATGAGTGTGTGTTGAGCATGTTTTAGATAGGAGATGTTAATTCCTCCTTGAAAATGAGTAGATATAGAGTTTCATGCATTTTGGGTTGGTAGAAGTAGTTCCTACTCCCTTGTGTTGCATTGGATGTGTTTAGCTTGGAATTGAAGTTTTCTTCCTTGGTAGTGTGCATTAGATGTAGTTCATGCATAATGGGCTGCTAAGTTAGAGTTGTAACTTTAAGAATTGTTTAAAGTGTCATTTGAGGACTAAAGTTCCCAAGTGGGGGATAATGTAACACCCCGAAAATTTGTGAGTTGAACTAGTGGGTTCTAGAGCCTTTCGTAAGAGTTTTGGAGTGGTGTATGAGGATTAAAATCAAAAGAATGGTTCCCGTACTTAGATTAGGGGTTTTAGGGGTTAAACGACTGGGTACGACTCCCCAAGGATCAACCAAGGGGTCCTTGAGGGGGACCCCAAAAACAGTCCCCAAAGCTGTCAAAATGTGTGACCTACGGATGGCTATCTACGGCTAGTATAACCATCCACGCCCCGTAGGTTATGGGGTGTAGGTCAAGGCCTGTTAAGGCCTGCCAAGTGAAGCCTCAGACTCAACCTACGACTTGCCAGCACGGGCAGTAGGCCCATCCACGGTCTGTGGATGGGTGGGTGTACGTGCTGCCAGTTTTTAAGTTTTTAGTTTTAAGTTAGGTGTTTGGGAATTGTTTAGTTATTTAATTAGGGATTAAGGAATGTCGGTTAGTTAGTTATTTAACCTCCTATATAAGTCTAATACACCCCTAAACTAATTCATTAACTCATTCATCTTAGTACCCCCAAATTACTCTCAAGAAATCCTCTCTCTAGAAGTGAAGAAGAAGTAGAATAGAAGAGAAGAGGGAAACAACTAGGTCGAAATTCTCCATTGAAGCAAGATTTCTTTAGGGCTTTGAATTATGTATGCGAAGCATAATAATCTATGGGTTCTTCCACCCATAGAGCCCCCACAGTTTCTCCACTTGTGAAATCAAAAACCCAATTCTAGCTAGGGTTGTCCTTGCATTGTGGGTAGGGTTTGGGTGTGATTCCAATCTAGTGGATAACACCCAATTATGATTGATTTAGCTTTGTTTAATGATATTATGATGATTTCATGTGATTTGTATGCTAAACCCTAATATAAGTTGATGGATGTGTGTGGGTTTATGCCATTAGAGGCAAAGTTGAAGGTTCGTAGGTGATCTTCCTAAATCAATGTCATGTGTAGTAATGGATCAAAGTTAGGATCATGTAATCATGAATTTAATTAGACCTTGTTGAATACGATAGATCTTGACTTGTAAAGTTAGAATTAAACCTTTATGATCAATTGAGACTAAAATCACCTAGTAATGAAAGATGTGATAATAATGCCTTGAAATCTAGGTATAAAGAAGAGATTAAGAAAGAAAAATGGAGAGTAAGGTTTGTGATCATGATAGCTATGGCTTTAGGGTGAAGCTAATGTGATTAACTAGTTGTGTTAAGGCTTTGAGAGAAAAGTCTAAAAGAGAATAGAAGTCTAATAGGTTGGTTTGGGGTGAAAGGCCTATACTCACCTAACCTACCTTATGAATTCTTGAGAGTATGAAGTGATAGAATCACTTGAACATGGATTGATTGTCAAGGACATCCTTCCATGAGATATGAGTATTAAGCAAGGCTTAACAAGTAAATCTTGGGGTGTATGCTTGGCTCCAAGTTGATATTGACACTGAGATGGAGTGTCACACAAGAGAAGGTCGGGGCTCCAAGTGGAAAGGAGAACCACACCTAGTTGATGTGAGGACTATCCAAGTTAAAGGGGGAAATCCTACGTGGTAGAGTGTGGGTTTTCCCAAAGTTAGGTCTTATGAGATGGAATCCTTCACATAGTTGAGTTAAGGTTTGTAGTAGCAATCTCCATATCCAATGAACTAAGACATGCTTAAAGAAGCGTCTCATAGTGTTCAAAAATAATTAATGGACTTAGACATACTGAAGGTAGTATGTCATAGTGTCCATCTTAATAAGTGAACTAAGACATGCTTGAGAAGCATCTCATAGTGTTCAAAGTATAAATGAACTTAGACTTACTTAAGGAAGTAACTCATAGTGTTCAAAAGTATGAGTGGACTTAGACATACTTAATATTGTATCTCATAGGGTCCATGTGAGTAAGGAGCTTAGACATACTTAAAGGTGTATCTTATAGTGTTCAAGGTAGAAATGGATTCAAATATGCTTAAGTAAGTATTTCATAGTATCCATGCTAATACTGAACTTAGACATACTAAAGGAAGTATCTCATAGGGTTCAACCTAATAATGAACTAAGGTGTGCTTAAGAGAGTACCTCATAGTGTTCCATGGTTTAAAGAGAAAGGAACTAAGATGTGCTTAAGAGACTACTTCATAGTGTTCTAAAGTTAAAGAGAGGAACTAGGTTCCAAATCAAGAAGTATTAGTATGAGGACCTAAAAGTGGTACTTAGCATGAGTAGTATTATGGGGTGCTACTCATGCATTGCTCAAGTATGACTTAGTGTTATTAAAGAGAAGTCTTGAGATAGGATTGTGCTTTAGTTGCGCTTCCTAGCTATAGTTGACTAAAGGTGAGAGATTCCCTTAGTTATGAAGATAGCCAATAGTAAGACCAAAGGAGTGTGAATATGACTAGGATGACTTCAAGGTGATGCTTAGTGTGAAGGGTAGTATGGTATTCCTTCCATGCATTGTACAAGTGTGCTTTGAGGTTACCTAGAAGTGTGGGGCCCTTATGGTATAGAAAATTTTAGAGGTTTGACCATGCATATAGACTATGATTAAGATGACCAAAAAGGGATAACTGGCTTGGGTAGTATTATGGGATGATATTCTTGCTTTGCACATGTATGCTTTTGAGGTGACTTGAGAATGGTGCTATTATGGTATAGATAACTAAGAGTCAATTATGCTTATGTGATTATGAATTATCTCCTATGCTCATTAACTATGTCTTATGTTGATTTATGTTCATATGATGCTTATGTTGGAGACCATGCTATGACTATGATGATTATGTTATGACTATGTTCTTATCTCCTATGCTTATGTCTTATGTTGACTAACCATTTGAGATGCTCTTATGATGTTGTGCTAGCTTTCATACTTGGTACATTTTGTACTAATGTGTATTGCATACATTCTAACCAAATATGGGATTGGAGACTTGAGTTGCTTTGGAGGCTAGGTTCCTAAGAGGCAAGAAGACTTTGAAGATTTGGTGAGTCCTCATATCTTCGAGGATGAACCCATATTTCCTTTATGTCATTTCTTTATGTTTTAGACTTTGTATAGGCTGCATCCCAAGAATTTTATTCAAGAATTATGTTAGATTGTTTGAGACAAAGATTTAGTAAAGACTTCCACTTGCTTATGAAAATGTTTTCGATTGTATGGTCTTAAAGAAGTTTTAAATTTTCCATTATTTTCTATTACCTACGTTATGATGCTAAGGGCTTGTATGAGAACCCTTCGGGGTAAAGTACGCCGTGTTACGCCTAGGGGGTACTCCTGGGACGTGACATCACTTGACTTTAATTTTTTCTTCCTTTCCACATCCCCAACTTAGGCTTTTTGCCTAAGTTTTCTATCCAGCCATAACAATGCTTCAAAAAGGATTTTTGGTGAGAAGGTACGAACAATTTGGTTTAAGAGGCTTTCTTTTGGATTGTTTTTACCAACGAATATGTTAGGCTCAAATGGTGTCAAAATGGATGCACACCCTCACAAGGTAGTCACAAAGTATTATGAACAATTGAGTTTTCTCTTTGAATTGTTTCCCAAGATCATATCTCATATTCATCGAGATTCAAACAATTGGACTAACAAGGAAAATTATAGGACTCCACATACATGCTTTCAAGTAAAACCTCACTACACATGGCACTTCAAAATACACGTATTTACCACATCCCAAAAATATCAAAAGCATACGTGTGATGTTCATTGCAAGGCCCACATTAAAAGGCATCAAGTCAACAAAATATTCAAAGAGATTGCTTTAAAGTGCAACCACATCGATTTCATTTTCCTAACACCAACAATTTACACCATGCTCATCATGAGTAATATTCAAGACATCAATATTGAACACCATCGATTCTCAAATTGTTATCAATGAAAACTCCAAGTATTTTATGATTTTAAACTCATGGGGGGGGGGGGGGTTGCAAAATCAAGAGAGAACGAAATAGAAATAAGAGACACACTTTAACCAAAAGAGCACTATAATATAAACAAAGGTAAAGCACTACAATTATTCAAAACTCAAAATAACAAAATACAATCAAAAATAGGAATATTGGCTCAAAGGCCCTCACCCCACCAAAAAAAGAGTAGTGTCCTCAATGCATAGAAATATCATAAAGAGATGAAGATAAAAACACTCCTTGAGCAGTTACTGTTAATGGCATTCACTGATTTATTCGGTGAATTGCCAAGTAAAACCAGATTGCCTATGGGGTCAGTAGCTTAGGAAAATATGTCCTTCACTTCGGCGGACTACACCATGATCGCCCAATACATATGGGCAAGTCGCCTTTCTTTTCATGAATGTCACCGAAATTATTAGTGTTCTTCACATTCTGCGTGCCTGACTAGGCGGACTAATGTGAGGTCAAAATACATATTTTTAATTATTATTTGCCTCACATTTATTATTTATATTTGTAATTTTTGAGAATTAAATTTATGGATTATGCTAAATAATATATTTTATTTGTAGGAAAATCAAGAAGACAGCTTAATGGATTAAATTAAATATAATAATATATAATATATATGAATTGCAGTTGAAGGATGAAATGGAAGTTCCGCATGACTTCTGCCACGTGGCAATTAATGAAGGCCAACAAATTTTGTTAGGCGGTAGGCGGTTGGAGCGTACAACAAGAAATATCAATTCCTTTTGGTTTTGGGTTCCTAATTTAATTTGGAATCAATTATTTTATTTAGAGTGTTATACATCTATAAATAGTTAATAAGAATAATTATTAGGAGATACGAAAATACTTGGAGATACTTTGTAAGGTAAAGTCGTCAATACTTTTGAGGGTTCTTTTTTTTCTTCTTTTTCTTAGGCATTAGTAGCTAAAGACCCATGTTCTAGGGTTGTGGCTACATGATGATTGTATTTTATTGAATTTGATGGATTGAAGTTAGTTATCGCATAAATTTCTCTTTTGTTCTTATTTTAGTATTTTGTGATTGACCACCATTGAAAAAAATTCATTGTCCAAATTGAACTTTGAAGAGGAATAAGAGGATAGAACATGGGATGAAAGGAGCATGATATTCTCTAGAAATTAGGGTTGATTTGTATCCAAGATAGCGATATACCTAGAGACCTTACTTGGTACTAAACAAGATTAAAACTTAATGCTCCGCAATTGATTTAGTTTATCCCCGTTCAATTATGTAGTTAGACTGCCAATTGTGGTAGGCGATTAGAGATTGGGAGACCATGATAATACATTCAACCTTGTAAATAAGCAATTTAATAACTAGTTGAAGTCCATAAAAGAAGATACTATACATGAATTATTAGTAAGTTGCAGCCTTAGAATTTCCCCAATCATAGTAAGGTAATCTTAGTATTTGATTCTTGCATTCTTTTATTTATATATCAAATTATTTTGGCACTCATAAATAAATTATTAGACTAGTATAATTTAGAAAAAATAGTTAATTGACAAGTCCTTTTGGCTCGACAATCTGGCCCTTTTAGAGCCACTATATTACTTGCGCGACCACATACACTTGCGTGTGCAATTGGGAGCTACAAGTTTTTGATGCCGCTGTCGAAGACTTAGAAATTAATTATTCTTATTGGTTATACTTTTTATTTTAATTTTTTTAGATTATTTATTTATTATTATTATTTTAACAAAAAAATCCTTTGAATAATTCGGTACTCTCATTAATATGGATTATTGGGATAAATGGGGGTTGGATGATGGTTATCCTTGTAAGTATTGTGATGGACCACACTTGGATATTGAGTGTCCTAGATGTCATATATGTGGTGATAAATATGGTTATTTGAATGGTTGTCCTAACTCTTATTCCCTTCCACCGAACCTCTGTTATGATTCTTCTATTATTTGTAATGTTGTCAGGGGTGATGAAGTAAAGAATGCTGAACAAGTGGTGCACAATATTTATTTGAAGCAAATTATGGATATCTTGGACAAAAATAATTTATCACTCATGGAAGTGGAATCAATATTCATGGAATAACGAGCAAAAACCATTGAATTGCAGGCAAAATTCAAGAAAATGCAAGCGAATGCTCAATTAGAGGAAGAGATTGAATCCCAACAAGAAGAAAGTTATCAAGAATCAAAGATAGTGAGTCAATCTTGTCTACGAACAAACTCAACTTCTAAGGTTTCAAGAGTCTATCTATGATGGTCTGACATACATGACAACCCAACTAATAGAATGAAGAATTGAGCTCACACAAGAAATAGATCAATTTTGTTCAGATATTCATGACTTGTTGGATCACTTGAAAAAAGAAGTTGAGGCATGTAATGTCCAATCACCAATTGTCGTGAATGATGACCAACTAGTGTAGCAAAAAGAGGAATTTCAACCATTCAACTATATCTTACTCCTTAATATCAATGTTGAGAAAGAGTACAAAAGTGAGAATGTTGTAAATAATGTTGCTTTGGAGTTTAGGCATCCTGAATCTCATTCAAACCATTTTTCTACATTATGCTTTGATGGCGACATGAAATTCGAGTCATCTAAATTAATAGAGGAGTTTATAAATGAGGAACAAGACCCCTACATCTTAAAGTTTTCTAGCCCATGAAGACAAAGCGATATTCTTCACAAAAGGACCAAGAAGTGCAAGATACAAAATCTATTACTTGGTTTCTTTATCTTTATACCACCCCTCTGGAGCGAAACAGAAAAATTGATGCAAAGTAAGGGGTGCAATTCATAATTTCAAAGTGGAAAGAAAAGTAGTGAACTTAATTAGGTCGTGTCGCGACGTTAAATTAGGCGCTTATTGGGAGGCAACCCAATTTATAGTGTAACTTTTTTTTTTTTAGTGTAATTTTTTTATTGTTTTTCCAGATTAGGGAAAGTTTGAGTACTCAAGAATTTGATGCAAAGGAGCACATTTGAGCTTAAGTATTGAGTGCATTTGACCCTTGATGACAATTAAGAGAACATGCGACTAGCTAGGCCTAAAGGCCTTAGGGAGTTTTTTTAAAATTTTAATTAATGTTTTGGGGACATAAAATCTTTTCAAGTGTGGGGTGGGGATTCTTCTGCATATGTTGGTTAGGGTGAAGTGTGCTTTAGAGTTGTTTAATATTATTTTTTTATTAAAAAAAAAAAAGAAAAAAACTAGATAGTGAAGTCCGTACCCAGGATGCGTTGCGGACCTGAGAACAAAAAAAAAATCGTAAAAAAATTCCAATTTTTTTTTTTTATTCGTTAGAAGAAGCACACTTAGCCCAACCCAAAAATATATTTTTTTCCTTTCACTCTTAGCTTATGTTGTTGCACTGGTGACAATGTCATGTTTTAAGTGTGAAGTGGGGGAATGAATTCCTAGTTTTTATTATTTTATTGAGTTTTTTCTTTCTTTTTTAGGATGAGTTACTTGGATTTTGTTTTCGGTTCTTTTCCTGGGATAGTCCCTTTAAACCGATTATCTCTTTTTTTTTTAGGGTGTAGATTTTTTTTATTTTTTTTTAGAGAAAAGAAAAGACCCTTTTGAGTTGTGTGATACTTGTTTTTTGGGCCTAATTTTGAGTAGTACTTTCTTGGGAATGCTTGATTACTATTGAAATTGCAAATTCTTTGACACCTAGGCTCATGGTTGAGACTTTGTATATAGCTTATTTTATTTTATAGTTTGTTATGACTTTGTCTCTCTTAGAAGTGGAATTGATACATCTCGATTGATACTTGTGCCATCTGTGGTGAGAATTTGTATATATCATGTTTTCTATCTTAGTCTAGAACTTGCTTTGCATGTTATTGAAGCGAAAAAAAAAGTGTTGTTTTATTTAGGGGATGATAATAGGCTTTCTTTGATCTGTCATGTAAATTTTAGCCTTTTCAGATATCAAATCACTAGTTAACCCTTTTGAGCCTGTAGCCTTTTGTTGGTAGCCATATTTTTACGTTGACTCTTTTGTTGAATCCCTAGTTTTTGCACCTTGCTTTCTTAAGCACTATAGCATAGACTTATTATGCTTGTTAATTCTGAAGAAAAATGGATGGTTGAGCGAAAAAGGTAATCAATCATAGTTACAAAGTGATTAAAAAGCCTTTTTTGAAAGAATGTGACATGAAAAAAAAAGGAGGAAAAAAAGAGAAAAACAAAAAAAAGTTTTTAGAGAAAAAAAAAGATAGAAGCATTCTTGAGATGATGAGAATTACTAGTGAAATAATTGTTGAAGAGAGAGCTAAATATAAAGAGAAGAAAATAATTGGTGATAAAGTCTTAAAGTACAAAGTGCTTAAGGAAGTGTAAGTCACTACTATATAACTTTCCTACCTGTCCTTTAACCTACATTACAACCTGTTAAAATCCTATTTGATTCTATTCAAGCATGCTTAGTTAGTGGAGATATACATAATGAGCAAGTCTATGGTTCTTTGTGCATACATGTGAATTTTCTTTATGAGTGTGAGAGTGTTCTTTAATGCTAAGTCCTTAATTTATATTTAATATTTTGATTTGAGTGTGTGGACGATTTCTTCTTGTGAGGGTACTTGTTTCATGATAGATAGGTGATTTTATTAGCTTTCTTTAATGAGAGTAAGTGAGAAAACTTAATTTGATGAGTTCAGAGTCCTTTCCTGAGGTTAGGAGGTTAGATGTTTGTTGTTTATTTGTATATCTGGCATAATGAGTGAGAAGTGTACTTTATGTTTTGAAATTTGTGGATGGCCTAATTGTCTGTATCAACTAAAGTGGTGGCGTTCCTAATTTAATATTTTGAGATGAGCTTTAATGCTTACTCGAGGAACAACAAAAGTTTTCGTCTGGGATGTTGATGTGAGGCCAAAATATATATTTTTAATCATTATTTGCACCACATTTATTATTTGTATTTGTTCTTTTTTAGCATGAAATTTTAGATTGTGCTAAATAGTATATTTTATTTGTAGGATTAAATTGGTGTGAAGATGAAGAAGTTTGGAGCTTAAACAAATTAAAGATCGAAGATTATAAAAGAAAATCAAGCAGACGGCTTAATGGATTAAATTGAATATAATAATATATAATATATATGAATTGCAGTTGAAGGATGAAATGGAAGTGCCACATGGAAATTAACAAAGGCAAACAAATTCCTTTCAGTTATGGGTTCTTTAATATTTTTGGACTCAATTATTTTATTTAGGATTTCCTACATCAATAATTACTCCATAAGAATATTTATTAGGAGATACGAAAATACATGCATGGAGATACTTTGTAAGGAAAAGTCATCAAAATTTTTAGGGCTCTTTTCTTGTTTTTCTTTTCTTAGGCATTAGTAGCTAAAGACTCTTTATCTAGGGTTGTGGCTACAAGATGATTGTATTTTATTGACTTTGATGGATTGAAGTTGGTTATCACATAAATTGCTCTTTTGTTCTTATTTTAGTATTTTGTGATTGACCACCATTGAAATAAACTCATTGTCCAAATTGAACTCGAGAAAGGAATAAGAAGGTAGAACATGGGACAAAAGGAGCATGGTCTTCTCTAGAAATTAGGGTTGATTTGTATCAAGGATAGGGATATAAGAGACGTTTCTTGGTTACTAAACAAGATGAAAACTTAATGCTCTGCAATTGGTTTAGTTTATCCCCGCTCAACGATGTAGTTAGACTACCAATTGCATTAGGCAATTAGAGGTCGGGAGACCATGATCATAAATTCAGCCAAGTAAATTAGCGATTTGATAACTAATTGAAGTCCATAAAAGAAGAAACTATGCATGAACTCTTAGTAAGCTGCAGCCCATGAATTTCTCCAATCATAGTAAGGTAATCTTAGTATTTAATTCTTGGATTCTTCTATTTATCAATAAAATTCCTTTGACACTCTTAAATAAACTAGTTTCACGGCACGTGCGTTGCACGTGTGTATCGTATATATAGTATAAGATGTTGTAAAATAGAATTCATATTGCTAAATTAATATTTTTGGTAAATAATTATATTTGAAAGAACATAGGACAAATGTTTTTAAAGGATTAATACAGATTGTCATAGAGTTACTTGTATTTTGAGATCAAAATGACCAGATATCATTGAAACATTTCAAAATACATTTAAAGTTAAATATGGGGAGAAAGTGACATTTCTTTAGAAGTATTATTTTTAGTTCACTCAATTTTGTAAACAAATCTAACCAACAAATAAAAAAAAATTAATAAAAAATGTCACCAATAGCCTTTCCTCTTGAGGTTATGAACATAAATGATGGACACCATGTATGTACAATTATTCTCTTAAATATTCATACTTGAAATTTAGTATGTGCATGACACTAATAAGGATTACTATAAATATTTTGATATTTTATCTTTATACGTAATCTATGTTTTACAAAATATATGTACTCTATTAATATTTGAGTAAGACTATCCTAGAGAGGTAATTTTACAAAAAAAAGTACTTTGTTGTTATAACGAATGATGGTTATATAGAGGTTATATATATATATATCAACAACATCACCTTTGGTGAAAAATATTTCATTTGTTCAAATGTCTACCTTATCTTTGTAGAATTGTAGTCTTATCCTTTTTTCTGCTGCATACCATATGATATAGTTGTTGTCTTATGAAAGTATCTAGTATCTTATAGAAGTTTTATCGTGATATAAAGTATTTAAATTTTTGATACAAGATTATTTTATGATCAATCCCTATTTTCTTATCTATTTTTATATAGCTAGCAAGGATTGTATCTTGTGGCATAACATTTTCTCATTTTCATTGCCTTTTGATCTTGCATTATCACCATTTAAATTCTTTAAACTTGGGTGATGAGGTTGGGATCGCCGACCCGATCAGTGATGTACCATTTGTCCTTGATAATCGTCGTTTTGCTTGTGTCTTCAGTAACCATTCTGTAATATTAGGCGATTTGAGCTTCATTCGGCGGGTCGCCGAAAGCTATGTTACCTCGCCCTATCTCTATTCTTCAAGGGTTGGAAACCTGTGACTTTAGGTGATTGAAGGGACTACTCAATGACTCACCGAGTGTCTTCGACAGTCTTCAGCTTTACTTTTCTTCTTTCTTTTGTTCATTAATGTCCTTGCCTTGCTATTTTGCCTTTTTATCTGCACATTAGCATTTAAACATCAGTTTAGAGCACAAAATAGGCATGGAGGCTAATAAAACTATGAATAGTAAGCCTTAAATGAGACAAAATCTCAGACTCATCAATACCCCCAACTTAAACTTTTACTTGTCCTCAAGTAAAACTCAAGATCAATCAGTTCAACAAGGATGTCTACAAGCAGTGCTACTCCAGACTCAATACAAATGCACACAAGAGGTTCAAATATCGCATGCAATGTTCAATTTTGCACCCTAAGTTTAAAATTGTGATTAACCATTATCAAATAGACTCAAGCTCACAATGCTTGCCTCAATGCAAGTTCAAGCTCAACAAAAGCATTTTAAATGCCCTCACACCAAGAATTATTCCAAGCTCAAACAAGATTTATCAGCAACTTAGAATCTCATAATCAAGTACAACTCACACTCCCAAAGATGAACACATGCATGATTCTACCCATAGGCTTGCCCTTATTTTCCAATCAACATTATTTTCAGCTCACTCAAGATCACAAAGGTCTTCCAAGGCTTGTAACGGGGCTGAGTGTAAGGGTATGATCATTTTGATTTAGTTGCTTCTACCTTTATGAAGTATGGACGGAAAATCACTTTTTCTCCTACTCTGTCACATTCTAACATGTTCACAATCCACCCTATTACTCATTTGAGCATAACTTATAGGATACCCCATTTCTTTTTCTCTTTTCACACACTTTATTTCACAACTTTTATCTTGTTTCAATCTTCTTCTTTTTTTATATAGAGGGGTTCCATCTTTTTCATCATGATCCTTCAAAGGAGAATGTGTCACATTCTTTGATTTCCTATCTTTTTCACCACACCCCCAAATTAGGCTTTTGGACTAAGTTGGCTATTCACACAAGCCAATACTTCATGAAGGTTATAGGTGATGGGATAAAAAGGTCAAAGTTGTTCAAGTTTCTTCCAAAGAAAAGGGTAGGCTCAAAAAGTGTCAAGCAAGGTTCACACTTCTCAGAATGTGGCCAAAAAGAGGTATACTAACAATTTAGGTTCACTCTTAACAAATAGTGCCTAAGATCATTTCAATCGCTTGTTTCAATCAATCAATTGGACTAACGGGTCAAGTTCTAGATGTCATCAAACACAATGTTCAAAACAACCTTACTACACATGGCATTCGATGCAATTATCAAAGAAGACTCAACAATCAAGGTAGTGTGCAATGATCATCACAAGAGATCGACTCAATCCACCAGCTAGTCACAATGAGATGCTAGGAGTTCACATATGACCTATGTAACTCAACTTGCCTCATCATAACCGCACAATCATATTGTTCAATTGAAAGCACTATCCAAGTCATCAGTATTGATCAAAATCGACACTTAAATTTTCAAGAGAACAACCTCATTCAAACACATCCAGAGGTGGTAGGAAGAACAAGTCCCCAGCCCACCAAAAACATCCAACATTGTCCTTGATGTAAAAAGAAAAAGAACAAGAAATAAAGACAGAGACACAATAGCACTGAATGAAAAGACTAGGGACAAGAGGATTCTTCACTATGTGGCTAGTCGGTGAGAATCTGTAGAGAGCGCCGAACCATTTGACGCACCACCTAACAGTTCAAAGCTCGCCAAAATATCCAGAACACTGGCTCTCAAGTTGGGACCAAAAGGCGAGTGAAATCGAGAATATCGAGTAGCATTGGTGCACTGCCAATTATATTGAACTCGTCGCCAGATTTTCATGAACACCAGCCCCTCAGGATTGGTCAAAGGGCGTTGGAAGTCTGGCTCGCCGAATATCATCGGTGCATTGCCAAGTAGCCGGTCTGCTTCGCCAACTATTCTAGAACTATAGTCCTCCTTTTACGCGTAGAAGGCAAGCCAAATCGCGAATGCCGTTTCACTCGGCGACTCGCCGAAATGGCCATGCCTTCGAGAACACACCCATACCTGCACAATCAGCACACATTATTCAAACAACAACTAAAGCTTGGTTTGTGTCACGACCCAAGCCTAGGGCCTAGACGTGACCGGCGAATGGGGAACCCGAAGGAACCCCAAACAAGCCTCATAGCGTATCATTACACATCCTTGGTCGCGGAAGCAATTAAACGACCATGAGCAATAAGCATAATCAAAGGGGGGGAAATCGGAACTAAGGGAGCAAAAAAAAAAAGAAGAAGAAATGATACATAAATACCATAGATGAGTCAAGCTCAAGCATAATACACAACTTGTCCAACACCACATCTAAACATGAGTACTTAGTGGGGGCCAAGACAAACTACCGGGCTCACCCTATGGGGCGCATGAGAAGAACCTTGGCCTTGATGAAACCGGCCTCCCCTTCGACTTTGGAACTTTCCCTCAAAACGGTCCCTCTTGGCCTCATGCACCCTCCTCTTCCTCAACTTCTCCTCCTCCATTTGTTCGGCATAGACCATCAAGCA
>NW_006238966.1:708786-732591 GCF_000226075.1 Solanum tuberosum
CCTCGATATGGTTATACGGGCCTACTACCCCCCGTACTAGGCAACCAAGGTACCAACCCCTCGATACGGTTATACGGGCCTACTACCCCCCGTACTAGGCAACCAAGGTACCAACCCCTCGATACGGTTATACGGGCCTACTACCCCCCGTACTAGGCAACCAAGGTACCAACCCCTCGATACGGTTATACGGGCCTACTACCCCCCGTACTAGGCAACCAAGGTACCAACCCCTCGATACGGTTATACGGGCCTACTACCCCCCGTACTAGGCAACCAAGGTACCAACCCCTCGATACGGTTATACGGGCCTACTACCCCCCGTACTAGGCAACCAAGGTACCAACCCCTCGATACGGTTATACGGGCCTACTACCCCCCGTACTAGGCAACCAAGGTACCAACCCCTCGATACGGTTATACGGGCCTACTACCCCCCGTACTAGGCAACCAAGGTACCAACCCCTCGATACGGTTATACGGGCCTACTACCCCCCGTACTAGGCAACCAAGGTACCAACCCCTCGATACGGTTATACGGGCCTACTACCCCCCGTACTAGGCAACCAAGGTACCAACCCCTCGATACGGTTATACGGGCCTACTACCCCCCGTACTAGGCAACCAAGGTACCAACCCCTCGATACGGTTATACGGGCCTACTACCCCCCGTACTAGGCAACCAAGGTACCAACCCCTCGATACGGTTATACGGGCCTACTACCCCCCGTACTAGGCAACCAAGGTACCAACCCCTCGATACGGTTATACGGGCCTACTACCCCCCGTACTAGGCAACCAAGGTACCAACCCCTCGATACGGTTATACGGGCCTACTACCCCCCGTACTAGGCAACCAAGGTACCAACCCCTCGATACGGTTATACGGGCCTACTACCCCCCGTACTAGGCAACCAAGGTACCAACCCCTCGATACGGTTATACGGGCCTACTACCCCCCGTACTAGGCAACCAAGGTACCAACCCCTCGATACGGTTATACGGGCCTACTACCCCCCGTACTAGGCAACCAAGGTACCAACCCCTCGATACGGTTATACGGGCCTACTACCCCCCGTACTAGGCAATCAAGGTACCAACCCCTTGATACGGTTACCCGGGCCTACAACCCCCCGGGCTAGGCTTGATCGACTCACACACTATATAGAGAAAATCATATACATGTATCCATTTCATCATCATTTCAATACTTATATAATCATCCGACTCATAGGACGTACATTGGACCTTCCATTTCATAAGAATTCTATAAATGGCATTTTATCAAACATATGGTGGGCTACTTGTTCATGTAAATAAAATCATGTGTTTCAAGAGTACTAAGTCCAACCAATTTCAAAATCCATATAAAACAGCCCACCAACAACATACATATATATATACATATATAACAACCTTCATAATTTGATCATTGAGGCATGAAAACCATAAACATCATATAATCATTCCATTTCATGATAATATACAAAAATAGACCATAATAGGATGTGTAGTAATAATTCCATAATTCAAGAGTTCATAAATGATCATAAGGACCCATAAACTTGAAGTAAAATAGAGGATAAATGGTTGGACTTGTGGAAAGGAAGGTTTCCACAATCAACCCACATACCTCAACTTTGGAGAATTCTTGATGAAGATTGGAATGGAGAATTGCTTGAGATTGAATCTTGAATCCGGAATTAAAGCTTGGGATCCTTGAATTTGGTTGATGATCTTGGTGGAATTTTTGGAGAGGGTTTAGAGAGAGTTTTTGGATGTTTTGAAGTTAAATGACTAAGTATGGATATGTCCCCTTTTTATAAAAACGTCCCAACACTTAGAAAAAAAATTGAGGCGGGTGAACAGTGTTTTCGGCTACTGGAATTTGCATTTTCTGCCGGACAGGTTTTACGAAAATGGTCATAACTCCTTCATCCTAACTCGGAATGAGGTGAAACAAATTGCGTTGGAAAGCTAACTCACAGAGCTTTAATTTTGATAGTTTGAGCTCCTTCCAGTTCCATGTGTGCTGAGAGATATGCCCCTTTAAAGTTGACCCTCAAAATCGCATTTTTTGCGATTTTCAAATTTTGATACGGTTGTTCTAAAATTCGGGTTAGACTCATTTCCCACTCAATTTTACCCCCTGAATAAGAATATGAAGTCGAATTTCCAAAATCATGCACGGATTTTGAGATATATGGAAAATACAATTATAGGTGTTTTCGAAGCACATTTTCGGGCATTTTTGGGGTCGTTTCAGTTTGCCTCCCAAGAAGCACCTTATTTAACGTCGTGGCACGACGTGGAAATGCACTAAAGCATCTTCCAAATACATCACATCAACTAATGATATCTCATGGTGTAACACCCCGTATGCTAGAAAGACCAGATTGCAGAAAAATCAGAACTTGCAGGTGCCACCAACGGCGCCACCTACAAACCATAGGGTGACCCACGGATCGTAGGTGGGGTCCGTGGTTGGCCACCTGCAGCTCCCTTCCCAGAACCCCAGATTTTCAGCCAACTCTTGATCCATGCCAGGACCTACGGACCATAGGTGGGACCACAGTCAGTGGACCAGGTCCGTGGTTCAGACTCCCCAGAACCCCAGGAAAATTCAATTAAGTCCTGAACCACGCCAGGACCTACGGACCGTAGGTAGGGCAACGGTCTGTGGTTCAGACTCCGTAGATCCCAGCCTCTGAAGCCAGTCGATGACAGACCAAGACAAACCGTACGTGGGACCATGTTCCATGGACCAGGTTCATCGGTTGTCCTCGACAACTTTTAAGTCAGGGTTGTTTTGGTCTTTTCCCTATGCATTGGACACCTAAACTACGTCACTTAACCCCTAAACTACGTTGTGTTGGTCAGTTCTAGCCTAGTAGCTTAATTAGAACTTACCCTAGTCAACTTATTCTCTAAAATTCATCCAAGTTGAACAAAAAAATGAGAAAGAGTCTACCAAGCCCTCTACAAGAACGCAACAAGCTTTCTTCAGTTCCAACCCCAAAATAGAAGGATTTCTCCTTGAATTTCGTCAGCAGGTATGTGGGATTTCACTAGTGGGTTCCTTTCAGTTAGGTTCTTGATTCTCTATATCATGTTTAGACCTAGGGTTTCTAGAATTTCAAATTACTGTTGTGATTCTGCTAATTAGACTAATCCAAATCAGGTTATCATGTGTTTGAGGAATTGTTGTTTAGCTTCTTTCATGAAACTCAGAACCCTAGTTGTGTAGATTTGTTTAGTTCAAGAATTACACTTGCTAGGTCAGTTTATTCAGTTATACATGCCCCAGTTAGGAATGTTTCATTAGTATATTAATGTTGCATTTTCAGTTAGCATGTCAGTATTTTGAGCTATTCAGTATTACAGAAATCCAGTTATAATGTGTTACTTACATAATCAGTTGGGAATAGTCTTAATACCGAGTGGACTAAGGGTCAGTCACCCTCATAGTCCCAGAACTACGTGCCCCAATAGGATAAGTTCCCTCTGTGGGCAACATATTTACTGATCACACGAGTCATGCCGTTATACCCCTGGTAAGGTATATTGGGTCCTCTCGATGGGGCGATACATCAGACTCCATGGATAGCTCTCGTGCTTTTATGTCAGTTAAAAGTAGCACCCACAATCAGATTCTAGTGCATTGACCAAGTTATCAGTTACATTTCAATATTCAGTCTCAACATGTCATGTACTTGGTCATTGCATTCGGTTAGTTCAGTATTTAGTATATTTCAGTATTTACTTCGTGTTCAGATTATATCATTGCCCGTATTGCTTTGTTCAGTTATGTATATGTTATTCAGCTTATCCTATCCTGCATGCTTATTACCTTTCAAGTACTTACGCATACTCTGCGCTACATCTTCTCGTGATATAGGTTCAGGTCTTTAAGATTCAGATCACGCATAGATTGATTCCCAATCTCCAGTTCAGCAAAATCAGTGGTGAGTCCTCATTCTTCAAGGACGATTGACATGCTATCTTTCTATTTTTTAGTATTTTAGTTTTAGTTTTGCTAAAAGTTAGATGGGGGCATGTCCCAGCAGCTCTAGTCAGTTAGAGGCTTTTATTCAAACATAGTTAGATTCAGTTTTGCTTGATTTTGATCTTTTAGTTGTCATTTAACACAATTTTATATATTCAGATTTAGAATGAGTATTCCGCATCATCTCCCTTTTATTTTATGTTTTAAGCTTTCACATAGAATTACCTTATTTAAGTTATCTTAGTATGTTTATGATATGCCAGCAGGGTTACCTTGGGGTCACTCGTGATCCTAAGTCCCATGTCCACGTCCTGGGGTAGCCTCGGGGAGTGAAAAACTTAGTATCAGAGCACTAGGTTCAAGAGTCCTAGGATGTCTGTAAAGCCGCACTAAGAAGAGTCCCTTTCATGAGTGTGATACGCACCACAACAATGAGGGGGAGGCTATGAAGTATTTTAGGAAAAACTTCACTTTCTTGATATTCATATTGTGCGTTGGTATGATCTTCTTTATAATCCATCGTTACGCATTTTCAGATCATGCCTCCTCGTAGAGCTTACGGAAGGAATGCTAATCCCCGCAATACTAACGTAGTTCCTGCAGTCCCAGATCATGAGGTTTCGAATGTAGAGTTTTGGAACGCCATTCAACTTTTGGCCCAGAGTGTAGCTAATTAGAACAATCAACAGGTTCCAGTTCTTGCAAATGCTAGTGGTGGATCAGTTGCAGCTAGTGTCCGTGATTTTGTTAAGATGAACCCACATGCGTCTCTAGGGTCGCATGTTGGTGAGGATCCCTAGAAATTCATTGATGAGGTCATAAAATCTTTGGAGTGATGGAGGTGACATGAAATAATAGGGTAGAGTTGGCATCCTTCCAGCTTAAAGATGTGGCTCACATATGGTTTACACAGTGGAAAGAAAATAGGGGTGAGAATGCAGCTCCTGTAACATGGGAATGTTTTACCGGGGCTTTTCTGGACAGGTTCTTCTCGAGGGAATTAAGAGAGGCTAAAGCTCAGGAGTTCATGAAATTGAGGCAAGGTTCCATGACAGTCCAGGAGTATGGACTTAAGTTCACCCAGCTCTCTAGGTATGCTCCACACATGGTTGCCGATTCCAGGGCTCAGATGAGTATGTTTTTATTGGGGTATCAGACTGGGTGAAAACAGAGTGCAGGAATGCTATGTTTCTGGAAAATATGAACATATCTAGGCTCATCACTCATGCTCAGCATGTTGAGTGAGATAAGCTTAGGGAACAGGCTAAGGACAACAAAAAGGCTAGGACATGCAACTATGAACACTCTTAGCAGAAATTGGATGGTGGAAATCACTCATAGTTTCAGCACAATTCTTCAGCCCCAGCACCTTCATCAAGTAGTGCTCTATCCTCCAGGTTTCGACAAGATCAGAAAGATAGGGAATCAGGATCGAAGTGTCAGGGGAGTGTTTCAGTTACCCTAACATACCCAACTTGTCCAAAGTGTGGTAAGAATCATCTGGGCGAGTGTCTTGGAGGAAATGATAGATGTTTTGGGTGTGGTCAGACTGGTCACAGATTGAGGGATTGCCCTATTCTAAATAGGGACAGGGAGGTAATAATGGTAGGGCATAGTCTACAATGTCAGCAACACTAGCAGGTCGCCTGACTCAGCAGGATAACTCATCTGGTACAGGTGGCGGTCAGCGCCAGAACATGTTGTATGGTGTCTAGGCTCTCTAGGATCAGGAAGATTCTCCTGATCTGGTTACTGGTACGTTGCAAGTCTTTCATTTAGATGTTTATGCTTTGTTAGATCCAGGGGATACTCTTTCCTTTGTAACTCTCTATATAGCAGTAAACTTCGGTGTCAGTCCAGAAACTCTCTGAGAACCCTTTTCAATCTCTACTCCAGTTGGTGACCTAGTTATAGCTAGATGAGTATACAAAAATTGCCCTGTCACAATCTCTTAGAAAGTCACCTCAACAGATCTTGTAGAGTTAGAAATGGTAGACTTTGATATCATTGTAGGAATGGATTTGTTGCATTTCTGTTATTCCTAAGTCGATTGTAGAACTAGGATCATTCATATTTAGTTTACAGACGAGCTAATCTTAGAATGGAAGGGTAGTAGCTCAGTGCCTCTGGCTTTATTTATTTCTTACCTTAAGGCAGAAAGATGATCTCTAAGGGGTATCTCTATCATGTAGTTCAGGTTAAGGATTCAAGCTCCGAAACCCTAACTCTTGAGTCAGTTCCAGTAGTAAATGACTTCCGAAGTTCCTCCCAAAAGGGAAATCAACTTCTAAATTGATCTACTTCTAGATACCCAGTCTTCTTCTATTCCTCCTTGCAGAATGGCTCCAGCTGAGCTTAAGGAATTGAAAGAGCAGTTAAAAGATCTTCAAGATAAGGGATTCATCAGACCCGGTATTTCCCATGGGGTGCACTAGTGTTGTTCGTGAAAAAGAAAGACGGTTCTCTCAGAATGTGCATTGACTATCGGTAGTTGAACAAGTTCACAATCAAGAATAAATTCCCTATCCCCAGGATTGATGACTTGTTCGACCAACTTTAGGGTGCTAGTCATTTTTTGAAGATAGACCTCAAGATCCGGTTACCATCAACTTAGAGTCAGATATAGTGACATTCCAAAAACAACCTTCAGAACTCGGTATGGTCATTATGAATTTGTAGTTATGTCATTTGGACTAACCAATGATCCTACAACTTTTATGGATTTGATGAACTGGGTATTCAAGCCGTATTTAGACTTGTTCGTTATCGTCTTTATTGATGATATCCTTATTTACTCTAGGAATGAGGAAGAACATGTGACTCATTTGAGGGTTGTACTACAAACTCTTAAGGATCGCCAGTTATTCGCTAAATTTGGTAAATGTGAGTTTTGGTTACAATTTGTCGCTTTCCTTGGGCATACTGTGTCTAGCAAAAGGATATGAGTGGATTCTCAGAAAATAGAGGCAGTGAAACAATGGCCCAAACCTACCTCTCCTACAAATATCAGATGTTACTTGGGTTTGGCAGTTTATTACTGAAGGTTCATGGAAGGACTTTCATCCATAGCTTCTCCATTGACTAAGTTGGCTCAGAAAAAGGTTAAGTTTTAATGGTCAGATGATTGTCAGAAGAGCTTCTAGGAATGAGGAAGAACATGTGACTCATTTGAGGGTTGTACTACAAACTCTTAAGGATCGCCAGTTATTCGCTAAATTTGGTAAATGTGAGTTTTGGTTACAATTTGTCGCTTTCCTTGGGCATACTGTGTCTAGCAAAAGGATATGAGTGGATTCTCAGAAAATAGAGGCAGTGAAACAATGGCCCAAACCTACCTCTCCTACAAATATCAGATGTTACTTGGGTTTGGCAGTTTATTACTGAAGGTTCATGGAAGGACTTTCATCCATAGCTTCTCCATTGACTAAGTTGGCTCAGAAAAAGGTTAAGTTTTAATGGTCAGATGATTGTCAGAAGAGCTTCTCAGAATTGAAAACTAGGTTGACTACAGCTCCTGTTTTGACTCTACTAGAGGGTTCAGATGATTATATGATCTATTGTGATGCGTCCAGAGTCGGCCTAAGTTGTGTGTTGATGCAACAAGGTAAGGTTATAGCTTATGCTTCTAGACAACTTAAGGTGCATCATAAGAACTATCCGACTCTTGACCTTGAGCTTGCAGCAGTGGTATTTTCCCTAAAGATTTGGAGACATTACTTGTATGGTGTTCATGTTGATGTGTTCACAGATCATAAGAGTCTTCAGTGTATGTGTTCACCCAGAAAGAGTTGAATCTTCGCCAGAGAAGATGGCTTAAGTTCCTCAAGGACTATGATATGAATGTGCTTTACCATTCTAGTGAGGCCAATGTAGTAGCAGATGCCCTTAGCAGACTATCTATGGGTAGTGTCTCACATTTTGAGGAAGAAAGGAAAGAACTATCGAAAGATGCTCATCGGCTTGCTCGCTTAGGAGTTTACCTTATGAGCATATCAAATGGTGGTGTGACAGTTCAGAATGGGTCAGAATCTTCATTGGTAGCGGAGGTTAAGGAAAAACAAGACAGTGATCCTATATTGTTTCAACTAAAGGGTGCAGTTCATCAACAAAGAGTTGAGGTTTTCTCCCAAGGGGGAGATGGTGTGCTTTGATATCAGGGTCGTTTATGTGTTCCTAAGGTGGGTGAGTTGAGACAACAGATCTTTACAGAAGCCCACAACTCCAGGTATTCTATTCATCCAGGTGCCACTAAGAAGTACCGTGATCTGCGGGAAGTCTTTTGGTGGAATGGCATGAAAAGTTATATAGCAGATTTTGTGGCTAAGTCCCTAATTGTCAGCATATGAAGGTAGAACATCAGACACTAGGAGGTATGACTCAAGAGATCAACATTCCTACATGGAAGTGGGAGTGATAAACATGGACTTCATTACAGGTTTACTTCGTACTCACAGACAGCATGACTCCATTTGGGTGTTAGTTGACAGAGTTACTAAGTTTGCTCACCTTTTGGTGGTTAAGACTATGGATTTGGCGGAGGACTACGCCAAGCTTTACATTAAGGAGATAGTCAGGTTGCATGGGTTTCCTTTGTCTATCATCTCAGATAGAGATCCTCAGTTTACCTCTCATTTCTGGAAGTCAGTTAAAAAAGGTCTTGGTACCCAGGTTAATCTCAGCACAACATTTCATCCCTAGAAGGATGGTCAGACAGAGCATACCATTCAGACCTAGGACATGTTAAGAGTTTGCGTGATCGATTTCAAGGGTAGTTGGGATGATCACCTTCCTCTTATAGAGTTCGCCTATGATAATAGCTACCACTCCAACATCCAGATCGCCCCTTATGAGACATTATATGGACGTAGGTGTAGATCTCCAGTTAGCTGGTTTGAAGTAGGTGAAGCCGCCTTGATAGGGCGAGATTCGGTTAATGATCCTATGGAAAAAGTTCAGCTCATCAAAGATAGACTTAAGACAACCCAGAGTCGCCAGAAGTATGCAGATGTAAGGAGAAGGGACTTGGAGTTCCAAATTGATGATTGGATTTTCCTTAAAGTGACACCTATGAAGGGGGTGATGAGATTTGGCAAGAAAGGGAAGCTCAGTCCTAGATATGAAGGCCCTTACAGGATCTTGAAAAGAGTTGGTAAAGTGGCTTATGAGTTAGAGTTTCCACTAGAACTAGCAATGGTGCATTCGTTCTTTCACATTTCATTGTTGAAGAACTGTGTGGGGGATCCAACATCTATAGTACCATTGGAAAGTGTGGTTGTGAAGGATAGTCTCACTTATGAGGATGTTCCAGTTGAGATTCTTGATCATCAGGTTCGAAGGTTGAGAAACAAAGAAGTCGCTTCAATTAAGATTTTATGGAGGAGTCAGTCCGTAGAGGGAGCTATTTGGGAAGCAGAAGCAGCCATGAAGGCCAAGTATCCTCATCTCTTTCCTTCCGATTCCATTCCAACTTGACGTAATAGTTCCTCTCCAGTATTTCAGTTACTCACGTGTAAATTCAATCTTAGTATCATGTTCCTTCCACTACAACAGTTTATGTCTACAACCACCCTAGAAAAGTGTGGCCTAAACTATGAAAAAGTTTGGCCTTTGATAAAAGGCCACACTGTTTTACTTTAAGCCACGCTTTTCCAGGGGTGGCCGAAAGAAGCGTAACCTTAGAGTTTACGCGATACTTTTCAAATGTTGTCTTATCACCTACACTTTTAAGCGTATCTTAAAACGCAAAAAGGCCACGCTTTGCAGTACCTCATATAACAACATTTCTATCTCATACAACTACACTTTGAAGCATGGCCTTTGCTTCCTTATTGCCCAGGATTTTAAAATATTGCCTTTTATATCTTATGTATGCCAACACTTTGAAGTGTAGTCCTTGCCCATGTGCATACAACAATTTACAATCCTTTGGCTACACTTTTAAGTGTGGTAATATTATTTCGGCTGTAAAATATTTATATGCCACAATTTCTAATTATAAAACACCAATATTATTTTACAATAAATAATCTCAAGCATTAATTAGCTAACAAGTAATTCAAATATATAGATTTGCAATTAACTTCAAAAGATACTATGTCTTGTGTACATACACATACTTATAGAGCAATATTCTAAATATGTGTACACAATAGTTCAAAAAGTACTTATAGAATAGTTCAATATATTCTAGCAATGAATATATTTCACAAAATCAAATATAATGTATTCAAACTTTTACAATAGTGCTTGTAAAATGTTGTCAGGAGGAGGAAGTGTGGCAAGCTTTGAACCCTAGTAATTTGCACGGAAAAAAAGTTAGTTCAGGTTTTGCCAAAAAAGATATTAAGTAAGCTGAGGCATAGCTAACAAACAGCAGAACAAAATAAGTTAAAAAAACCATTAAATCAAAATAGCTTTTACCTCACGACAGTGATAGTTTGGACCAGGAAGCTGTGTAGAATAGAACGTTATGATCCGAAGGAATTGACAACCCTGTAAGTACTCGAAAAAGGTCAAGTAAAGCACAAAATTCTTAGACACACACAATTGCAGCAACCAAAGAGGACATAATGTTGTCGTTCGAAGCAAAAACATCAAGATTTAGTCACCTAAATATATAAATTTCTTGAGCAAAATCTCTTTGCACATCTTTATTTAGGCACTCCCACTTGAGAACCTTAATAGCCACTTCCTGATTATGGAATGAACCGTTATACCTACAAATATGATAAATTGTTAGGATACCATCAGTGACTATATTGTATTCTTGATTCAAAGTTGACATTTTTACTGACAAATCACCAGTTGAGCCAGTTTCAATATCTTTTGCAATATTAGTAGGACACTTTTGCAATATCTTAAACTTAGCAATATTATTATGCCGTAAAAATAGGGGAAGCAGAACAAGCAAGGTATAAATTTTATCAACTTCAGCTAACAATGGGTCAGCAATATTTGAATCAACAATGGCTCAGAAATATCTGCATAAAAAGAGATCAATAGAAGGATATATACACAACAGTTCCTGCAAAACTAAAGTATAATCACTATGCTTTTAAAGAGAGAATCGACAACAATTTTGAGCATCATTTTAGTATGATACAATCTAATCAACCTGGTAATCTTCATTATTGTTGTTTTCTGCAAGAAAACTCATAGTTTTACTCAAACATATCTGCCGAAATCGACAAACCAAAAGTAAAGTTTTTCTATTGCGAAATTGACAAACCAAAATTCATGCTAAACCATGGAGAAATAGACAAACCAAACGAAGTGATTTCAGTGAAGATACCCTTATAAGATGACTTTGGGAATGCTAATTGCATTCGCTAGTTATCATACTATATGATGGAAATGTCATTTTGCATGTTTGAATCTACCATTCATATGAAGGCTTTGAGGTGAGGTAAAGGTAATTTAAAGCTATGATATAGTACTTTCCTATAAAACATGCTAGCATGGGGATTTGATGACTATTACAGCCAAAATGAAAAAGTTATATTCTATTTAAGTATATTAGCACACATATCAAAATTAAGACTTCCCAAAGCTAAGATTGTAAGTAACACTAACAAAAGGCTAAATTTTGTTTCAATAAAAGAAATATGTTGCTCTAACACTCAAACTAGCTAGCTTAACCTAACAAAACCAAACAAACTTAACTAATAGAAAAACTCAAAATTATTTATAATTGACAACATTCAGTCTATATTTGTCCCTTTATCCTGGATTAAATGTCGCATTTCTTCCCTATTAACTTCTACACACATATATAGTCTTTTTTCTCTACAATATAGTCCATACCTATTAACTTCTACAAACATATATAAACCAAATATAGACCAGAACTATTAATTTTTTTGTTTTTGACAACACTAGTTCCCTCTTGTGAGAACCAACCTATGTACAAAACCAACAATACAAAATAGTTCAACTAAGGTGACGTAATTAGTCCAATCACAAAGCAGTCCTGCGACTGCAACCAAGAACTGAAAAAAATTGAAAACAATTCAGCGACTATGACCAAGAACTAAAAAAAAAATTGACATCCGCTCTTAGAAAAAGGTCTAGTGACTGTGACTAAGAATTGAGGACCAAGGAAGTAGCATCAGTAAAAGTTCTTTGGAGGACCCAGTTTGTTGGGGAAGCTACTTGGGAAGCTGAGGAAGATATGAATAAGAGATATCCACATCTCTTTGATCCCGGAGAAATTCCAGACCAAGGTACTAATACTCTTCTTAGTACTCTTTAATTTATATACTTGATGTGTTAGATTTACTTGTTGGGTGTGTGAGCTAAATGTTAGATGTTACACCCTTATCCTTGTAAGAGTAATCTCATTCGAGGGAGATTGTTCCCAAGGGGGAGATATTGTAACATCTCGCTATTTGAAAGAAATATAAAGAAGTTAGAATTGGAAATAGTCATTTTAGAAAAGAAGGAAAAATCTGGAAATTTGTTAAGTTATGTTAAGTTTGAGTTTTGGGTCAACTTCAAACGACCATAACTCCTAGCTCAGGATGAGTTAGGTGTAATTCTAGATACCGTAGGAAATATCTTGGAATTAAGTTTCTAACGCCGCCGAGTTTGCACGATTCCAAGTTTGTATGAGTGAGATATGCCCATTTGAAGTTGGGCTGTTCAAAATAGGAAAGTCTAAACCAGATTTTGGAAGGGTATAAGGGTCTTTTAACTACCCAATTAAATTATTGTTTTTTAGTAAGTTATGTGGGGTCTAAACTGAGTTAGTTCAGTTTATGAAATTAAGAAGTATGCTAGGGCTTTGAGAGAAGAGAAAAGAGAGAAAGAAGAAGAGAAGTTCAATATTCATCAAGTTCATGCGATTTTGGTCGTGGAATTCGCCAAGGATTCAATCCTACAAGGTATGTGAGACTTCCATAGCATTGGGTTCACTCACCCATGCTCCAATCATGTTTGTTTAAGCGAAATTCGTTTCTACAAAGTTGAAAGTATGATGTTCTTGAATTATGTTCTTGAAGTTTGCTTAAGTTCCTGAGATTTGATGTGATTGTGGAGTTCTTGATGGAATCGTGTCGATTTGAGAGTTGTTTTGAATTAGATTCTTGTGTATATATAATGGGTATTTGAATCTAAAGAGGGATTGAGAAAAAGAATTGGGTTTAGGCGAATTGGGGTAAGAAAATGAAGAAGCAAAAAGTCGAGCAGGTTTAGGCACGCAAGTCTGCGTCGCGAACTTGCTCCCCCAGTGCACAAAAATCACCTCTGCGTCACGGACAAGACGCGGACTCCTCTGTTTCAAAAAATAAATTTTGCGATCAAATATTTAAATGCATCTCTGCATCGCGGACTTGTTTCCAAGATAGTGATTTCTTGATCGTTTCTCATGTTTAACTATCTAAAAACACTCCTAAACATCATGAGATATTTCCTATCACAAAACACAATCCTTGAATCCATAAATTCAACTAAAGGAAAGTTAAGAGTCAAGTCAAGAGAAGTTCATAGAATTTTTTTCCAAAAGTCTTTCACAAACGTTTCATCTTTGTTTGAAGACTTAAGCTTTGAGTGGAGTAAAGAGTAAAGTTCATTTCTTCAAAGATTCTACGGGAACTAAGTATTCCCAAGAGTTAAATGTTTTCACATTTGAGAAAGAAGGGAAATACCATTTTCCAAGAGAGTTTTTGAGATAAGTTTTTAGTAATTATCTCAAACCAAAGAAAGAGTTTTGTTTTAAAAACATATGACATGAGTATATTTTGGGAGTAATATTGAGCACCGATATGGGGACACGAGTTCATAACAACTCAAGTCTCCATAATCCAAGTAGCCATCATGGGTAGAAAATGATCATAGTTTTTAGATGATTCCTTAGTGCTTTTTAGCATAGACTAGTGAATCCACTTAGTTAAGGCGTTCTATATGACGGCAAAGTATAGGACAGTTCTGGCAGCATCGGTAAGACGTTGTATCACCACTTAGGCTCATAGTGGTAGTTGTCGGTTAGAGAAACTACCATAGTATTATATTACTGTATATGTACACTGAGTTATTATTGCTTTTCTTTAACAAATTGAGTTGCTACGTACTATTCTAAATGCTTTGTATAAATTGCACCATTATTGTTGTTTTACACTTAATTTGAATTGAGGTTTTCACGAGTTGAGTAAAGCCAAGGTAAGTGTTCCTTTCTTATTCCTTTCAAGTTTATGTTATGTTTAGTTTTCCCCTCGCTTACTCGTACATTCAATGTACTGATGCCATTTGGTCTGCATCATTTTATGATGCAGACACAGGTAACCAAGATCAACATCCAGTGCCTCGTTGATCCAATTGAGTACTCAGAGTTAGTTGGTGAGCCTCCATGATTTCCGAAGGACTCCTTTTACATTGCTTTAGTAATTTAGTTGTTAGGATGATCGGGGGTCTTATACCGACATCGCTCCTTATTTTAGAGGCGTCATAGATAGTTAGTAGTTCAATTTTCTTTACATTGTTATTTCTTATGTTAAGCCTTGAGTTGCCATTTATGTCTAGTTGAATGATTTATCATTACAAGTTTTGAGTTTAAATTTGAGACTGTTGTTTTTCTAACTGCATTTGATCTTTGTAATAATGCTTAGAATCTTCCGCTGAGAGTCTAGCCCAGCCAAGGGTTCGCTCGGGGTCTGAAATGGTTCTCGAGTGCCAGTCCAGTTCACGGTGTAGGCTTGGGGTATGATAGTAAGGTTTTTCTCCCCTAGTCCATTTTTCGATCAGTAGAACTTAGATTCTTAGGTAATTATTATTGGGGGATGGTTTTGATCAGAAGTTAATGGTGGGAAAAATCCCTAGTTGTACCTTAAGATCATAAGTTTTGCCTAGGGTTGATGATTTCGATTGTAATGCGGGTAATTAGGCATCGTTTATTGATCCTTGCATTAAATTGTTGTTTTTAGACTAAAAATAAGCGAAAAGAATCCAGAAAGGGAAGAATCAAGTTTCTTAGGAGGATTCAAGCTTGGGTTCGAGGTAGGTGATGGTTTGATTTCTTGTCTGCGTTATATATGTTGGTGATTACTTTATTGTGATTCATCTATGTACGTGAATGAAGCATTGTGATCAAACCTAATGAAATGAGTACAAATGATTAAATGTATGTCATGATTCAACACTTGATTGTATGATTTTGAGAATGTACATATGAGTGTAATTGTGATTGTGGTTCTGTTGAATTGATCGGGTATCACGTTCCGACACACTCACTTGGATCGGGTTCCACGTTCCAGACCATATATAGGATCAGGTGTCACATCCGACACACTAATTGGGATCTGTTACCACGTTCTGTTACACTAACAGTTTGGGTATGGGTTCCATGAGAGGACCAATGAATTGTCCTAACTACTTGTTAAAGAGAATGTGGAATTGTAAGTTGTTCATGATTAATAATAGGTGTATGTGTTACATTTTGTGCATGTCATGTTTACCTTGTTGTGATTACTGGTATATGTTTTGCTTACTGGAATAACCGCGTGATCCAACAAGTACACTGTGGTTGTGTACTAATACGACACTTGCTCTTTCTTTGTTGAGTATAGGGCATCTCCAGGCGGCTACTGATAGACCTCAGCTTGTAGAGTAGTGATCGAGATCGGATTTCAAGGGTGAGTGTCACGACTCGAGCCTACACCCTAGACGTGGCCAACACTCAAGAACCATTGTTGGTCTCCCATCGAACCCTCATCCTGGTTGAGTACAAGCGGAAGACTAACTTAAACATGAAAAAGCTTAAAAATTGAATATAATTTATGAAACTCAAATACAAAGCTTTAACTCAAATGATTTACTCTGAATATAAATGGAATATTCAACTAGCCAACAAGGGGCGACTGAAGTCTTTAATACATTTAATAAAATAGATGAAACAGACTTCTCAAACTCTATTGTCTATCTATGAAGCCTTTAACAAACAAAGATGGAAGTCGAGACAAGACCCACGACATCCTAACAACTGATATGACTGAAAGTACAAATGGAACCCTCTGGAAGCAAGGAGGTTTACCATAAAGAAGCTCTTGTTGATGACCCTGAATACATGTATTTGCATCATGAAATGATGCAAGTCAAATGGCTCAGCACATGGAATGTACGAGCATGTAAGCGGAATTCTAAAGCATAAACATAGGCTTGAACTTGATAAAAAGGAAACATAATTACCTCTTCTGAACTCATTCAACTCAAGAATAAGATACTCAACTCAACTTAAAGGTACTGAACTCAAGATACTTAACTCACGATACTCAAGGATAAAGCATCAGTAAAAGATGTAATATATATGGAAAATTTATAAAAACTATAGATAGCAACTCAATGTATTGAAGAATACAATAATAATTCAGTTTCTATGTATAAAAATACAATATAACTCTGTGGGAGTTTCTCTAACCGACAACCATCACTATGAGTTATGTGATCATACAACGTCTCGCCCACGCTGCCAAAACTATCCTATACTTTGTCGGGGTATAGAACCTCTCAACTAAGTGGATCCACTAGTCTATGCTAACAAGCATTAAGGAATCATCTAAAAAGTATGACACTTTCTACCCACATTGGCTACATGGTTTATGGAGACTTGAGTTATCTAAACTCGTCCCCATATCGATGCTCAATACTACTCCCAAAAATATACTTAGCTCATATGTTTAAAAACATAACTCTTCCTCTAGTTTGAGATAATTGCTCAAACTACTCTCTTAAAAGAGGTAACTACTCTTGAAATAACTTTTGAACTCATAAACTCATTTTAGAAATCTCAGTTTCTCTTTTATCAATGTAAAAATTGATGTCTCTAGGAATACATAGTTTTCCCCTTATACTCATACTGAAAACTCTTTCTCAAAAACATTTCAAAATCATATTATAATATGATCATTGATGACTCGAGAAGTGATACTGCATAAACATTGATGGTATATCTAATATCATACTACTCATACATTGATGACATATTCGATTGTCATACTAATCATGCTTTAGAAACTCTTTTCTCAAAACTCATCTTTACTTTCTCAAAACTCAGTTTAAGAACTCAACTGTTGTCTTTAAAAAGTCTTCAAAATTTATAACTCAAATCATAGGGTTCATGTAGAATTATGGACATGAAGGACTCAACTCAAGAATGTTAATGATACCTCTCATCTCAAGACTGCTCAACTCAAAGGGTTCATGCGGAATTATTGGCATGAACTACTCAAATCAAGGACCTTCTTGGGTAACATGTAGTAGCCCCATGATTAGGAATAAAATCCCAAAACGATTAGGAACTCAATACTCAAGACTTAGAACTTGAAGATACTACTCCTCTCGAAGATACTCCAATAATGGAGTTCATGCAAAATTTATGGGCATGAACAACTCGACTTAAGGGTCGAAATAACAATATGGAACACAGGTACACAACTTTCTCATTCTAATACTTACTTTCTCAAAACTTAGCTCAAATCGACAGTTGATCTCAAAGGATTCACAATTGAACTCAAAGACTTTCTTGAACTCTTCTCTTAACTCTCTCTTGAATTTGAATTATGAATTCAAGAGTTATGATTCATGATATGAAGTATCTCAATAACAATATAGAAATTCTATAATTAGGAATAGAACTTTTAAAAGAAAAATGAACTCAAGAACACAAAATCAACTTATCTCAACAATACCTAGATTTCTCTTTTACTGATTTGAAAGTAGATGTAGGAAGTGAGGACGAACTAGTCCAACACTATGATAGCCTTACATACCCGGAAGAACAAGGTTCTTGAAGAATCTTGAAAGGATCTTGAAGAAGAACTTGATTAGAAGCCTTGAAACCCTAGCTTGAAGGTAAATGATCAAGAAAACCTTTCTTGAGATTCTTAAATCAGTTTCTTGAAATCTCTATGGCCAAGAATTATGATTTTCATTAGTAATTCATAATTTTATGGAGGAATTTGAGTTGAAAAAAATGGAATTCTTGAAAAAAGACTTACCTTGAAGAAGAATCTTGAAAAAGATTGAAAGAATCTTAAATGGAGTCTTCTACTTTGATTTTCTTTAGGATTTTTCCCTAGGGTTTGAGAGAGAAGAGAATGATGGATTAAAAGATGAAAATCTGATTGTTTTGAGCCTTTTATTACTCAAGAAATTCGTTTAGGGGTTTCTTGGATGTAAAAAAACAAAAACAATCATTTTTAATGTTTTTCCGTCGGCTAATTCGTAACAACACTGCATAGGTTACTAAAATAGTCATAACCTTTTACTCAAAAATTGGATTGACGCGAAATTGGTGGTATTGGAAAGTAGATTCAAATACCTTTAATTGAATAGGTTATGGCTCACGTAATTCTTTATATTCTAAGAGATATGGCCGTTTGAAGTTGACCCAAGTAGAATCTTACATCAAAACTTAATGGATAAGGAAACTTCAAGAACACTTATCAAGAACTCATCAAGAACTTGAATCCTTAAATTTCAAGAACGAAATTACGCTGAATAAATCATGATTGACGTGTGGGTGAATGAACCCAATACTATGGAAGCTTACCTACCTCAAAGAACTAGGTTCTTGGCGAAATCTTGAATTTCTTGAACGAACGCTTCAAAGTTTAAAATTTTTTTCCTCTTGAATCTTCTCTCTAGAACCCTAAACGCTTTTGTTGGGGATGAATGAAACTAATTCTTGTCAGTCTAGACAACTAAAAGCTTACTAAAAATGCTTAAATCCGATTGGGTAAGGAAAAACCAAAAATACCCCTCATATTTTCGGGTAGCTATCCTTAATTAGATTGCCCGACTTCAAAAGGGCATATCTCCCTCATACGAGCTCAAAAATTAGCAAACTTTGTGGCATTGAAAATATAATTCAAAGACCTTTCATTTTTCATCTCATGGAACACCTAAATCATCATGTACTGAGAGTTATGGTCATTTTAAGTTTACCCAAAACTTAGAAGAACCTAGGAATCACTTGAATGAATTCTCTTTAATTCTTTTTGGAACTCAAGGTGATATATCTAATGACCTGATCTTAATACGTAGGAAATTTTAAATTCCTCGGTAATATCCTACTCACTACAAAGAATGATTCGAGTCTTAGTTCGAAAATTTTCTGAGGTGTTATAGTGAGCAAGCTCTTTCAGGCTGCCATGAAGTTCCTCATTTTGTTTAGTCCAACTATCTCAGACTCAGACTATCTATTTAGAATTACTCGTATGTTTAGTTTGGGTTATACCCATTTTTCCTTAGACTTGTTTCTTTAGATGTTTTGGTACATTGACTTTCAGATTCTATGGGTGTTTTCCACAATGTTTTAGTAACAAATAAATAGACTTTCGGAGTTTATGGGAACTCCACTTTAATTCTGCATTTAAACCTGCTTCTGTATCTTTAAATGTTTACTTCTTGGGTTAGCTGATTATTATTAATGGTTTTCCCACTGGAGGGTTACTGTGGATGTCAATCACGACGGTCTGGGTCGTGACAAAGTTGGTATTAGAGCCCTAGGTTTGCTGATCTCGATGTACCAAAATGAGTCTAGTAGAGTCTTGCAGAACGTACAGAGACGTCTGTACTTTTCTTCTAGAGGCTATATGATTTTAGGAAATCTCTTTGTTTCTCTTCTCTCTTTTTGTGCTATAACTTGGTTCCAATTGGTATCTAGTGATCCAAATCAGTATCTAATCTCCTTTACTCTTCTGTCCGCAGATGGTTAACACTAGGTTCAATGGCATTAGACCCGTAGCTCCCGCCAATGAGCCCACTGAGGAGTCCGCAGAAAGAGGCTGCGGTCGAGGCAGAGGTAGAGCAAGAGGAAGGGTAGAGGCCGAGGAAGGGTAGCACCTGCTAGGGGTGGAGTTCTGGTTGAGAATGTGTCCAGAAATAAGGATCCTCATATGCATCATGAAGAAGTAGAGGAGAATGTTGAGGTTGAAAATGAGGAGGCTATTGGACAAGAGGCAGAGATACAGGCTAAGACTATAGGTATTCCTCCTTTAGACCTAGTATTGGCTCAGCAGATTATGATTTTTCTGAAATGATTTGTTGGTCTTGGAGTTCTTCCCATAGTTTAAGCGACTCAGACTCCCGCCAACCCCCTATTTCTATTATTGTCCCCAAGGTAGTTGGAGTTGTAGGTACTGATGCTTTTTTCCGTCCCCTATTGGGCCCCGTGATTACTAGTAATGAGCATGAGATGTTGACTATGATTTTGAAATTGAAGTCGCATGTGTTCCATGGTTCTAAGAGTGAGGATGCCTATGAATTCATCTTGGATTGTTATGAGAGGCTTCGTAAGTTGGGAATTGTCCATCAGCATGGAGTAGAGTTTGTGACTTTCCAGCTTCAAGGTGAGGCTAAGTAGTGGTGGAGAGCTTATGTGGAATATAGATCGTCAACTTTACCCCCACTAACTTGGACCTAGTTTCATGCTTTGTTTCTGGAAATATATGTACCCCGGACCTTGAGAAATCGTAAGAAGGATGAGTTCATGGTTTTGGAGTAAGGTATTATGTTTGTTGCTTCTTATGATGCTAAGTTTTATGCTTTGTCTAGATATGCTACACAATTAGTGACTACTGAGGAAGAGAGGATTCATCTATTCGTCAAGGGACTGAACTCTGAGTTACATGTATTGTCTGTGCACATGACTTCTGCAGGGAAAAGTTTTAATGAGGTAACAAATTTTGTGAAGAAAGTGGAAGGAGTGAGGCATGATTGGCAAGCTACTACGTTGGCAAAGAAAACTAAGAGCACATGTAACTTTCAAGGTTCCTACTTCAGAGGTTCAGGGAGGCCGACACTTGCAGCCTGGTCAATACAGTTTGTTATGCCCACTTCTACAGATAATTACTTGAGAACTTCACATCAGAACTTTATTCAGGATAGCCAGGGAGCCGCACCTTCGGCGGGTAGCATGCCATCTTTTTATCACATTTGTTATTATTGTGGAGAACCTGGACATATGAGGAGAGATTGTCCCCACCCACGCATGTTGGACCCCGCGCAGCAGCAGACTAGAGCAGTGGTACCCGTAGGCAATGGTAATAATGGTGGAGGATGTCCACAAGGTTGGCGAAGAGGAAATCAGCGAGGCCATGGAGGTTGGGGAAATGGTAATGCAGGCAGAGGTGGAGTGCAGCCAGGCAGAAGGTCGTTCGTCAAGATGACAGGGCTCAGTGTTATGCCTTTCCGGACAAGAGCGAGGCAGAGTATTCTGATTCAGTGATCACATGTACTATTCTTGTATGTGACTAGATGGCTACTGTTTTGTTTGATCCAGATTCTACTTATTCTTATGTGTCCGTTCAGTTTGGCTTGGGATTTGGTATGATTTGTGATGTACTTAATGCCCCCATCCATATTTTTACCCCAGTTGGGGAGTCTGTCATAGTCACCCATGTCTGTCGTGCTTGTCCTATCTTGTTTATGGGTTTTCAGACTTGGGATGATTTGGTTATTTTGGATATGACTGACTTCGATATAATCTTAGGCATGACTTGGTTGTCCCCCTATCATGTTGTACTTCATTGCGATATTGAGTATGTGACTCTAGAGATCCCCAGTAGGGAAAAGTTAGTGTGGGAAGAGGTGTGCAAGCCTAAGTCAACTAAGATCATATCCTCCATTCGGGCTAGGAAACTGGTGGGGCAGGGTTGTTTGGCTTATTTGACTCATATTCATGATGTCGAGGTTGAGTCTCCCTCTATTGAGTCTATTCCCGTGGTGTAGGACTTTAGAGTCTTTTCTACTTATTTGTCTGGTATGCATCCGGATAGAGATATAGATTTGTGCATTGATTTGGAACCTGGTACCCACCCCATTTCTATTCCTCCCTACCATATGGCTC
This sequence comes from Solanum tuberosum, assembly GCF_000226075.1. Taxonomy (NCBI): domain Eukaryota; kingdom Viridiplantae; phylum Streptophyta; class Magnoliopsida; order Solanales; family Solanaceae; genus Solanum; species Solanum tuberosum. The sequence goes on from NW_006238966.1 coordinate 730,632, forward strand.
CAGCAGAATTAAGAGAGCTTAAGGCTCAATCCAAGAGATTCTTGATAAAGGATTCATTCATCCTATTGCTTTCCCATGGGGTGCCCCTGTCTTGTTTGTTAAGAAAAATGATGGTAGTATGAGAATGTGCATAGACTATCGTCAATTGAATAGGGTCACCATTCTGAACAAGTATCCAATGCCTCAGATAGATGATCTCTTTGACCAGTTGCAGGGTGCATCCAGTTTCTCTAAGACTGATCTAAGGTCTGGCGATCATCAGTTAAAGATTAGGCCTGAGGATATACCAAAAATTGATTTAGGCTATGGGCACTATGAGTTTCTAGTTATGTCGTTAGGGTTGACAAATGCGCTTGCAGCTTTCATGAGTTTGATGAATGGTTGTGTTCAAACCATTTCTTGATTCGTTGTTTATAGTATTTATTGATGACATTTTGGTTTATTCGAAAAGTGAGGAAGAGCATGCCGACCATCTTCATATTGTTCTGGTGTTCTTGCAAAACAAAAGTTGTATGTGAAATTTTCTAAGTGTGAATTTCGGTTGATTTGGGTTGCCTTTCTGGGGCATGTAGTTTCAAAGGAAGGGGTAATGCTAGATCCCCAAAAGCTTGAAGCAGTCAGGAATTTGGTTTGGCCTAGCCCGGTAACTGGAATTAGAAGTTTTGTGGGGCTCGCTAGTTACTATCGATGGTTTGTGAAACACTTCACTTCTATTGCCACACATTTGACAAGGTTGACCAAAAAGGAGGTACCTTTTTGAATGGACTAAAAAAATGTGAAGAGAGATTTCAAAAGCTCAAGACTCTTCTAACCATAACACCATTCTAGCACTACCGGTTGAAGGTAAAGATTTTATTATTTATTGTGCTGCTTCACATTCGGGTTTGGGTGCTGTGTTGATGAAGGAAAAGAGTGTCATAGCTTATGCATCACGAAAGTCGAAAGTACATGAGCGAAATTACCCGACCTATAATTTGGAGTTGGAAGCGGTAGTGTTTGCGTTTAAAATCTGGCGGCATTATCTTTATGGTGTCAAGTATGAGGTATTTACTGACCACCGTAGCCTACAACATGTGTATTCACCCAAAATGATCTAAATCTGAGACAGCGAAGGTGGATGGAGTTACTCAAGGATTATGATGTGACCATCCAGTATCATTCGGGTAAGGCTAACATAGTGGCAGACGCTTTAAGCCACAAGGCGGTGAGTATGGGTAGTCTAGCTTGTTTGGGCATGGCCAAGCGACCTTTGGCTAAAGAAATTCAATATTTGAAGCCTAATTCATGTAGTTAGAATTGAAGTTATGGCCACCTTTATTGAGGAGATCAAGGCCAAACAGTTTGAGGATGAGAATTTGAATGAGCTTAGAAAGAAGATAGTGATTGGTAAGGCACAAGATATGGTTCTTGATGCGGGGGGCTGATATACCGTGAGTTTACGGTATTTTTAATACATTTCACTTAAGAGTTGTGTGTGTCTAGGACCTTTTTGTATTGGTTTTTATGTGTTTTTATCATGTTTTGCAGGAAAGATGTTTAGGCACGGAATAAAGAGACAGGTGAAAGATGTGTAGAAAAGGGCATCTACAGAGGTGATCTACGGACTGTAGCTCCATTGAAGCTCCGTAGATGGTGACCATAGATTAGCAGGGAAAGGCATGGAAGGAGAATCAGGGAATCTGAATAAGTGTGGAACCACGGTGACCATTGACGGTCTGTAGATTGATCTACGAACCGTACTGCTGAACCGTAGAATGTGACTGCGAGGGTTCCAGTACCTGATTTTTGGAGAATTCTAAGAATAGAGCTACAGAGAGGGATCGATGGACCGTAGATTGATCTACCGTCCGTACTGGTGTTCCGTCGTTTGCTTCAGAGAAGCTAATTTTTGGAAGCTAAAATATTTTCCAAATCCTGGCTGACGAAAAGGAGTCACGGACCGTAGATCCATTGACGGTCC
>NW_006238966.1:732997-778882 GCF_000226075.1 Solanum tuberosum
CTAATCTGAGGTAAAGGTAAGGGTTAGTAAATTATACACACGTAGCTGGACCAAGGTGCGGGGTGAAATTCTCTAGATGCCGGACCAATGATTTAGAGATACCTAACTTATCACTTTGCATGTAATACACTAGGAAAGAATTGTTGTTACTAGAATTACTGCGTTATGAGCTTGTGGTGAACACGTATACCCTAGTTAATTTTCTTCATCTTGATAACAACCAAAATTGACTTTTGTTTACATTCTTACAATTTGTTTCACAAATCACCCCCCTTTAATTACTTGTTTCTGGAAGTAATTTGACTAAACGAATATAATTGTTGGTTAAAGTGAAGTCTAAACCATTTTCCTCGTGGGATCGACCCCAACCTACAAGTTGGGTTCTTTACTTGATAGCGATCGATTATGCTTCTTTAGGGAGGTGTAATTTGAGCATATCAAATTTTGGCGCCGCTGCCGAGGAATTTGGCTTTTAGATTTATTTTAAGTACATTATTGAACTTTAGTGAAATATTTCCTAATTTTACTTTTTATTTTTGTTTTTGTCTCTCTCAGGTTCTGACTCTAGTGTATGCCAAGTACACGGAACCAGGGTGAACCACTTACTCCTTACAATCCAGAGTTGAACCGAACTTTGCAAAGAATGAACAATAAAGGAGTTCAAGTTAATCCTATAGGAGGCAATCTAGGTGATGAAATTTAGTTGCAACCTCCGAGGGTAGTTGGTGGGGACAACCAGGTTCTAGCTTAAAATCAATTGGGAGATGCAGTGAGGGTGCATGGTCCACCAGGCCCACGACTTCATGACAACTATAGGGGCAACGTCAATATTGCTGACTCTGATGGACCTCTTGTCCTACCCCCTTTGCCTCCGGGGCACACATTTGTAGTGACCAGTAGCTTGATGCAGATGCTTACAGCGAGGGGCTTGTTCTCAGGGCTGCCATCGGAGGACCCACATGCTCACATAGCCAAGCTAAGGGTGGTTTGCAAGAGTTGTGTAGGTCGACCAGACTTGGATATGGATGTCATCGGATTGCGAGTGTTCCCTCTATCACTGACAGGCGATGCTGCTGTATGGTTCACTGAGGTTCTTTATAACTCAATCTATACATGGGACCAACTGAAAGACATGTTCTTATCAAGATATTATCCAGTGTCCAAGAAGCTCAATCACAAAGATAAGGTCAACAATTTTGTCGCACTGCCTGGAGAGTCTGTCAGTAGCTCTTGGGACACATTCACTGCGTTCATAAGAGGTGTTCCAAATCACCGTATTGATGATCAGTCGCTGAAGGAATATTTCTACCGAGGTCAGGATGACAACAATAAAGCAGTGCTTGATACTATTGTGAGAGGTTCATATGGTGAGTGCACATACACACAGATTGCAGAAAAATTGGATAAGATCTCTCGCAACAATAAAGCATGGAGCACTAGGAGGTCGGATAGTGGGAGAAACACATTTGCCGCTCATGCTACAAACAACTAGTCTGCGGATGAGATTCGTGAGGAGATGGCTCAGATGAGGACTTGACTAGAACTCAACCACCAGTTGAAGAGTGTTACTATGAAGAGGATGCTTATGCAGTGAATGATCAGACGGGGGTTTCCGACCAAACGCCTAAGGATCCAACATGGAAAATTGGTGTCAAGGTCGGAACTATGGCAATTACAATCGAGAGGGTCAATATGTCCGGGATGGGAACTTCAAACGCGAAAACAACTACAACCGGAATAACTATGGCAACAGAAATGATCGGGTTGGACCTTATGTTCCCCCCTCAAAATTGGGAATCTGGTACTAGGGAAGCTGGAGGCAATATGGCGCATAATGAAGATATGATGCAGAAGATGATGAGAAGGTTTGATGCAACTGATGAGAATGTAAAGGAGATGAGAAACGACTTGTATGGTATTGGTCAAAAGGTTGATGCACATGCAGTGTCAATAAAACATCTAGAGCAGCAGATGACTCAGTTGTCTAGTACGGTGAACCCACATCAACCTAGCACTCTTCCTAGCAACACCATCCAGAATCCAAAGAATGATGGTCATTGTATGGAAGTTACAACTCGAGGAGGTAAGCAAACCATTGATCCACCTATGCCGTCTGGGGTGGACGTTGAGATCAGAAAAGAAGATGATGAGGTAGATATTAGAGAAGAGTTTGAGAATGCGACAGAGAAAGAAGCGGAGATATCTCAGAAAGTGGTCCCTATACCTAAACCTCCACCACCTTTTCTACAGAGGTTAGTGAAGAAGACTGAAGACGATAAATATCGTAGGTTTATTACTATGTTGAAGCAGCTTTCCATCAACGTTTCTTTGATTGGACCTGCTCCATAGTCTGCTAGTGCACATGCACCAAAGAAGAAAGGTAAGTTCAAGAATCAGAATTCTCAGAACATCAGAGCTAGACCTGCACAATCTCACGGTAGTGTGGCACAAGGAGGTAATTGGACTCCTGCATGTGCTAAGTGTGGTAGGAACCACCCAAGAGTGTGTCGCGATGGTTTAACTGGTAGTTGGGTCAGACAGGTTACTTCATGAGGGAGTGCCCCAAGAATAGGCAGGGAAATGGGGGCAATAGAGCCCAATCTTCTTCAGCAGTCCCAACGGAAAGAAATACCCATAGAGGAGCTTCTTCTAGAACAGGTGGGGGTGAAAACTGTCTGTATGCTATAGCTAATCACTAGGATCAACAGAATTCACCAAATGTTGTCACGGGTAAGCATAAAGTTTTTACTTATGATATTTATGCCTTGCTTGATCCCGGTGCGAGTTTGTCATTTGTAACTCCATATGTAGTCATGAAATTCAACATTTCCGGAACAACTACTTGAACCTTTTAATGTTTCCACACCGGCTAGTGATTTTGTTCTAGCAGAAAGAGTCTATCATGATTGTACCATATTTGTCAATCACAAGGACACTATGGTTGATTTAGTCGAGCTAGATTTGGTGGATTTTGATGTTATTTTAGGTATGGACTTGCTTCATGCTTGTTATGCCTCAGTTGATTGTAGAACTCGAGTAGTCAAGTTCCAGTTTCCTAATGAACTAGTTATAGAGTGGAGGATTAGTTCAGCATAGCCCAAGGGTCGATTCATTTCATACCTTAAGGCCAGAAAGTTAGTTTCCAAGGGGTGCATCTATCACCTAGTCCGAGTTAATGACTCTAGTGTTGAGACACCATCTATTCAGTCAGTTCCAGTTTTTTAGTCAGTTTCAATAGGTCTTTCCAGATTATCTTCCCAGATTCGCTCCTGAGAGAAATCGACTTTGGTATAGATATTCTTTCGGATACTCAATCTATCTCTATTCCACCATACAGAATGGCTCCAGTTGACTTAAAAGAGCTAAAAGAACAGTTGATAGGTCTTCTTGATAATGGTTTTATTTGACCTAGTGTCTCACCTTGGGGAGCTCCGGTCTTATTTGTGAGGAACAAAGATGGTTCTCTTAGGATGTGTATTGATTACATCCAATTAAACAAGGTTACTATAAAGAATAAGTATCCCTTTCCGAGAATTGTTGATCTATTTGATCAACTTCAGGGTGCCACTTGTTTTTCTAAGATAGACCTTAGATCTAGCTACCATCACTTGAGAATAAGGGAAAGTGACATCCCGAAGACAGCATTCAGGAACCTTTATAGTTATTATGAGTTTCTAGTTATGTCTTTCCGCTTGACTAATGCTCCTGCACCATTCATGGACCTTATGAATAGAGTGTTTAAACCATATCTAGATATGTTTGTTACTGTGTTTATCGATGACATTCTGATTTCTTCGAGGAATGAGGAAGATCATACTAGTCATCTCAGAATAGTTCTCCAAACTCTCAAAGATAGAGAGTTGTATGCTAAATTTTCCAAGTGTGAGTGTTTGCTTGAGTCTGTGGAATTCTTACGCCACATTATTTCTGGTGATGGGATTTGAGTTAACACTCAAAAGATTGAAGTAGTGCATAATTGGCCCAGACCCACATCTCCAATTGATATTAGGAGTTTCCTAGGATTGGTTGGTTATTATAGGAGGTTTGTTGAGGGGTTCTCATCTATGTTGTCCTCGTTGACATAGTTGACTCATAAGATAGTGAAGTTTCAATGGTCTGAAGCTTGTGAGAAAAGCTTTCAGGAATTGAAAATATGGTTGACTACTGCCCTAGTGTTGACCTTATCAAAGAGTACACGAGGCCTTGTTGTGTATTGTGATGAGTCCAAAGTTGGACTGGGTTGTGCATTGATGCAAAATGGCAAAGTTATAGCTTATGCCTCCAGACAACTTAAGATTCACGAGAAGAACTACCCAACCCATGATCTAGTGTTGGCTGTTGTAGTATTCACTTTAGAAATATGGTGTCAGTATCTTTATGGTGTTCATGTAGATGTGTTCACCGATCACAAAAGTCTCCAGTATATATTCAGTCAGAAAGAGCTTAATCTCAGACAGAGGAGGTGGTTGGAGTTTCTCAAGGACTATGACATGAGTATTCTCTCTCACCCAGGTAAGACTAATGTTGTTGTGGATGCTTTGTGCAGGTTGTCTATGGGTAGTACTGCTCATGTTAAGGAGGACAAGAAAGAATTACCCAAAGATGTGCACATACTTGCATAATTGGGAGTCCTATTAATTGATTTCAATGAAGGTAGAGTGGTGGTGATGAATGGGATTGAATCATCACTAGTGTCCAAAGTGAAAGAAAAACAAGACCAAGACCTTGTTTTGCTTGAATTGCAAATGTTCATAAGAAGAAAGTAGTGGATTTTTAACAAGGGGGAGATGGTGTTTAGACCTATAAAGGTAGATTGTGTGTGTCAAGGGTGGATGACCTCTAAGAGAAGATCATAGAGGAAGCTCATAGCTCCAGATACTCTATCCATCCTGGTTCCACAAAGATGTATCGTGACTTGAGAGAAGTCTATTGGTGGAGTAGTATGAAGAGGTGTATTGCAGAGTTCATTGCTAAGTGCCTGACTTGTCAGCAAGTCAAGGTAGAGCACCAAAAGCCCGGTGATATGGCCCAGAATATAGATCTTCCAGAATAGAAATGGGAGATGCTCAATATGGATTTCATTACTGGCTTGCTGCGATCCCATAGGCAGCATGATTCGATTTGGGTGATTGTAGTTCAGATGACTAAATCAGCCCATTTCTTGCCGGTCTAGCATAGCGTACGATTCAGACTTTAAAGGATATGTTGAGGGCTTGTTTGATCGATTTCAAAGATAATTGGGATGATCACTTACCTCTCATTGAGTTTGCTTACAACAACAATTATCATTCTAGCATCAACATGGCTTCTTATGAAGCTTTTTTATGGGAGGAGATGTAGATCCCCTATTGGATGGTTTGAAGTTGATGAAGCAGGGTTGATAGGACCGGATTTGGTTCATCAAGCTATGAAGAAAGTGAAGATCATTCAAGAAAGGTTGAAAACAGCACAAAGTCGTCAAAAATCCTATACCCATGTTAGGAGGAGAGACTTAGAGTTTGATATGGATGATTGGGTGTATTTGAAGGGTTCACCCATGAAGGGTGTTATGAGGTTTGGCAAGAAGAGGAAGATTAGTCCCCAGTATATTGGTCATTACAAGATATCCAAGAGGATTGGTAATGTAGCCTAGGGGTTGGAGCTACCGCCAAAGTTAGCAGCAGCCCATCAAGTGTTTCACGTTTCAATGTTGAAGAAGTGTATGGGCGATCCTTCACTTATTATACCGACTGAAAATATTGGTATTAAGGACATCCTATCTTATGAGTAAATTCCCGTTCAGATTCTGGATCGTTATGTTTGCAAGTTGAGAACCAAGGAGGTAGCATCAATCAAGGTTTTATGGAGGAACCAGTTTGTTGCGGAAGCTACTTAGGAGGATGAGTAGGATATGAAGAAGAGATACCCACATCTCTTTTCTTTCGGAGAAGCTTCAAACCAAGGTACTAATTCTTTTCTTGGTACTTTTTAAGTTGAAATGTTGTGTTAATATGCATGTTGAGTGTTTGAGCTCGGTGTTAGATGTTGCCACCCTTAGTCTACTTAAAGTGATCTCATTCGAGGACGAATGTTCCCAAGGGGGGGATATTGTAACATCTCGGTATGAGAAGAGCTAAAATTATAAAGAATTAATTTGGAAAGAGCTTATTTGAGATTTGTTCAAGTTAAGCTTAAGTTATGAGTTTTGGGGCAACTTCAAACGGCCATAACTTTTAGTATAGGATGAGTTAGGTGGCCCATAAGATATCAAATGAAAGGTCTTTGAATCCTCTTCCCAATGCCACCGAGTTTAGTAAATTTCATGTTTGATGAGGGAGATATGCATGTTTGAAGTCATCCTGTCCAGTTAAGGAAAGTTACCCGAATTGATGAGGGGTATTTTGGTCTTTTCCTTACACCATCAGCTTAAAACATTTTTAGTATTATTTTTGGGGTCAAATCTGATTTGGGTCAATTTTCACAATCCCAAATATGCTTACGGTTTTGAGAAGAGTTCAAGAGGAGAAAATAGGAAAGGTTCAAGGCATTCGTCAAGATTTGTGAGATTTGTTGAGAAAATTCAGTGAATTAAGGTATGTAAGCTTCCATAATGATTGATTCATTCACCCACATGCCAATCATAATTTGCATATTCTTCATTCTTGAATTTTGATGTTTGGTTGAGTTCTTGTGGCGATGATATTGTTAATGAATTCATCAGATATTTCGGGCAGGAGAGTTTAGTTTCAGTTTTTCAAAATGAATATATAGGAACTAAGTATTCCAAAGAGTAAATGTTTTTACATTTAAAATGAGAGGAAACACCAATTTTTAAACGAGTTCATGAGGAGTTTTTGAGTATAATATCTTTTTAAGAGAACCTTTTGAGTAATAATCTCAAAGCTTGAGGATGAGGAAATATTTTTAAACATATGAGTTGGGTTATATTTTTGGGAGTAGTATTGACCACCGATATGGGGACGAGTTCATGCAATTCAAAGTTCTTATAAACCATGTAGCCAGTGTGGGTAGAAAGGATCATACTTTTTAGATGATTACTTATTGCTTTTTAAGCATAGCTTAGTGAATCCACTTAGTTGAGTTGAGTATCCATGAGTTGAGGTTGAGTTGAGTAGAGATGAGGTGAGTATGTTTCATTCTTTCCAAGTTCAAGCTTTTATGTTATGTTCAGTGTTCCCCTTACATGCTCATACATTCAATGTACTAATTACATTTGGCCTGCATCATTTTATGATGCATATACAAGAGATCAAGGTCATTAATAGGCCTTTCATTGATACCACTTGCAGTCCAGAGTTGTTTGGTGAGCCTCCTTGCTTCTGGTGGATCCCTTATTTATTTCTATTATTTAATTTGTCAGGATGATCGTGAGTCTTGTCCTTATAGCCCTCATAGTATTAGAGGCTTCATAGATAGACAATAGTAGTTCATGAGTCTTTTTCATTTCCATTGTTAATGTTTGAGACTCGAGTTGCCTTTTTTTGGCCAGTTGAATGTTCTTATAAGTTTCTGAGTTTATTATTTTGAGACAGTTGAGTTAAAGTTTTACTTTTGAGTTCATCTAATGTTTGAGTAAGTCTTCCGCTGAGAGTTGAGCCAGGCTAAGGGTTCGCTTGGAGCCATCAATGGTTCTCGAGTGTCGGCCACGTCTAGGGTGTAGGCTCGGGCGTGACAATTATTTCATGTAGGACACATATATCTATTTATTCAATTTTATACAAGTTAAAATATCTACTTGTGCACACTCAAAATTGGAGGGCATAGATGTTAGTTGAGGCCAAGTTAAAGGGCAAGTTTATGCAATATACCTAATTTATATCATTAATAAAAAAACTATTTTTGGGGGTTATAATTGTATTTTGAGGGGGGTTTAAAATCCCCACAATTTATTGTTACAACGGTTTCAAAAACCCTCACAAATATTTCATTTAGCAATCAGTTTTGACAAAGTATTAAATTTCATTTAGTAGGGATTATTATCTCCGCAATATTTTTTTGATAAATAATTAAATTTTAATTTGTGGGGGGTCATAACCTCCGGGGATAATACATAAATAGGACTCTCAACTTGGTTTGAAATTATAACTTTGACCTTTATCTTTGATAGTGCACAAAGAGGCACTTTAACTATCTAAAATATAAACAAAAAACACTCGAATATTTCAGGTAAAACACGTGATATACAAATGCGCCGACGTGTATAAGTGAACCACTTAGTTGCTACCAACTAACTAAAATATAGATTATTTTTTAAAATAAATTATAATATAGAATAAGGGGAAAGTGAAAACAAATTCAATTTTACGGAAAAAAAAATACTACGCTCTTCTCCTCTTTCTCTCCAAAAAACCTTAATCTAAGTTTCTAAAATTCATGTTCCTTGTCTTCAAATCGAAGGAAAAATTGTTTAAGATATGTGCTGAAATTTCATATACTTGAATGGTTACCGCTTTACAAACAAGAATTTGTGTATTGTTTGTCACATGCTCAAGCCAATATGAGAATCACTAGAGGAAACTAATGCTTTGGTTACAAAATTGTTTCAGAGCAGCCTGTAAATATGGAAGGCATGAGAATCAATAAAAAATTCCTTATTTTCTTTAGTTTGAAGTGTATTTGTGCTTTAAATTGTCCAATACTTAATGGAAAATATTTGATGCTTTGTGTAATGTAATTGTCATAGTGAGTAGTAGTAAACTATAATTATGAATTTTCAGAGGCCAAACAATAAACATAGAGTGCTAAAAATTATTAAGTGAAATGGTGCACTTAAACTGTTTGAAAAAATGTTGAATGAATTTTTTAGAGATTTTTGTCAAGTCTGAGTAGCAATCTGATACCTAATGAAAATGTAAAGAGTCCCTTAAGAGTGTATTGGAGTCGTTGATTGAAGGACTAAAATTGTATTTATTTTTTACAAGTGTTATTTACCCCACCTTGCTTACAATAGCTATAGGCAAAAAAAACTATTTCATTATAGATTTTTTCACAGTGTCAGAAGAATAATTAAATACCACTTACATTTAGCAATGAGCAGCCAATAATGCAAAATAAAGGGTCCAATGTATGAATTATGCCTATTAGCAATACAAAAAATTTACATTCATTTTGTATGGGTTAAAACCCTCCACAAGATTGCTATAGTAAAATTTTATTTTTGTAGGAATTCTATTTTATAATTACGAGAATATGCAAAATTACCCCAAAATAATTCTTTCAACCAACCAACTATCTAAAAACAAACTGAAAAACGGATTCATTTAGGATTCATAGTTGCCCGAATACAGTGAGAATTTGATTTGAAAAATGGAGATGTATATATAAAAAGGATTCATTTAGGATATAATTATATGTATGTATATGGTTCTGTATGTGTATATATTGTATAAGCATGATCTTTAAGCTGACAACTATGACCTTTAACTTTGCTAGTGCACAAGTAGGCACTTAAACAATCCAAAATTTGAAAAAATAAACACTCGATTCTACCTTTGACGCGCGTGACTAACGTGAATTTCACACATTTTTCAGTTAGCATTCAAGTGTTTATTTGTTCAAATTTTGGATAGTTGGAGTGCCTACTTGTGCACTAGCAAAGTTAAAAGTCATAGTTACCAGCTGAAGCCAAGTTAAGAGTAATGCTTATGTATTATAATTAATAAATAAATAATAATAATTAAAAGGACCACACCGTTGTATTTAAGGCTCAAAGGTGCAATTTATCCTTTCAAACTCTCTAATGGTGTTTTCCGTCCAAGAAACAATTTTACTTCAGCCTCTATAACTCTCCAATTCTTCTTGATCATGGCAAATTAGTATAATTTCTTCATTTTCCCCATTATTTTTGTGTTTTTCTTGTTTTTCCTGAAAAATTTAGATTTTTTAAAATCTTATTTAGTGGTAGGATCACAATGTCACGAGCATGAACATTTTGTCACCCGTGACTGAGCCACTTTTAACTGAGGGGTGTCAATGATGACTGAGGGATCAAATGTATGTCAGATCTTTCTAATATTTTTATTTTAGTTGTGAATGTATTATTTTCGTGAATACAAGAATATTCGACTTATACGTCAGTGAAAAAGGGTCTGATGTCTATTATTGTGTAGTATATACAGGTGTTATAGTGAAAGTCGTGTCTAGTCGGCAGGGTCTACTTGTGAAAGGCCTAACCAACCTGATAAGAACAGGTCAATGAATGGGTTTTCTCATTCATAGGGTTGTTAGGTGATCTGGATCCAAGGCGCCTTTCAGGTAGCTAGTCATGTCAAGTAAGCCTGCTTGGCCATGGTGATCCCAATCGGACATAGTAAGAGTGGTCTGGTGCCCTTTTTGGTCTTTTAGGTTCTTTTTTAATCCTAATGTTTTGTATGTGTGATTTGATATGTCAAATATAGCTTTTTTTTCTTAATAAGATGATGGGGAAGAAATGTGTCATGGTCGCAACACAGGAGTTTTGTATTATATGGGATGATACACCAAAGCATTGGGAATGGTTGTCTCACTTTAATATTTTTGTGGTTCCTTTTCATGTACTCTAAATTTTGAGAGAACTTACTTGAATAGATATACTTACTAAGGAAGGGTAATTTTTTTTGTAGATTCTTTGAAGTGGCTAAACTTAATCGGATCGGTTGTCTTGATATACGAGGCAAAATTAGAACTCGAATGATGTTGGAAAGAACCACTTATTTTTCTTATCAAGTGATCAAATTGGAAGATGTACTTTATGGCCTTAGAAATGAGAGTGACCATGAAGCAGATCAACGAGCTAATGTTGTCAATTTTCAGGACTAGGACCTAGAGCGACACTAGTCATTACCCTTGATAAGAGGTGATGGATGGATGTAATTAAAGATGGAAAACATGTTTTTCAATGATATAGGAGAAGATCGAGATGTTGAAGCGCGATTCTAACGATATTATCTCAAGTTATGTCTCCCCGCGAGTTTGTTCCTCTAAAAAGGAGCTTTAATTTAATCAATGTGATTCCCCTGTTCTAATCAATGGAGGTAAACGGGTACGCATTCCACTGCAATCTACCTTTTTTTAAAGTTTGGTTTAGCTGAAATTTAGTTTAATATTCCAAAAATACACTTGGTCAAATATGCCTTATGGTATGGAATGGGTCCTAAAACTCAATCACATATAGATACATGGAGTCAGGTGTTAAAGCTTATAATCAGTTCGAGATATTAGTATTTTTGAGTTACTCTGGTTCGAAATTAATACTCTATTCATATTAGATGAATTTCTTAAGACAAATATAATATTTGAACCAAAGCTACTGGACTCCCGTGTTATAGATTCTACCCTAACCGCTAATGTGGTATACTGATAAAGTTCACGTACCTTTTGGACCAACTTCTCGAGTTTTAATCAGTGTTGAAATCTAGGAATCGAGTGTTCGAGCACTAAAACACACTATAATGTGCTTCAAGCAACGCAAATCTAAATTAATATGATAATTATATAAATTTAAAATGCAAAATTTAATAGTTAATATCAATAAATGTCAACTTTTTTTTGAATGGACTAAACACAAAGATTGTGTATATATTAAAATGAGAAGCAAACGCTGCTTGAAACGTCCACGAAAAAAAATCGAAAGATGTATAGAAACGGCTTCATGGAAAAGGTGGCCTCATTTTTCAAGGAATGGAGTTTAGGCGAGAATGAAGATAGATTGTACAATAATTCTATCACAACTTCTGTTTCAACAAGTTTTTTTCCTTGGTCTGTTCTATGAATAGAACAGTGTTTACATTATTATATAAATAAACCTAGAAAAATAAAACAAATGAGATGGTGGTCATTTTCTCATTGATTTTAGATGCACCTACCATCTGAAATAGCTAAAATCACGTGGAAAGAAGTTATTTCAAAAGATCTAATTACTATTGGAATTGATAATGAAATAGCTAAAGACAAAATTGAGCACATGGTAAAAGTAAAACAAATGAGAAGGTCCAGTCATATTTTACATTGACATCTAGATACTTATCGAGTTTGGTAAAATTTTATTCACATATTATGTTTACACCAAAACGATTAACATATCATGGTTGAATCATAAATTAATGGCATAACACATAAATAGGACCCTTGACTTGGCTTCAAATTTTAGCTTTAACCTTAAACTTTCAAAATACACAAAGAGGCACGTTAACTATCCAACTCTTCAATAAAAAAAGACTCGAATCTCACTTGGAAAAATACGTGATATACACTCAATCTATGCGCGTCAGGAGTAAATTTTGAGGCCCACAACAACAACAAAAAATGTTGAAATGACAATTATACCCTTAATGAATCACTTTTATATATATCTTTATATTTTCTAATCAAAATCCCTTTTTTCCCTCTTCTTTCAAATCAAGGCTTTTTTTTCTCTTTAGCACGATTTCTGCTTGTTTTTAGTGAAATGGCTTCTAATTTTTTTTCATTGTGGAAAAAGAGCTATAATGAAGATTTCTTGGTCTGCAAACAATCAAGATCGTTGGTCAGGAAATAATCCAGATTTAAGCAAAGATTCCACCTTCTATCAAAAATCAACTTTCAAAACGGAAAAATTAAACATACCTGGACTAAATTGAGGTAGATGAACAAATAAATATCAGAGTATATGAACTTTTATCACAAATATTGAATGATTTTTCCCTTGATTTAGGATATTGATTGTAAACCCAGCTAGGGTTCATATATACTATTTATTGCATTTATCAGGAATTTTTACATAAAAATATTTTTTGCAATATGTGAAAGTACATTTTTTTCCCCATCCGTAAGAGTTCTCACCTATTTTTTTGTGACCTAGGTGACTCGAACCCACAAACTTAGTGTTGATGTAAGGAGTGCTTATCATCCTAGCAACTCCCTCTTGTCAATATGAAAGTATTGGATTCATATGAAACTAGTATTAATACTCTACATCTAAAAAAAAAGAAGATGAACTCCACATCTGCTTCTGCCTCTCAGCACCACATGTATCAAATAGTGGTGGAGTTAGAAATTCATCCAAGGGAATTAAAAAAGGATAATAGGTATCACACCTAGGATTTGATTCGTAATCTAAAGCACTCTTTGAACCGTTCTACTACTAAAGTAGAATTTTGGATTTACCGGTCACATATAATTAAAAAATCATTTTTACCCTATATGCGTCAGTGTAATTTCGAGCAAAGGGGAATCAATCAGAAACTCAAGCATATGAAAAGAAATTACTTCATATTTTTATCTTTATTGAAATTTATAATTTAATCTCTTATTATTCTCAATCCAATTCACTGATCACTGACTATATCTTTGTTGATTTTTTTGTACTCGTTAATATTTTTCGTAGTTAATGCCACTAAAAAGATCAAACAAATCATGGCCTATAGTTTTGGGGAATGATCACACACACTTTTGGCAATGGAAGGAACACCCTATTCCAAGTTTATCTCTTTTGGTTTTCTTAATTTGATCTTCAACTTCAGCGCTCTTTCTCATAAATGTTTTATGCAAGCACTCATTTTTTCTCTCTTTTTTCCCATATTTCAAAGATTGTCTAGTTATTTATTTGGTTATTATAAAGGTTGTCTTTTCATTTCATGTATTGATTAAAAGAATTCATTTTTAATTAAAATTTATTTTATGTACATCGAGAATATAAAGAATAAACTAAATTATTATATTAAATTATCCTATCAGAACATGAAATTTTTCATATGGAAACCTATAAAATAAATTTAAAACCTACTTTAACAAGTTTTATTACTGTAGAGTTGTTATAGATTGAGCAGGAGAGCCCAACCAAAAATACTAGTCTATTAGGTGGGATAGACCACCGAAGCCTATCGACCCCTTAATATTTCTTTATCTAATTAAGGAGAGAAAATTGTCACACAATTATTGTCCTAGCTTAGTAATGTGCTCTTGGACAAACGAAAATGCTACAAAATGGGATAAAGAGAGAAGATAACGGCCGGGGGAGACCAAAAGAATCAACATCAAAGAATCTAGCGATCCAACTAGCAGTCAAACCAAGGTTTCAACAATCGACAAAGGGACAGGTTCTACAGTTACCAATAAAAGGACACTACACTAAAGATTGTTATTACAAGAAATCTAAAGGTAACATAGCCCCTTCTTATCGAAACAATAAAGACAACGGACAAGAAGCTTTGGATTAAGAGACCTCTTATACAGTTGAAGAAAGAGGAGACACTATATTTGATGGATGCCAATATGGAAAAGCACATTAACTTTCCTTTAGAGAATCAAAGTATCATGACAATAAGTCACTGGAGTTGGTGCAATTAGACATGTTTGAACCAGTAAAGCAACCTTCTATCAGTGTTTACTGATACATGGTAATATTCATTGATGACATCTCAAGGTACATATGGATTTAATTCTTAAAGGAGAAGTCTAAAGTATTTGAGAAGTTTAACGAATTCTAACCTTCTTAGATAATTATATTGAAAGGAGAATAAAATGTCTTTGTATAGATAATGGTAGAGAACACTTCACACGACTTCAACGACTACCTAAAAAGAAGATGATAGAGCGACAATTGACTTTCCAAACTATGCAACAACAAAATGGAACTGCTAAAGAAAAAAATATTAACTCCTGACAGAGATATGCAAAAGTATGTTATATAATATGCTTGAAGCAATAAGATTTTAGGAAAAATGCATGATCATATTAGGAATAAGATGCCATGGGTGAGATTAGGAATTATCTCACCATTAGATAAACTCAAGAAGATGATACCTAATTTAAGTCACTTTCGAGAACAAGTCACTACAACCGCGACTAAGGTGGTCTACATGACTGAAACACTCTAACACCAAGTATATGTATAGATGCAACTTTAACAGAGGTTGTCCTTATCAAGGAGATTACCACCTTGAAGATGATTCAAAGAGTAGTGAGTGGAGAAGTTCATATAGTGGTTGGACATCTAGATGATTGCAAAGTCTGTAGGGTTCTAGTGTTGAAAGTGAATGGGAAATGGAGGGAAGAAAAAATAGAGGGAAAGTGAAAAGTTACTTCACTATTTGGAAGAAGTATTTCTCCCACAATTATGGGATGAAGGAACTTTCAGCTTTATAAATATAGAATCACTTCTTCATGTTGTTAAAGGGTTGAGAAAAAGACAAGCATATCGCCGTTGTTGTGGGTCGCTTGGCTCGACTTTGGCTTTGGAAAATGATCGATTGAGAGATTATGGTTTTGGACAAAATACTTATCTAACCCTAATTTGTTAATCCAAATTCTGACCGAAAATTTTCCCTCGTGTGTGGCTCCATACAGTGAAGTGTGGACAACTCACTAAGAGATGCATCTCATTAGTATACTATTTTAGACGTGTGGTAGAAGTGTGAAACGCACATGAACCACACAACCAAAACAATAAGTTTACAACTTTCTATTTTATGTGCTACTTGTGAGTGTAATGCACATGGCCAAGTGCGGACCACACTTTCCCCACCACTTCCAAACCAATGCAACTTTTTTAAGAAGACAAGCCTCATGTCATTGTCACACACTCGGCTCGACTTCAACTTTGGCTTTGATAAATGATCAATTGAAAACTTATCTTTTTGGATAAAGATTCATTTAACTTAATTGTTTAATCCAAAATTATGAGCAAAATTTTTTTCTCATGTGTAACCACATACGATGAAGTACAAACCGCACATGTAAAACATAGTGAAGATCGATGCATCTCTTCAGTACATTATTTTAGGTGTCGATCGGTAGAAGTTTGAACTGTACTCAGCCATTATATGTGACACGCTCCAAGCCTACACCCTAGACGTGGCTGGTCCTCAAGCTAATCCTTGGCCTGGCTGATTACTTAGCGGAAAACTTACTCAAGCAAAATGGGACTCCAAGTGCATAATTAAACTTAAAATGTCTCAATTATAAATTAACTCAAATAAAAATCTGGTAATACTTAATAAAACATAAGTAACTATATCAAGGTCTCAAAACATCAACAAGGAAAATAATGAGAGACTTCTCAACTCCTAACTATGTATGAAGCCTCTACATACTAAGATATATGTTGGGACATAACCCTCGACAACTTAACAAAATAGGAAATAAATATGAATCTCTTGAAAAGCAAGGAGGCTCACAAAGATAGCTAGAGTGCAAATGGTATCAACGAAGCACATGTTGATGAACCTGACCACCTCTATCTGCATCATAAATAAGATGCAGGTCCAATGACCTCAGTACATTGAATCTACGAGCATGCAAGGGGAAGTGAAAGCATATATAACTAAACTGATAAGACTGGAAAACATACTCACTTCAACTCAACTCCAATATAGAAACAATAATAAGAGATGCACTATTTAAAGCTTTATAAAACAACAATATTAACTCGAGATTCATAAAAATACATTAAGTTACTCTTTACTTCTATTTGGGAGATTCTCTAACTGAAAACCATCAATATGAGCTATATGATGATATATCGTCTCGCCCCCGCTGTCAGAATTATCCTATACCTTGTCGGGGTATAGAACACCTCAACTAAGTGGATCCACTAAGCTATGCTTAGAAGCAATAAGGAATCGTCTAAAAAGTATGACCCTTTACCCATGTTGGCATCATGGTTTTATGAGGAATGTGAGTTATTTGAACTCATCCCCATATCGATACTTAATATTACTCCCAATAATATATAAACTCATGCTCAAATGTATGAAACGTAACTCTTTCTCAATTTGAGGTAATTACTCAAAAGATCTCCTTAAAAGAGGTAATACTCTGAAATATATCTGAACTCATAAACTCATTTAGAAATCAAGGTTTCTCTCTTTAAGTGTAGAAGCGTTACATTTGAGAATACTTAGTTCCCCTATACTCTTTCTCAGTCATGAATATGCCTCTTTTCATTTCTCATATTTACTTTCTCAAGACCAAGTTCAAAACCATTGTTGATTAAAAAATAATTCTCAAAATGACCCAAAAAGACCTCTTGAACTTTCCTCTTAAACTCACTTTAGTTTGGAATGTAAATTAAGACATATGATTAGGACATATAGGATCTCTCAAGGATGGATGGAGACTTTAGAAGCTAATACAAAGAAGAGAACGTAGTCGCGATTCAATGGAACACGTCTAGAATGAAGCACTGAAAGAAAAAGGATCAGGTGACCTTGGCGTACTACTGGTGTTGGACGCTCGGCCCCAAACTACTGACCAGAGTTTGGGGAGCACTGCAGGCATGGGGAGCCAAGCCCCAAACTACAGAGCAAAATTCCTGGCGCTATGGGTGATGCGCCGCCCCACATACCTACCTAGATTTCTAACTAATTTTTCAAGCCAAAACAAGGTCCCAACTAATTTAGAATTGGGGAAATTCTCCTAAACTCTTCTTCATTCTCAAACCCAACACTAATAGAAGAGGGATTCCATACAATCCTTTTGGGAAATCAAACTTCTACCAAAGATCAACAACACAAAAGAATTCACAGCCTCCATTATTCAAGAATTGAAACCTCCATTGTTCAAGATTTGAACAAATATTAAGAATTACTCAAGAGCTCTTTGAATACAACAATTTCGTGGATAAATTCAGATGTTTGGCGTGAGGACGAACAAGTCCAACACTGTGGGAAGCCTTTCATACCTGTTAAGAACAATGTTCTTAAAGAAAATCGATGGGATCTTGACGAATGCTCAAAACCTAGCTCTTTCTCCTCTTGAACTCTTCTCTCATTTTTCTAAGTGTTTAGGAATGACAAAGAATGGTGTAGCATATTATTAGACCCTTAATTGGGTGAGGAAAAATGTTCTAAGCCTAGTGGGAAAAAGGAAAAGACCAAAATACCCTTTTCTAAAATGAATGAGATGTCTTAATTAGAGAGGTTTCACTCAAACATGCATAACTCTTTACCCTGAGCTCGAAATTAGGCAAACTTGGCGGCATTGGAAAGAGGACACAAAGACCTTCGATTTGATAGGTCACGGGCCACCTAACTTTTATGTGCTAAAAGATATGGTTGTTTGAAATTGACCAAAAACTAAAAACTAATGGGTGACTTGTACGAAACTCTATATAGCTCTTTCAAAGTCCGAGGTTTACAATATTTCCCCTTAGGGAACATTCGTCCTCGAATGAGATCACACTAAGAAGAATAGGGGTCGGAAGTGTCTAATAACCCAATCTCAAACACACATCATGAGATCAACATAAACTCAACAAACAACTTAAAGAGTACTTTACAGAAAGTTAGTACCTTGCTCTAGAAATGGTTCGGAAGTAAAGAGATGAAGGTATCTCTTCTTCATATTCTCCTTGGCCTCCCAAGTAGCTTCCTCAACAAATTAATTCCTCCATAAAACCTTGACCGATGCAACTTCTTTGGTTCTCAACTTGCAAACCTAACGATCAAGAATCTGGATGAACTGCTCCTAACTCTGACGGTAGCTCCAACTCATAACCTATCTTATTAAGGATAACCTCATAAGATAGGTTATCCTTAATACTAATAGTTTTGGTACTTACAATTAGTGAAGGATCTCCTAAACATTTCTTTAGCATAGAGATATGAAATACTGGATGAATTGCTCCTAACTCTGACGGTAGCTCCAACTCATAAGCTACGTTGCCAAGCCTCTTGGATATCCTGTAAGGAACAATGTATTGAGGACAAAGTTTTCCCTTCTTACCAAATCTCATAACACCCTTCATAGGTGAAACCTTAAAATAGACCCAATCATCAACCTGAAATTCCAAGTCTCTTCTCCTAACATCTGTATAGGATTTTTGATGAGTTTGCGTTGTTTTCAGCCTCTCCTGAATAGTTTTCACTTTTCCATAACTTAATGAACCAAGTATGGCCCTATCAACTCAGCTTCACCAACCTTAAATTAACCAATAGGAGATCTACATCTTTGTCCACAAAAAGCCTCATAGGGAGCCATTTGAATTCTGGAGTGATAATTGTTATTGTAAGCAGACTCTATGAGAGGCAAGTGTTCATACCAATTAACTTTGAAATCTATGACACTTTCCCTCAACATACCTCTTAAGTCTGAATTGTGCGCTTTGCTTGGCCATCAGCCTGAGGATGAAAAGCAGAACTCAGATTTACCTTCGAATCCAAACCTTTATGGAAAGAATTAAAAAACATGAGTGGGGAATTGTGCACCCCTATTTGGAAGATTCTCTAACCAACCATCACTACGAGCTATGTGATGATAAAGTGTCTCGCCCACGCTTCCAGAACAGTCATATACCCGGGGTATAGAACACCTCAACTAAGTGGATCCACTAAGCTATGCTTAAAAGCAATAGGGAATCGTCTAAAAAGTACAGCCATTTACCCATGTTGGCTACATGGTTTCTGAGGAATGTGAGTTGGCTGAACTAATCCCCATAATGGTGCTCAGTACTACTCCCAATAATATATAAATTCATGCTCAAATGTATAAAATGTAACTCTTTCTCAATTTGAGGTAATTACTCAAAAGATCATTTTAAAAGAGGTAATACTATGAAATATCTCTGAACTCATAAACTCATTTAGAAATCAATGTTTCTCTCTTTGAATGTAAAAGTGTTACATTTAGGAATACTTAGTTCCCCTATACTCTTTCTCAATCATGAATACGACTCTTTTCATTTCTCATAGTTACTTTCTCAAGACATAGTTCAAAACCATTGTTGATTACAAAAGAATTCTCAAAATGACCCAAAAAGACCTCTTGAACTTTCCTCTTAAACTCACTTTAGTTTGGAATGTAAATTAAGACATTTTAATAGGACATATAGGATTTCTCAAGGATGAATAGATACTTAAGAAGATAATAAAAATAAGAGAATGTAGTCACGATTCAAAGGAACACGTCAAAATGAAGCACAGAAAAAAAAGGATAAGGTGTCACAACCCGAGTCTACACCCTGGACGTGGCCAGTACTCAAGAACCATTGTTGGTCCCCAAGTGAACCCTCATCCTGGATGACTACAAGCGAAAGACTAACTTAAGCATGCAAAAGCTTAAAACTGAATAAAATTCAATAAACTCAATTTTTCAAAACTTTAACTCAAATGAATAACTTAGAATAAAAAGAATGTATTCGACTCGCCATAAAATAGGCAACTTAAGTCTTTAAAACATTTAATAAAATAAATGAATAATACAAACTTCTCAACTATACTGACTATCTATGAAGCCTCTAACTGATAAAGATGGAAGTCGGGACAAGACCCACGACATCCTGACTAAACTGAAAAGTAAATGAAAAAGGAGCTCTTCGGGAAGCAAGGAGGCTCACCAACTGACTCTGAGTGCTCAACCTGATCAACGATGCGTTGGATGCTGATCTTGGTTACCTGAGTCTGCATCATAAGATGATGCAGGCCAACTAGAATCAGTACATGGAATGTACGAGTATGCAAGTTGGAATGCTAAACACAACATAGGCTTGAAAAGAATGTGAAAGAAACTGAAGAACTTACCTGGCTCAACTCAACTCATGAATACTTAACTAAACTTATTTCAATATAAAGAAGTTTAAAACAAGTGCAATATAAAGAAAAATTGTTTTAAAACATGATGTCAACTCTGTGTATATACAAGGATACAACCTAACTCTGAAATGTATGTAAAAATACAATAAACTGATGTATATAAAAATACAATAACTTTTGTGGGAGTTTCTCTAACCGACAACCATCACATAAGAGCTATAGTGATGATACAGCGATCTACCTCACGCTGCAACGCATCCTATACCCGGCCAGAGATATAGGACCTGAACTACTAAGTGGATCCACTAGTCTATTGTGAAAAGGGTTCATTTAAAAAGTATGACCCTTTTCTACCCATGGTGGATACATGGTTTTATGAAGACTTGAGTTATCTAAACTCATGCTCGCCCCCAATTCGTTGCTCAATACTACTCCCAAAATATACTAACTCTTATGTTTTTAAAAAAACATACTTCTTCTGTTATTTGAGATTAGTGCTCAAAGGCTATCTTGGAAAACTCAGTTTCCTCTCTTGCTTTATTGTGAAAGCATTTACTATTTAACTGAAAACTAGTCCAAAGGCTCTTTACTGAAAAACTAGCTCAAAGGCTCTTTTGAAAATCTCAGTTTTCCGTTCTTATTTAAATGTGAAAACATTTTAATCTCTTTTGGGAATACATAGTCCTAATACTGTTGAAGAAATGAACTTCAACTTTTACTCTTTACTGAACTCAAAACTTAAGTCTTAAAACAAAGTTAAAACATTTGTAAAAGACTTCTTAAAATATGGTTCATGCCGAATTATGGACGTGAACAACTCGATGTAAGGTTTTCAATAACCATAGATAGATCTCAATACTTGGAACTCAAGAACTTCAATGATACTACTCATTTCAAGAATGCTCAACTCAGAGTTCATGCGAAATTATGAGCATGAACTACTCAACTCAATCACTCAAATATACTTCTCATCTCAAGACTATTCGACTTATAATATTCATGCGAAATTATGAGCATGAAATATTCAACTCAAGGACTCAAAGATACTTCTCAAAAGGGATTAGGAACTCAACACTTAAAGGCTTAGAACTTGAAGATACCACTTTTCTGAAAGATGCTCGACTTATGAAGTTCAAGCGAAATTATGGGCATGAAACAACTCGACTCGATGGTCTACATAATTATATGGAACTCATGTATACGACTCTTCTTATTCTCTGACTTACTTCCTCAAAACTTAGTTCAAATCGATAGTTGATCTCAAAGGATTCACAATTGAACTCAAAGACTTTCTTGAACTCTACTCTTAACTCTCTCTTGACTGTGAATTATGAATTCAAAAGTTATGGTTCATGATATGAAGGCTCTAGATGATAGTGTAGACTCATGAATACATTCTCCTAACTCTCATGCTCACTTACTCGAGTCTTGAAACAAGTTATTAGAATTTGTAGAAGACTCCTCAAAGCACTCAAAGGGACTTTCTCAAAAATGTTTGAGAGAACTCTCAAAACTTGACTCTCAACTCTACCTTGAATGTGATATGAATGATCTCGTGATGTTTAGGAATGAATTTAGATAGCTAAACATGAGAAAAAGACCAAAAATCAATATTTTAGGGAGGGTCCGCGATGCGGAGAAACTTTTAAAATTTAGTTTCAAAAATGACTTTTGAGGCAGAACGCTCTGTGACAGCTCCGCGATGCGAAACAGAAATTCCCAAATCTGGGAACCAGCTCCGCGACACGGAGCCAATGCCGGATTTTGTCCGACGAAATCTTCTTCTTTGTTTTTCGGCTCTAAACCCTATAACCTCCATGGGTTCCTTTACCCAACACTTAGAATCGATTAAATGTTAAAGTTCGTCAGATTCTACTCAAATTCAAACATAAAATCACAGATTATGATCAAACAACACCTTAACGAATTCAATGAAACAATAATCTAATGAAACTTCAACAAACCCATCAAGAACTCAATTTCTAAGCTTTCAATACTTAAATTCGCTTAAATAAATCATGATTCGCACGTGGGCGAATTAACCCAACACTATGTGATCTCACATACCTGAAAGAACCATCTCCTTGAAGCAACTTGAAGGAAAATCTTGAGATGAACCCTAGCCTTAGCGTTTCTTGAATTCCTTGAGCGTAGAATTTTGGAGTGGATGAGAGGGTTTGATTTATGAAAAATTGGTTTTCTACACGTTTAGGGTAATTTAGATGACCTCCTAAGGGTTTTTAGGACTAAAATACCCTTAAAGAAATAATTAAAACGAGCTGGGAGTCAAAATGATTTTTCACCAGGCAGTGAGGTCTGTATTGGCTCTGCGTCGCGGAGCTATCGCGGAGCTGCTGCCAGGTTTGCGCGACGTTAGTAAATCCGTCACAACTTTTTACTCAGAGCTCGGAATTTAGCAAAATCGGTGGCGTTGGAAAGAGAACTTGAAGGGATTTAATTTTATATATAGTAGCTCACCTAACTAATCTTATACTAGGAGTTATGGTCATTTGAAGTTGACCCAAAACTTAAGAAAACTTAAGAATGACTTGAATGCTTTTCTCTTTACTTCTTGGAACTCAAGGTGCTACATCTAGTGACCTTAATACTCAATAAATTTTAAATTTCTTGCAAAAATCTCACTCACTACGAAGAACGGTTCGAGTCTTAGCTTAAAAAATTTATGGGGTGTTACATAAGGTGACCCTGGCATACTGCTAGCGTGGGGCGCTAGGCCCCAAACTACTGAACAGAGTTAGGGGCACACTTCTGGCATGGGACGCCAGGTCCTAAACTACAGAGCCAAAGTCCTTGAGCTATGGTAGGTGCACCGCTACACACCCCTGCCTAGATTTTTGATGAACTTTTCAAGCCAAAATAAGGTCCCAACTAGTTTAGAATGGGGGGAATTCTCCTAAAATCTTCTTGATTCTCATACCTAACACTAATACAAGAGGGATTCCATACAATACTTTTGGGAAATAAATATTCTACCAAAGATCAACAACACAAAAGAATTCACAGCCTCCATTATTCAAGAATTGAACAAAAATCTAGAATTACTCAAGAACTCTTTGAATACAACAATTTCGTGGATAAATTCAAATGTATGGCATGAGGATGAACAAGTCCAACAATGTGAGAAGCCTTACATACCAGGAAAGAACAATGTTCTTGGCAAAAATCGACGGGATCTTGACGAACACTCAAAACCTAGCTCTTTCTACTCTTGAACTCTTCTCTTATTTTTTTAAGTATTTAAAAGTGATAAAGAATGGTTTAACATCTTATTAGACCCTTAAAAGGGTGAGGAAAAACGTGCTAAGCCTAGTGACGAAAAAGAAAAGACCAAAATACCTTTTTCTTAAGGATAGAGACTTCAATCAAATGGGTATAAGTTTTAATCCGTGCTCAAAATTAAGCAAACTTGGCGGCGTTAAAAAGCGGAGACAAAGAACTTTGATTTGATAAGTCATGGGTCACTTAACTTTTTATGTGCTAAAAGATATGGTCGTTTAAAGTTGACCCAAAACTAAAAAATAATGGGTGACTTTTACGAACCTCTATTTAGCTCTTTCGAAGTACGAGGTTTTACAATATGGGCTGCAAATGAACCGACAACCCTAACAGTGAAGTTTCCAACATTTTGTTTTTGAAGTACTACGCATGTGCGGACCAGACCTCACACGCCTCGCAACTTCTGAATGAGTGCAACTTTTCTAAACATTATCTTTTTTATTGAAGCAGTTCTTGGTGGCTATAAATATCTAATTCTTCCTTAGATACTAAGTAAAATTTTTAAAGTTTTCTACTCTTGTTTTCTTAAAATCTCAAGTCTGATTTGCAGTTGTTGAGTCAGTTTAAAGATCAACGGAATTTGAGGTACCACAATTTTGTTGAAGTAAATAATTATATCCTGGGAGGATATATTCCATAAACTCTGGTGCTTAAGGTGACTAACTTTTTTAAGGGGACATTGTGAATTTGGTGGGCTAAATTTTTCTTTCCATCTCGTTTTTACTATTACTTTTAATAGTATTTACTAATCATATTTTGTTGAATACATATTTAGCAAAAATAACAGTCTCGGGATCACTCAAAATGGTGCAGAGAATAAATTATATTGGTGTTGAGTGGGATTGTTAAAAAAATCATCACCAAATTATAATATCTAATATTTTTCAAAGAAGAACCTATAATATTAAATACTTGTAGAGAATTGAAGGAAGAACTCTAGAATGAGAGTTTTAGAGTGCAAAACTAAATATTGATCTAGAAAATGAGATTAAGAAATAAGTGGAATGAGTAGTTCAAGAATATTATATTCACTAGATCATTTCATCACTACCTTCAAATAAAGGTGGTTAGAGTTGTAGGTGTACTCATATAAAGAGTGTGTGCTCAAGAAAGAAGTACAAATCATGTGTACTCAAGAAAAGAGGGAGTGCAACAGAAAAATTGAATGTGAAGAGTGTAAGACCAAAGTTTGTCCGTACATAGAAATAATAAAATTCAAGTTATGAGTAACCAATTGTTTCCAGCAATTCCCAAAGGACACTTCTTTTAGATCCAGACCACCACTCTTGTGGTTGGTCAAAGCTACTACCCCTCCTTGGTTCAAGCCACCACTCTTGGCTCTCTACCAATCTATTACTTTGAGTTCTGGCCTCAAGGATTAATCAACATGATCTAATAGCAATTATTATAAACTGAATAAGATGGCCCAACCCTAGAAACTAGTCGATTAGGTGGGAGAGCTCACTCAAGCATATGAACCCCTTAATATTTTTCTTATTAACTTTAAAAATGTTCCTTGCAATACTTCTGCGTATTCTCATAAGCGGCATATCTTAGCTTTGTACCTTGGTTGGGATATTCATTGAAGAAGAGAAACAAAAATAGTGTCACCAAAGACAAATTATGTTGCTTATTTGGTGTTCAAATTGGTCTTGTACTTTAACTATCATGTTTGTTAATTATAAGAGTAAAACAACGACTGAAGAACAAGACAACACTACGCAAATTTCAACATTTCACAAACTAAGAGGAGATAGATGGATGGAAATAGAAATGGGAAATTTAAATAGAAAGGAAGGTACTGAAGTAGTGATGGTCTTTTTCTAGAGAGATTGATAGAGATTAAATATCCTGATTATGGATAAGTGGCCTCATCATTGAAGGAATAGAGTTTCGTCCTAAAATATTTGATTAAGTTGTTAGAGGTGGATCTGAGATTTTAACAGCTTATTCAATT
Organism: Solanum tuberosum; assembly: GCF_000226075.1. NCBI lineage: Eukaryota > Viridiplantae > Streptophyta > Magnoliopsida > Solanales > Solanaceae > Solanum > Solanum tuberosum. The sequence goes on from NW_006238966.1 coordinate 758,738, forward strand.
ATTTTAGGACAAAACTCAATTCCTTCAATGATGAGGCTACTTATCTATAATAAGTATGTTTAATCTCAAACAAACTCTCTAGAAAAATATCATCACTACTATCCTTGCTATTAAAATTTCCCAATTCTATTTCCATCCATCCATCTCCTCTTAGTTTAGGAAATGTTGAAAGTTGCACAGTGTTGGCTTGTTCTTTAGTCACAGTTTCACTCTTATAATTAACAAATGCAATAGTTAAATTAGCAGACTCAAGTTCATGGGACGTATCTACCAATTTGAACACTAGATAAGCAACATAATTTGTTTTTGGTGACACCATTTTTGTTTCTATAATACTTCCACGAATATCCAATCAAAGTACAAAGTCAAGATATGTCACTTCTTAGAATCTACAAAAGTATTGCAAGAAACATTTTTAAGGATAATTTCATAAAGATGTAGGGCCTTATTTCCAATAATAGGTACCGGATGCAAATTTGAATTAGCGAGCATTGGGTACCGGATGATTGAATCTAAACTAACTTTTAAAATATTGAGTTATAGATAATATTATACACGCAATATAACATGTTATAGCAGATTTTTTTTAAATTTAAATGTTGACGGAACATGCACACTCGTTCGAATTCGCACCGTGTAACTAATAACGGCTAGCATCTCAAACTCTTGTTACCTATAGGACTCTTCTTACTTGTAGGACTCTTTTTAATTTTCCTATCAGCCTTTTTATCCTTAGAAGTGTAATTACGTAGGTTTTTCTAAGTTGTTATTTTATTCTTAGCCTTGTATGTAATACACGAGCTATCTAAGGGCCAACACAATAATCTGCATCCAGTTCTTCTCTTTCTCTTTGTGGTATTCAGAGCTCTATTGCTTTAACAAGCTTGATCCTTTTTCCCCTCCTAGCCCACACACCTCAAGCCAAAATGGCCCCCAAATACAAGTGTCGTCAATGCTGATAACATCTCCGGTTCAAAGACTATTGTCCAGTTCAATCCTGTTACTCAACTCCTCATCAAAGTTGTTGGTAGCCATAACGTTTCGTAGTGCAAGGCTCAGATGTCCATGCTTATGAGTGGACACAACCTCTTTGGTCATCTTGATGGATTGATCCCAATCCCTTCCAAAACCATCTCTGAAAACAACCTTCCAAAACCTTCCAAAACCATCTCTTCTGAAAACAACCTTCCAAAACCATCTCTGAAAACAACCTTCCAAAACCATCTCTGAAAACAACCTCGAATTATCCAATCCTGCCTATGTTTCCTGGTTTCAACAAGATCAGCTTATACAAAACGTTATCGTGGCAACTGTGAATGCGACCATTGGCAGTACAGTCGCTTCTTCTCCAAATACCCAAGTCGCTTGGGATTCCTTGCATACTGCTTATACAAATAAATCTCAAACTCGTATCTTTAGTCTCAGAGACCGTCTAGCCCGTCTCTCCAAAGACTCTCGTCCTGTTGTAGATTATCTCCATCAAGTTCGCTCTCTTTGTGATGAACTTACCACTGCTGGCTCCCCCATCTCCAATGAACAATTGATTGTCAAGATTCTCACTGGTATTAGGTGTGAATTTTGAGAAATTTCAGCCGCTATCCTCGCTCGAGATTCAGCGATCCCCTATAAAGAACTATATGAAAAGACCCCTGACCAGGAGCTTTTCCTTCAGCATGAGGAAGCCAAAAAGACACCTTATGTTCCCAATACTGCCAACTTTTCTCAAGGGACTGCTTCCACTCCTACCCGTCAGGGTTCCAACAATAACCAGTGCTCCAACAATAACAAGAACAGTAATCGACGAGCCAATGCATGAAATCATCAAAATCGTAATCAGTCTTGTCATAACAATCAGCAACCTCGGCACAACAATCAACAACAACCTCTACTACCAACTCTGTGATGGTAGAGGTCATACTGCTCGTGCCTACTGAACACTCTCATGATCATCTTCAAGAGCGTGCTAATTATGTTAAACACCTCCAGAACCAGTCAGCTCCATGGATTGTTGATAGTGGTGCCACCCAACATATTGCCTCAGACACACGAAGTCTAACTAATACATAAGACTACCACGGTTCGGAGTAGATCGTCATGGGTAATGGTAATACCATTCCAATCTCTCATACTGGTAATGTGGACTTTAATTCATCAAATTACCAATTCCAGATTCAACATGTCCTTTGCTTTCCATCTATTACAAATAATCTAATATATGTCTCTAAATTTTGTCAAGATATTAACTCCTCTATGGAATTTTTTCCTTTTTCTTATCTTGTGAAGGATCTGACTATGGGGGCGCCATTGGCTCGCGGATGGAGTAAGAACGGGATGTATGAGTGGCCACCAGGGGATGTTGTTGGTCCACCACAATGCAACGTCGTTGTTCCTTACCACCTATGGCATCAACGATTAGGCCACCCTAATCATCAAGTTCTAAATAAGTTTTTGCATGATTTTTCTATTACAGTAGTTAGTTCAATAAAATAGTATTGTTTGTCATTCATGTTATTCTAATAAAAGCCACAGGATGCCTTTTTTCTAAAAGTTCTCTGCACAGTGTCAGTCCATTAAATTTATTTTATAGTGATTTGTAGGGGCCGTCTCCGGTTTTATCAACTTGACAAAAAATGATACTAGGTTTTATTTTTTGATCAATATTCAAGATATATGTGGTTGTTCACACTACAAGCTAAAACTGAAGTTCTACAAATTTTCCAAATTTTACATCCCATGCTTGAAAAACATTTTAGCACAAAATTTTATCCTTTTACACTAATGGCGGAGGTGAGTTTCAAAATTTAGATTCCTATCGAAAAATGCATGGCATTGAGCACTTAGTGCCCCCCCATACACGCCACAAAGGGTAGCCTTAGTTGAACGCCGACATCGGTATGTCATCGAGACAGCCCGCACCTTACTACACCAAGCATCCTTACCTTCAATGTTTTGGAGTTATGAATTTCATGAAGCATAGGATGACTACTCCCAATCTACAAAATAAATCAACTTTTGAAATCTCATTTCAGGTTGTGCCTAAACATGATTCCATTAAAGTTTTCAGTTGCTTATGCTATCCACGGCTCAAACCGTATTCCAGAAATAAATTGGAACCTCGATCTGTCCTATGTGTTTATTTAGGATTTTCTAACAAATATTATAGCCATCAGTGTTTTGATCTAGTTAACTCCAAATTATATTTATCCAGGGATGTAATATTTTTGGAAGACAATTTTCCTTTTCAAAATATTTTTTCCAGGTTCAATAATAAAGTTAATGTTTCTTGGGATAACACTTCCGTTGAACAACAATCCAAAGAGGAAAGTAATTCAATTTTGCATTCCTCTTATAAACTCCCCCCCACCAGTGACTACGTTGTCGATGGTCACTCAATGCCTGCAAGCTATCTCCTCCGCTCCAGATGGTGTCTCTCCACAATCAGGTAATATTCCTTCTCTTGTCTCAACTTTAACTTATTTATCCTTTCCACACAAACAGAGAACTAATTCTTCTGCAGCACCTCAACCATTGCCCTCGCAGCCACTTATCACGTATCATAGATGAGAAAGACTGCCCTTTCCTAGCCAAACTCCATGTCCTCCTCATAATCTATCTGTTTCGGTACAAAATCAGCCACATATGACTTCCTACCCGCCTCAACCAGCAGAAACTCTTAGTCAACCTGACCCACAAACCGAAACCTGGCCAAACCAGCCAGCTACCAAAGTACACCCAATGACTACTAGATCATAGACTCACAACCTTAAACCTCGTCGGTTCCTTACAACCACTACATTGTCTCCAAAAATCCCCATAACTCATAAGCAGGCCAAGATAATTCCCCAATGGAATTTAGTAATGCAAGCTGAATTTGATGCTCTTGTTCGCAACTATACTTGGGATTTGGTTCCATGTGACTCTTCTAAAAATGTGGTGGATTGTAAGTGGTTATTATGAGTTAAACATAAACCCAATGGTTTTGTTGATAGGTACAAGGCTCGTTTGGTTGCAAAGGAATTTACACAGCGCCCTGGACTTGATTATCATTCCACTTTCAGTCCAGTAGTCAAGCCTACTACTGTTCGTCTTGTCCTAACTATTGCCACTCAACTTGACTGGCATGTCCATCAGCTGGATGTTAACAATGCCTTCTTGTAGGGTCGTCTTACTAAAGAAATTTACATGCGACAGCCATCGGGATTTGAAAACTGTGGGAATCCTACCCATGTATGTCGTCTTCAGAAGGCAATTTACAGTCTCAAATAGGCTCCTCGTGATTGGTACACCGAACTCAAAAATTATCTCCTTACTTTGGGTTTTGTTAAGTGGCATTCTGATTCCTCACTCTTCATTATGCATAAAGTTGGGTTCACTGTGTATATTTTAGTTTATATAGATGATATCTTAGTGACTGTTAATTACCAACGAGGTGTTCATTATATCATTGAGACTCTTTCTCAACGTTTTTCATTTAAGGACTTAGGACCTCTTCATTACTCTCTTGGTATTGAGGTGATTCGTTCTTCTGCTGCTCTTCTGCTCTCTCAAGAGTACATTATGGATCTCTTACATGAGGTAGTTATGGATAACTGGAAAGGTGTTTCAACACCTATGAAATCTAATATAGTTTTTGATTGATCGCCTGAAGATCATCTAGTTGATGAATCCTTATATCGACGCATTATTGGTAAATTTCATTACCTTTCTTTCACACGTCCGAACATAGCTTTTGTTGTCACCAAGTTGTCACAAGCTATTCACAACCATTTATATCACATTAGGTTGCTCTTGAATGACTTCTCCGGTATCTCCATTCAACTACCTCTTTTGGTGTGCTCATTTCCAATGAAACTGATCGTAGGTTGCTCGCGTACTCTTTCTCTGACTGGGCAGGGGATCCTCATGATCGCACATCGACCACTGGTTATGTAATCTATCTAGGTAGTTCCCCTATTTCATGGTCTTCAAAGAATCAGTGTTCGGTTTCTCGTTCTTCTATCGAGGTAGAATATCGACAGTTGTTGCTACTGTTTCTGAAACTAACTAGCTTACCCATCTTCTTCAACAGCTTCAGTTTCCTCTGACTGTTGTTCTAAGAGTTCTCTGTGACAATATCAGCACCACTTATATTTATGCGAATCCTGTTTTCCATAGCCACATGAAGCATGTGGACATCGACTTTAATTTTTTTCGTGAGCAGGTTGAGCGCAAACAACTTGAAGTTGCCCATTTACATGTTGTTGATCAAGTTGCAGACCTTCTTACAAAGCCTCTTCTGCGTACACTTTTTGGTAACCATTTCTCCAAGTTGGGCGTTGTAAACCTCTACGCCAACTTGCGGGGGAGTAATAACGGCTAGCATCTAAGACTCTTGTTACCTATAGGACTCTTCTTACTTGTAGGACTCTTTTTATTTTGCTTATTAGCCTTTTTATCTTTAGAAGTGTAATTATGTAGGTTTCTTTAAGTTGTTATTTTATTCTCAGCCTTGTATGTAATACACGAGCTATATAAGGGCCAGCACAGTAATCAACATACTACGTCCAGTTCTTCTCTTTCTCTTTAGTAACAACCACTATTGGTGGGGGATTTAAGAGATCCCTATTCAAGGTGACTCCCTTCAAGGGAGTGAACCAACTTTTCTTAACTTTATTTTCGCGATTCCTTTCCATGTACTATATATTTTGAAAGATATTACTTTAATCAATATAGTTATTGAGCATGGTGATATTTTTTTTAGATTCTCAGAAGTGGCTGAACTCAATTTAGTCTATTCGCTCATTATTCGAGGAAAAATTGAAACTCGAATACTATAAAAAAAAACAAATGTTCAAGGAATGAAGTTTCATCCAAAATGAATAACAGAAAGATCTTATTGTGTATAAAGACAAAGAAATGGTATAGAAGAAAAGTATATGTATTTGATGAGACTCTTGTGGAGTTCATATACATATGAAATAAATAAAATTAGCCTAAACTAACTCTAGATTGTAGAAACAAGTAACAACTAATATAGATTAACGCCTAAATAAATTGAACAAACCTTATTCTAATCAGATTTTGTGCAGTAAAACAATGTTACAATACTATGCCTTTTTTTCGTTCGGTCACATTTGTAATGATTCAAATACTTCTTTATATGGCCCTTCTTGATGAACGTATTGAAAGAGAATTGTAATTGGTTAGATAATGTGTGGTTTGTAAGTCCGATCTAGGATTTGAAGTTTCTATAAACTCTCATATTACTCTTTGTAAGAAAATGATCCCAAATCTTGTTTTTCTACAATGTAACCAAAAATCCTAGAAAGCCTTTGTAACAAGATGATCGCATATAGATGTGAGAAAATATGAATGATCAAGTACAAAATGGATTAAGCTTACAAGATTAACAAGAGCTCTGATGCTATTAACAAGTGAAGAACTACACTGATTGTGGTTGAGTACATGCTTATAGTGTCTCCTAATGTACTCATCTTCCATATTGTTCATCATCTCCAACCAAAAAGTAGAAAAAAAATTCAATGGTGGGGTTTTGAGAATAGGCAAAGTGTGAATCAAAAGAGTCGAAATACATCACCTATTCGAACTTTCGATGGCAGAATGGTATAAAATTGCTCCATTTTTTATGAATAAAATATAGAGCAAGTGGACATTTGGGGATCCCTTTACTTTAGTACTCCCATAAAGTGATAGTGGCGACTACAAAATTTTTACTACTTTCAAAAACATGGTGACAGAGACAAAGACTATGATTGAATGAATCTTAGGAGCCCTTTCTAGCTTCGCCCCTACGCTCGAACATCCATGTTTATCCGCCATGGTTGATTTGAAACACATTTTATAATGATAATGATAATAATAATAATAATAATGGTGATAATAATAATGATAATAATAATAATGATGATAAAAAATAATGATAATAATAATAATGATAAAAAATAATGATAATAATAATAATGATGATAAAAAATAATGATAATAATAATAATGATAAAAAATAATGATAATAATAATAATGATGATAAAAAATAATGATAATAATAATAATGATAAAAAATAATGATAATAATTAATGATAATAATGATAATAATGATAATAATAATAATGATAAAAAATAATGATAATAATAATAATGATGATAAAAAATAATGATAATAATAATAATGATAATAATAATAATAGTAATAATAATAATAATAATAACAACAACAATAATAATAATAACTACAACAACAACAATAATAATAATAATAATAATAATAACAATAACAATAATAATAATAATAACAACAACAACAACAACATTAATAATAATAATAATAACAATAATAATAATAATAATAATAATAACAATAACAATAATAATAATAATAACAACAACAACAACAACATTAATAATAATAATAATAACAATAATAATAATAATAATAATAATTTAAGCATGGGCAAGTGCAATTTCAACTAAATATTATATATTAACATCAAATAATGCTTTAGAAGACTTAATTAATCATAACCAGTCATAATCGGAAGAAACCCATATTCATTGAATTCAAACCCTAATTTGATAATTTAAATATTAAATTGGGAACTTGAAATCTTTAGGGACCCTAATGAGTGGTGAATTTGCACTCATTTAGAGCTCTTTTTTTATTATTTCGTGGCACTCAAAGTAGAGAAAGAGTTTAATTATGCTTTATATTGTGTAATTTAAGGTGTTTTGATGTTGGGAAAGAAAATGCTGATAAAAAGTGGAATCGAAGCTCGAAAGGAGTCAAAAACCTAACAGAAAAACAAGTCCCAAGTATCACACATGCGAAGCAGTGGTTGCTTAAGCGAACCAGTCAACGACATCAACCGTCTTCTTAAGCGAAGACGCAGGGTTCGCTTTTGCGAAGGTCGCTTTTGCAAACCTCTTGCCTCATTTGCGAAGCCCACTTTTTCAAATAGGGGAAGAATGTGAAATTCTCAAGCTTTGGACCCAAAATTCAGTAAAGAGGGTTAGAGTTGGGCAGAATAGAGAATAAGAAAATTGTTAGAGAGAGAGAACATTGTAGAGAGAAACAAATTCAAAAAGTAAATCTCTTAGTGTTCTTGATTTGGGGTTAATACATAAAAGGCAAGTTACCTCACATCTCATGTGTAGATTTAAAGTTTTTGTTCTATTTTAGTAATATCGTTTACCTTGCTTCATTTTGTTATTCCTAATTGCTAGAAATGTGGGTGTAATGTTTGTATGAAATTGGGGGTTTTGTTCCAGAATTAGACAAAGCTATTTGGGTGTTTGATTAGTTTCTCTCTTGCTTTTGTAGTTCCTTGTTTCCATGCTTGATTTTATGAAATAGGTTCAATCTAGTTTTCATGTTTGAATTTATAGGTTGAGAGTGCACGGTCAATCTTAGCTTCCGACCTCCGGTCAATGCTTGAAAGAGATTGATTGGAGTGGAGAATTAGATTGATATAGCATTTTGACTTTGAATCTTGAATGTGAGATCAATAGATAAACTTTAAGGGTTTCATTGTTGGGTGCAATACTTCCTTTAAAGATAGGTATAAGTTAAGGTAGTGGGTTATTTTGTATTTGTGTGATTGAGACTGAAAGGAGATATCGGTATAAAATGCTTTGAGATCGAAATATAATTAGCATAATTGAATATGGCGTAGCCTACTTATTAGTGATTTATCTTGGATTGAATTGCAATAGATCGTTGAGTGTTAGTTGTTTCCCAAATTTTCCCAATTCTCATACATTTCTTTCTTATATCAGCTTTTCCCCGATTAGAAGTGTAGTTATAAAAAAAATCCTTCTATTTGATAGTTGTAACTTGTATGTCTATGTTAAAACTAGTATCTAGTTAGCCTTTATCTTTTCAATCGCCATTATATTGTTCCTTGTGATATTCGACCTCGACTCTTAGTTAGGTATTTTTATTAACGATGACCGCTCACTCTTTTGATTAGTTTTGAGGGTTAATTTGACCGTTATCAAAAATGGTGCCACTACCGGGGAATAATTAGGCATATTGAATTGATTTAGGATTTCTAGTTTACTTGTTTCTATCTAGATTGTAAATAGTTGTCTTTATTTTCCTTTGTTTGTTTTTATGGCTTTTTGTGATCACTACATCTTTGGGTGTGGTATGCCCACCATTAACCCATGGCCATTGAGCGAGTCAAATGTGATAAGTCAATTGAGGCTTAGGGTCATGGAGGAAAAGCTCAGTTGGGGTAAGAAAGTCCTATTCCTTCTCTCTCAAGAATGGGAAAGGTTTCGAAAATGATACATAGCTCGGTCCTATGGCATGGTTGACCTTGAGTTTGGACTTGCTACTCTTAGGGCTAAGGTGAGAGAAATCATGAAGGTGAAAACTCTGTATTATCCAATGGCCGAAAAGAGTGAAGAAGAGTATCAGGGCTTGCACCTTTCTTGGTGAGATGAGATGAACCAATTTAAACTCAAAGTTGAACAGTTTGAAACTGAGCCAAGAAAAGAGGTGAAGTTTGATATGGAAGATATCTTGAGCTTGTGCAACCAACCCAAAGTAACAACAATCAAAGAAGCTGAAATAAGTTGCATGATACTAAAGTTGCAAGAAAAAGCAAAAAGATCATGTATGGCAACTCTAGTTCATGTGAAGATAAGGGAAGATCATGTATGGCAACTCTAGTTCATGTGAAGATAAGGGAAGATCATGTATGGCAACTCTAGTTCATGTGAAGATAAGGGAAGATCATGTATGGCAACTCTAGTTCATGTGAAGATAAGGGAAGATCATGTATGGCAACTCTAGTTCATGTGAAGATAAGGGAAGATCATGTATGGCAACTCTAGTTCATGTGAAGATAAGGGAAGATCATGTATGGCAACTCTAGTTCATGTGAAGATAAGGGAAGATCATGTATGGCAACTCTAGTTCATGTGAAGATAAGGGAAGATCATGTATGGCAACTCTAGTTCATGTGAAGATAAGGGAAGATCATGTATGGCAACTCTAGTTCATGTGAAGATAAGGGAAGATCATGTATGGCAACTCTAGTTCATGTGAAGATAAGGGAAGATCATGTATGGCAACTCTAGTTCATGTGAAGATAAGAGAAGATCATGTATGTCAACTCTAGTTCATGTGAAGATGAGAGTGTCACTCACTTGAAGGACAAGAATTATGAATTTCAATGCTCGCGTGGCTTAATGACTCTTTCACTAGTGCCCAATGATCCAAAACGAAAGCATTATTCGAAGTTGGGTAAGAGATTAAAGTCTATAAAGTGCAGTGATCGGGTGAAACACTTGATTCTCTCTTACACTCCCCATGCTCTTCGAAGTAAAATTGACCTCAAGTTGGGGAGACGGTTTATTGCCTCGAACTGGAAACACGCAGGGTGATGTACTTGGTGTCGCACTGCAATGTTAAATTGTTCTCTTGATGGGAGGCACCCCATTGGTATCTGGCTTAGTCGAATTTTGAGTTTTAAATTTCTAGATTAGGTGGAATTTTTCTTTTGACTAATCCTCATGATATTTGAGTTTTGGAGTTAATTTGAAAAGGTTTGGAGGCATGAATCTCGAAGGAATTGAATTTTGGGGTAATACCCCATTGGAAAATGACTTGGGAGGCAATTTTGGTGCCCAGGCTCTCCCAATGAGACTTGGAAATTTGTGCAATGGACCCCCGAGCTCTCCCAATCAGACAGTGAGTAACTTATGAAAAATGGCCTCAGGAGCCGTAAAGGCAACATGAGTTTGCTTAAGCGAAGTCCGCAAAAGCGGTTCCCTCTCGCAAAAGCAATCATCACTTATGTAGAGGGGCACTCGCTTAAGAAAACCCTGACCTTTCAGCAGCAGTCACAAAAGTGACCAAATATCACTTAAGTGAAGGTAATACATTTCAAAAGGAATTTTAGGGAGCCAAACAAACAAAACTCACAAAATAAAAGGTCCAAGTTCTTGTTCTCCTTTTTCACTTATTCCAAAACGATTCCAACCTCTTGGTCTTCATTGTGCAATCACAATCCGTTATGTTTCACTCACTCTTACTCTCTTGAAGTGGTAATAATCATTGTTTACTTTTGATTGCTTTGTTGAAAGTTGAGGGTAGTTAGTGGGTAGTAACTTCTCTAACTTGGTGGTTAAAATTGAGATTGTGTTGGACAAATTCCTTGTCTAAATTGTTAAATGCATGTGTGTGGGCTGATTAAAAGTAATTGGGGAAGTCTTGAGTACCCATTTCATGATCTAAGTGTGGAAATTAGCTTGGGCACCATGTGTTTGATAAAATGCTCAAATGAACTCTAAGATGATTTTTGAAACTTTTTGTGCCGAAATGATTGAGATTATATGTTTCTTGTTTGTTTGTTGTTGATTTTACACTGATGGTAATTGAAATTCTTTGCTAAAATTTGAAATCAAAATTGGTTGTTCATGTTGAAGGGGGAAACTATTCGCTTTTACGGACTTGCCATCGCTTAAGCGATGTTCACTTTGCGAAAACCTTCACGTTTGCGATAGGCTTCTTCGACGATGTTCACTTAAGCAAACTGAGCATCGGTTTTGTGATATCTGGGGCAGTTTTCTGCTAGTGTGTAATTTTTCAGACTGCTTGTTTTGGTTCCAATTGAGTTCTAGACTTTTTCCTTGACTTTGGCTTATGAAATAACATTGTTTAACATATAATTCTCACACTTATATGCTATTTTTGTTTACAGATTTTCAAAAAGTCAAGAATGGCACATGTACTCAGTTTTGAGGAGGAAGTGGGGTCGACTATAACCAATATCGATTTATCTCTCTCCGAGAACAAGAGAATTATTATGCTGATTTGATGAAGAAGAAACTACTTTCGTAGAGAGGCATATCACTCGATAAATTTGAGGAAACGCTTCCAACATTCTACTCAAGGTTGTTGGCACCCTGTTGGATATGCTTTGCAGCTCAACCTTGCAAGGTAAATAAGCAATGGGTGCGGGAGTTATATGCCAACATTAGGGAGACCAACATGACATCAAGGTTGATCATTATTCAGGGCAAGGTTGTCCATTATGTGATGGAAGCAATCAATCAGGTATATAGGCTACTCAACCATGATCTCGAGGCGTTCACTGAGAAAGATTGTGCTTCAGGTGCTTGGCTAGCTTCAAAGTTATGCCCAGGCAAGACTATTCCATGGCCATCAAAAAGATGGATTTTTATGCTAAAACTTGACCATGGGGGCTAGAATATGGATGTCTATTATATGTAGCTTTATTTCCCCAAGTGGGAACATTAGCAACATTTTGGTGTTGCGAGCTCAGATAGTGTCTTGTGTGCTTGATGATGTCCTGCTGAATATAGGTCATTTGATTGTGAATGAGTTATGGGAGTTCAAAATGCATGATAGCATATCTCTTCTTATCCCATCTCTAATCACGGAGCTTTGCAAACAGGTTGAGGTGGAGGTACTTCTGGATGACACTTGGATGGAGCCCAAAATATTGATCTTTCCACTTAAGATGTGTGGTGAGTGCTTGGTGGTGAAATGAAAGAAAAGGAAGATTGACTATGTTAAGTCTGTGCATGTGGAGGATGATTCTCTTTTACCTCCAGTTGGGGGCGATTTTGAGTCTTTTGCAAGTGAGTTGCGGGTTGTGAAAGAGTTAGTGGCAAAGCAATCCCAGGGGCCGGGTGAATCATCTGTGGGGACTAAATCTTATGTTCCTCAAAGTGAGTTCGATGCCTCTCAATTTGCAAATTTGGAAAAGGCATATGCTAGCTTAGCCCAGTCACATGGTGAGTTAAGCATATCACACAGTAAAATCAAGAAGCGGGAGAAGAGTCGAGACAAGTTCTTTACTCGAATGTGGAAAGGTGTAAAAGGCCTTTGGAATGTTTTGAAGGCAAATAAGCCACTCCCGACTTCTAGAACTGATGAGGAAGAGGATGAATCGACTACATAGAGCGATGATGGTGGAGATGAGGATAACGAGGCCACCAAGACTGATGGAGAGGATTGAGGCAGCCCAGGGAGCCCTTCACATTCTCGTTTTGAGTATTATTGTTATGTTGTGAGGACACAATATCATCTTTAGTTGGGGGTGCTCCCCTTTGGGTTGTTTTATCTTGTTTTGATTAGCACGTTTGATTGTTGATTGTTTGTTTTTATTTTTTATTATTGTGTGGATTGGTCAATTTTTCATCTTCCCCAGATCCACCAAATCGGCCATCAAACCCAGCAGCTCAAACAACCGTTCACGTCTCCGACCACCAACGAGATCACAAACCACCACTCAGCCACCACGAAGCCTCCATGAGCTCAAGCCAAAACCACGATTTTCAGAAAGAAATCACCACCAACAGCCAGTAACCCCAACCAAACAAACCCACTTCGCCACCAGTCCATCCCCTTTCCCCAATCCCCATTTCATTCGCTACAGATCGGAACTCCGATGGAAAGAGCCGCGAAATAAAACCTCTAGCGAGCACAATGAGAAAGTAGCTAGTGAGCTCCACAACTCCAAGAAATAAGATCTACCACTCTCTGTCACTCTCTCTCACTATGGTATCACTTCACTCTTCTTCTCCTCTTTATTTTATTACATTTTTGGGTTGTTTATGTTGATTTGTTAATTGGTCTATTCATAGTTATATATTTATGTTGCTTTCTTTTACAAATTTGGCTAGAAATTGTTGATGTATTCGATTGTTCTATTTTTATTTTGTGTTTTGGATTATTTTACTCTATAAATTTATTTATTTTTTGGATATTGTTTCATCATGTTTACACTGACTTGTATGTTTCTGGGTTGTTTATAATAATGGCATATATATTTTTTTTAAAAAACTATTTTGGCTATCGATTATTTAGTTCAATGTTTGTTCTTATTCTTTTTATACTTACTGTTAATTATTTTAAATATATGATATGCCTCTTCTTTTGTTTTGTTTTATCCAATAATGTTTAGGTTTACTTGGGAAGTGATTGTTTTCTTGTTATTTCTAGGGATAAGGGTCTGAAAAATATTCCAACTTTGATCGAATTTGTTGTTGCGATACTAAACTTTCATGAGAACCTATTACCTCCCTAGATTATTTAATATCATATTTTAAACATATATATTTTCTCATGTGGACATAAAAAATAATGCAAAATTATAAATAGTAATGTGTCCACGTGGCACATATATACCTTTAAAATACACTATTAAATAGTTCAATGGGTAAAAAATATGGTATTAAATAGGTTTGGGAGGTAATAGGTCCTCATGAAAGATTAGTATCACAACAACAAATTCGACCAAAATTGGGATATTTTTTAGACTTTTATCCCTTATTTTTATATTAAGTTGTTTAGAGATTTTCTTATTTATTGTTGTTATGTTTTTGTCTCGTATTGATACTTTGTTCCATTTATTTTTGTTATTATTTTTGTTTGTCTATTTGATTATTTTTACTAGTGCTGTTAATTTTATATATCACTTAGTTATCATATTTGTTTGTTAATGTTATGTTGCCTTTAACTTTGCCGGTAGGTTTTTTAATCGTGTTTTTCTTTTAGTTTTTGTTCTTGTTCACTATTGGATTATAAATTTGTGTTCATTCCCAAATATATGTTCATTGAAGTTTGATTTTATCATTTTGTCCAAATCCATTTTTAGTTATTAAATTACCACTATTTTGATTTTTCAACAAGTCGTGATTATTTGATTTTTGCTTAGTTCCTTAGTATTTACTTCTTGTTGCATTTAACGTTTTTCTTTTTTGTTAAAGTAGCTTTTGGTTGCCATTTCTTTATGTCAATTATTGCAATTAACGTTAAATAAATTATTTATTAAAATTGGCCAATGAGAAAATCTCTCCGTCGATTTTGAAGGCATCCCCATTTTAAAAGACGAAAATTTAGTTTAAGTTCATATATTTTTGTTTGTTAAAATTGGCAAATGAGAAAATCTCTCCATCGATAGATGTCGAGCTTAATTGGTTAATGAAAAAATCTCTCCGTCGATTTCGAGGCCTCCCCATTTTAAAAGACGGAAATTTAGTTTAAGTTCATATATTTTTGTTTGTTAAAATTGGCCGATGAAAAAATTACCGTCGATTTTCAAGGTCTCCCATGTTAATAAGACGGATTTTTATTTTTTAGTTATTATTTAATTTGTTTATTTTTGTTCATATTTATTTAGTACTAACACTTTTACTAAGTGTCTTTATAGGTATCCAGAGCTGCTTCCCATTGAAGATATTCGAACGGAGTTTGAATTATAATTTTTATTTATTATTGTGTATATTATTGACGTCAGGCAAACTTAGGTCGTTTCTTATTAATGTTTATTTTATTATTTGTGTAAATTACTTGTTTATTATACTTGTATATTTGTTTTTATTTCCTCCTCAATTTGAAAAAATGAATTCAGTCGGGACCCACAATTGTAGATTTCGAAGGATGCCTAACACCTTCCCTTCTGAATGACTTGAACCCCTTACCTAGAATCTCAAGGTGTTGTAGACATTTTTAATTGATTTCCTAGTTTTTCCTAAAATTAGGTGACAATTCCTTTAAAATTCGTTTATTCTTAAAATCGACTTAATTCATTATTTTTCGAGTCACCACAACGTTTCTCCTTATTTGTATAAAGTAGGGATGTAAACAAAATGGCGACTCTGATGGGGATATAGAGGTTCTAATCACTATGAATTCATCTTTTCAAATTGAGGAGCATTTTCTTTTACTGTGGTATACCTTGTATTTCGTATATTTTGTTGATTATTTATATATTGTACTTGTGGTTTATTCTTTATTTGTTTTCTTGTATGTTCATTGTTGTTGCATTCATGACATTTTCTAACATGTATGCATAGTATATTAAAAATGGTTTTTGCATAATCGCAGTCGGACTTTTTATACTCGACCCTTTTTCTGGAATGATCAGCAATTTATTGGTACGTCAGATGTCCAATGGTTATCGTGAGTTTCAGCCTAAGTTGTCCGCTTGAGTTACCGGTCTTTCAGAAACCACTCTTAGTCAACTAGCGTAGAGCGAAACCAAATTCTGAATTTAGCGCATTTTGAATTAAGTTGACTCAACACCCAAGGTGTGTTGGGCCTATTAGAAGCCCACATTGTGTCTGATTGGCCCGTAGTCAATAAAAAGACAATCATACTTATGTGTACCCTTGGCACAAAAGGGTCACATTTGTATAGGACGCGTAATAATTGTTTGTATGTTATGTGATATATTTGAGTTTATTTTCAATCAAAGCAATGCTTTATGTGTTTAATTAATTTTTCATGTGATATTTTGCATTATCCATTATGAACACGAACTAACACTTTTACCTTTTGAATTTTTCTTCTTTTTAAACGAGAGTTTGATTTATAACAAAATCTAGAAGTAATTGTTCATTTGAAGTTTCAAGGGACAAGAGGACTTGCGAAATTTGAGTCTTTGTATTTCACAAGACATTAATATCCAATCAAAAAGACAAATCATGAGAGTCTTTGACTATGAGGTCACACTCCTTTATTTTTTGTTATTTTTCATCACTACAAGAAAAGAGTCTTTTAGCGACCACTCCTTAACGAAGGGATACGGTTCCGGTCGTTCTAAATATACTTATTGCAACCAATTTTTTTTCCAGACGTTACTAATAAAAAAGCGCTACTTTCTCCCACTTTCTTTCTCCACTACCCGCCCACCACTCTCCAAAATAAAAAAAATGATGTACTCTGTGATTTTCCGCCTTCAACCATCTGCCGACCATAGTTCTTCTGAATAATCTTCATCTCTTTTGGGTTAATGTTTTCAGTTTTCGTTCTCTTCTATTAGGTAAATTTCAACCAAGTTGCTAAACTTCCAATTTTAACTATTGTGGTATTCTTTTACCATTTCAATTATCACAATTTGTCTCAATGAATTTGAACACACCTTAAGATATATGATAGATTCATGTTCAAAAATTTGCACTCTATAGGATATACATGATTTCACGGAAAGAAAAAAATTCAATATAAAAGATGTCATGATTAATTACCCAAAAAATATTCTAGGTCTTTGTTTGTTTGGGGATATTTATTTTTTTGCTGTTTAGATTGCTATTGATTCTTCAACTATACCCATTCCAAGAATTAGATTTCCCGCTCAGGTATTGTACTTCAATTGAATTTGAAGTTATATGTGGGATTATGCTTATGTTTTGTATAAATTAAATTTTTAAGGTTCAACTGATTTACATGATATCTCTATTTATGAGCTATAGTAGGCTTCCTGGTTGATTAGTTGAAATTTCCTTGTTTGAAAAACTATCATCTTTTTTATTAAAATTCAACAATTAATTTTTGGACATTGACCAGAGAGTTGTAACTTGGTGAACAGATCCACAATGAAGATGTGCATTCGAATCAGTAATAGGAAAAGGTTGTTGGCGTAGTATGTTTATTTTCTTGTGATGACTCCAAAAGAAGTGGAATAGGTACATGGGTTGTTTATTTTACTGTGTTTTCCTGAGCCCTTAATTGATAGAAGGAGGACAAGCCAGCAACTCTAGTCATTTTTGTAGGTGAAAATCTAACTTCAACGTCAAGATTACGGCAGACCTTTTAGTGGTTATAGATGTCTACTGTACTCTATTGTCAATGAGCTCCTAACTTATGGAAGAAGGAAGAGCCTAATGTTGTAGCGCTTGTAATACTTTCTAGTGACAAGTTTAACTATAGCATAATTTTTTTGTGGATCCGTTAGTAATTGTAAATATGCAGTGGCAGTGCTCGTTTTGACATGTACCCTTAACTTTGCTATCAGTAAAGTGATTTATATAGTCGTGGCTAGCCAGGCACTGCTCTTAAAAGCTAAACCTTTTTCTATTATTATAAAAAAATTATTTATATACTTACAAGCTCTCTATTGGCTATCATCGGTACATATTATTTTTTTGAACACTTGCCAGTTCTCTGGAAGAACATTCTGAAACCAAATCTGAGGAGAAATAGTGTGCAAAATCTAAGATTTTTCAACGTATTTCATTTGGTTATTTGATAAAGCAGCTGGTGATGTAATTGTGAACTTGAGTTTAGTTTATTTTGTTTCATATCAAAGCGTGCTACTGTCTTCTCACATTTCTTTGATAATATTGAACATGGGAATGTTCCCAATAAATTGATAATTACTTAAACGTGTTGTACAATGTGGTCTGAAATCTGACAGGTAGCTAATATTAAGAAGTTGAATGGGCTGGCTTTGGATCTCTAGATGTTTACTCCGAAGACACTTCAAATACCATTACCTGAGCGTGATTCACTATCACGCATAGTCTCAAATGGTTTAGGAACCAAAGGGTACTATAACTCCTCTTTAGAATCACATGTAAGTATTTCTTTCACAATTTTCCTGTAGTGACTGATAATAAAACCTTTATCTTAATGAAATACTTATACAAACCTGAGGATGAAGTTGTTGATACTGTCTTTCTTTTTAAGATGCATTATAATTGTTTTTTTACACGTGATCAATCACTACTAATCAGCTTATCAAAAAAGGGATTCTCGTGAACATGCAATAGTAAAACTGATTAGGAGAAACAAAAGTTTAGAGTTGTATGTTTATTTTCTTGTGATAAGTCCAAAAGAAGTGGAATAGGTACTGAGGTGGTTTGTTTTAATTTGTTTTCCTGAGCCCCTAATAGATAGAAGGAGGACGAGCAAACAACTCTAGTAGTTTTTGTAGGAGACAATCTAACTACAATGTCAAGATTATGGTAGATCTTTTAATGGTTATAGATTTCTATTGTATTCTATTCTCGATGAGCTCCTAACTGATGGAAGAACGAAGAGCTTAAATGTTGCAGGTCTTGTTATATCTTCTTGTGACAAACTTAACTATAGTATAAACTTTTTTATGGATCTGTTAGTATTTGTAGATATGCAGTTGCAGAGCTCGTTCTGATATGTACTCTTAAGTTTGCTATCGATAAACTGTTTTATACAGTCGTGGCTAGCCAGCCGCTGCTTATAAAAGCTTAACCTTTTGCTATTATTATAAAATTTTCTTTATATGCTTACAAGTTCTCTTTCATCTAGAATCGATACATTTTTTTGGCACACTTACAAGTTCTCTTTCATCTAGAATTGATACATTTTTTTGGCACACTTACAAGTTCTCTGGAAGAACGTTTTGAAACCAAATGTGAGGAGATATAGTGTGCAAAATATAGGATTCTTCAACTTTTTTCATTTGTTCATGTGATAAGCAAACTGGTGATGTAATTGTGAACTTGAGTTTGCTTTATTTTGTTTCATATCAAAGCGTGCTACTGTCCTTTTTATTTTCTTTTTTTAGAGATATTATAAATACCCTTTTACACATGATCAATTACTACTTATCAGTCTATCACGAAAAGGACTCTCGTATGTATGCAATAGTTAAAACTGAAGGATACAAAAAAAAGTAGAATAGGTACAAAGGTGGTTGTTTTAGTGTTTTTTCCTGAGCCCTTAATTGATAGGAGGAGGACGAGTCAGCAGCTCTAAAAAAAGCATTGCACTATTTCTTTCACCTTTTCAGTAGAATCAGTCACTGATAGGTCTTATTTCCTCGTAATCATTAACAGACTTTTCACCTTCACACATCACTCCAATTACTAAAGACTGTGTACTCCATTTCTTTGTTGAATAAGTTGATTGCTCTTATTGACAAGAAGGACCAATCCCATATACAAGAGTTCCATTCTGTGAATAGTACACTTATCCTTATAGATTGGAGATCCCTTATCGGCACAATATACAAAAACTAGTTTGATAATTTGCAGTAGTATGCCCTTTTCTCTCCTTCAAAACCTCGTGTATTTCTTTTCTCTATGTAGTCCGTAAACTGCTTGTGTAGTCACTTCCTCCAGATTTCAGTAGTGACATCTAAAATAGCATTGCACTATTTCTTTCACCAGGGTTATGGAAATTAGAATCAGCCACTGAACGGTCCTGTTTCCTCGTCATCATGAATGTACTTTAAACCTTCACGCATCACTCCAATTACTGAATATTGTGAGCCTCTTTTCTTTGTTGAATAAGTTGATTGTTCTTATTCACAAAAAGGACAAATTCCATTACTTGTCACTCCAATTACAAGTGTTCCATTCTGCGAACAGTACATTTATATATATATATATATATATATATATA
>NW_006238966.1:780223-787472 GCF_000226075.1 Solanum tuberosum
TATATATATATATATATATATATATATATATATATATATATAAGTTTGAGAGCCCTTACGAGCATAATATACAAGACTAGTATGATAATTTGTAGTAGCAGCATACATTTTCCTCTCCTTCAAAACCTCTTCTATTTCATTTCTCCATGTAGTCCATAAATTACTTGTTGA
The DNA here is from genome assembly GCF_000226075.1 of Solanum tuberosum. Classification (NCBI taxonomy): domain Eukaryota; kingdom Viridiplantae; phylum Streptophyta; class Magnoliopsida; order Solanales; family Solanaceae; genus Solanum; species Solanum tuberosum. Next base: position 780,395 of record NW_006238966.1, read on the forward strand.
ATCACTTCCTACAGATTTCTAGTTTGTATTGAATCGATTCTTGTTAATGAATAGATTTGACATAGAACTTTAATTTTATAATGCATCTGATCATAGGTAACAGGTAAAGTATCAAACTCTGCATTTCAGTCATGACTTTGTAAATAAAAAATGTTTTGATGCCCTTCACGACCTCTTGCACATATCTATTGCTCTTCAACCTTGAAGTAGATTTGTAAATCTTACGGCCTTAAGCTTTCTAACTGTTCTACCTGCTGAACACTTTTGAGATTTAGGTTACATAATAGTTATTTATTTGCTCTAGAATTATAGTTTTGTTTTATGAATTGATTCCAGTTCTCTTACCAAAGCAGGTCTCCTCCATAGAGCATGTTCTACCTTAATGCATGACCTCGTGGAGTTTAAAGGGTGGTGATTCTCTATACAAGCAAGTACATTTAGGTGTCAGTTTCTTCACTTGACAGCCGTACTATGTGAGTTCATGTTTGTTTTTTATTACTAATTTGCACCCATATCTGTTGAACATGGTAGAACAAGAGAAGAAACATTATTTTCTTCTTCTTAACTAGTTAAAAATAATTTGCTTCCTTATTTTCGTAAACGACAAAAGATATATAGAAAGAGTATAGAGTTGCAATCTACAGATAATAAGAAATATATATTTAATGGATATGCTTTTCCTTTTCCTACGACTGTCTTTTAATGTTCCCTCCATATTCTGAAAGTTGGATGAACTAATATTGTTAGACAAGAAAAATGACAACATCCACTATATATTGCATCATGGGATAAATTCAAAAGTTGATCCAGATTTAGAGTTGTTTTTTTACCTTGGTTATTTTATTATTTTTACTATCAGTACTTTTTTCTTCATTATTTTCATCATTGGTTTCTACTGTAACTCTTCTTTCAAAACTGTTCTGAAAATTATTTTCTTAAGTTGGGGGTCTTTCAAAAACAATATTTATATCCTAAAGGTAGGAGTAATGTATGCGTACACCCACCTTCCCTAGGCCCTCACTTGTGGGATTATATTCCGTATGTTGATGTGATATTTGCAATCTAGTAACCTGAATATTCATGTATTTTCTTAACAAAAGGTGTTACTAGGAGCTATCTTACTAATAAACTAACGTGACTTTGTCTTGTTAACAGATCATTTCATGTCATAAATAAATTTTCTGGAAGATAGTAGAGGTCGAGTTGATGCAGCGGAAAATCTCGAAGAACAAGCTGTAGTCCAAAAGAAACCTACTTTGTTTTGCTAATATGTTGTTTAAAGATATTGTCCTTTTTACAACAATTTTATTTTGTTCTTCAGGAGTAGAAAAAAAGTTATCCCAGTATTTCTTTGTAATTAACAATGATGTTTTATATATATGATAATATATAGGTATTGACTACTTCATGTGTTTGGATGTGTTTGTACGTATGTGAAATATATGACTAATTTCTATCTAATTATATTTGATAAAATATACTGCTAGTGTAGAGATATTTTGTTGGTAAAAGTATCGTATAATTAGTTAAAGGTATTTTTGACACTTAAAATACTTATAACGACCGACAAGAGCATTAGCGAAAGGGAAACCTTGGTCGCTAAAAAGAGGTATAATGACCGGATTGTTTGTTGTCGTTAAAGGATATATAACGACTGAATTCCAATCCGGTCGTAGACTTTTAACATTGGGGCTTTTAGCGACCGGCGATGACCGTATTTTTTCCAGTCGTAATTTATTAATAGCGACCGAATTTGAGCTTTTAACAACAAAATTTCCCCTCACTAAAAAGCATTTTTCTTATAGTGCATGTAACCCCTGCTTTCACACATTTCTCATATTTTTGCAGGGAAATCATCCCCGACACAACAGTCGGGAATGGTGATAATAATGTATAGTTCTTGGGAATCATTGGGAGTATACACAGTTTGAAAAGACATCCTAAAAAGAATACAACAAGTTGTTACTGTAAAAATTGAGAGACCACATTCAACAGACAGTACAAAGATCGACAGTTAAGAAGATACAATGAATCGCTCCAGGTTTGTCTAAATTTTGAAATTATCTTGTGCCACATATCTGCACGAACTACGCGAACCTGATTCTCATTTTGGTGAGATACGTAGGCATCCCTTCTTGGGTTCGGTATTTATTCTTTCGAATTTTAGAAAAAAATATAAGAAAAGAAAAGTAAAATAGTTTGTGCATAATTTCAAAAGCATATCTACATGAACTATGCACACCTGATTCTCATATCGATGAGATATGTAGGCAGCCCTTTTTGGGTTCGGTATTCATTGTTTCAAAAAAAAATGTGTATATATCGTAAGAGTCGTGTCTTCAACTCAATTGGGACCAATGTAGTTAGAAGCATGTAAATATATTTGGTATGATGGAGGAGACTGACTTTGTGGTAAACTATAGACTCTTTTAGTACCTCTCATTTCTACTTTTGTGATGCTTGAAAATTCTCTTTCATGCATTCAAGATAAGAATAAAACCAACCTTATGATTTCCTGTGCATTGTGTGGTGAGCTTTTAGATCAAAATTCAATTGCATCGCACTATTGATCTAGAACTTGGCTTGAATGTTTATCGAGGCGAAATCCTAAGTTATGTTTGGTTTGGGAAAGGATTGTATGCCTTCTTTGACCCGATTGTGCCTTTTAAAACCTACCAAATGAAATTAATCCCTTGTTTTCCTACTTTGAGCCTGAAGCCTTTCTTTGGACAACCACATCTTAGCCACTACCCCTTTTTAGTGCTTACATGCACTATTCCTCTCTTGGCCCAACCTTCTTGAGTAGATCAAGAGTGTGCAAATTATAAGAGAAGATTCGTGTTTGAAGTTGTCAAAGGCAAAAGATACAAAGTCTCCCAAAGTCGAGGAAGAAAAAAAAAAGACTTCTAGAGAAAGAAAACGAAAGAAAGAAAGAAAAAAAAGGATTTAAAGAAATAATGACAGATAAAAACACCCCTACAAGGTCAATGAAAGACGAGAAGGAAAAAACTCCAACAACAAAGGAGAAAACTTCAAAACAAAAGGGTGAAAAAGGAAAAGCTCCAACAAATAAGAATTCAAAAGAAGTCGGAAAAAAAAACAGGGGACAATAAAGAGGATCAGACGCCAAAGGTGTATCAATCATCAAAAACACAAATTCACTGTGACGCTCAAGAAGAAATTAAGTCACTCTTATCCCAAATATATATCCTACCCATCCCTAAGCCTACATTACAAGCCAATAACAAGTCCTACATGATCTCATTCCAAATGTTCTCACATTAGTGGAGATTTACATAAGGGTCAAGCATATGGTATCACAATTGCATGCATTGAACATTCTTGTGAGTGTGAGTGCACTTCAAAAAATATCCTCAAATAATATGCTTCAAATATGTGTGAAATAGGACTTTTCTTTTGTGAGGGCACTTGAAACATGGGGATTGGTACAATTCAAATCTTTGTTTGAAGAAAGATGAACAAATCTTGTTGATACTTAAGTATGTTTGAGGTACCACTTGAAGTTGTAGGAATTACCTTGAATTCAGTCTTAGTTAGAAAAAAAAAGGTTTACACGTGATCCTAACTCCTGGTACCAATTTGTAGTCAAGACTTGATTGTCTCTTCATATTCATTTTTAAAAAAAGTGAGCAAACACTCACCGTATTACATCTTTCCAAAGTATATTTTTTTTAGATTCTTTCCTTAAAAAAAAGAAAAAAATTGCATTTCCTTTTTTATTTTATTTTTCACTCTAAAATGTGACATTAGGCTAATCTTATCAGTGTGAGGCGCCTATTTTACTTCATTGGTTCATTCGTCAAAAAAAAATATGGCATATCTTTTGTCTTTAGGTTTTGAATATCGCGAGAAATATCTTTTTTTATTTTCATCATGTTCATATTGTGCATTTTCTACTGATGATTTTGTCTCAGATTCTTTGCAGTATTTATCATATACAGGATTGGAACTACATTTGACATGATTCCTGGCTCGACAGGATATGTATGCGCCACGACGGCTCGGTCATATACCCAGTGTGATTTACTTTTCTCCTTGTAATAAAACTGGGACAGAATTTTTGAGAATATCTCAAAAATTCACAATAAAGGTGATATCTCTAGCAAGTCAAGATTGGAGATCATTTTGAGATTTGTCAAAAGTTCTAGCTAGGACAGAATTTTTGAGGAAGACCTCAAAAATTCCAACGAAAACTGTCAAAAACTTGATAGTCAATTTCAAATAATCCATCATCGCTTGAAGTTCAAAGTCAACTTGCAAATCTTCAGCATTATCATCGAGTCATCCACCCCGTTACAGTTGGACAATCATCGAGCCATCCACATCGTTACAGTGGACAATCATCGAGTCATTCATCATTTGCATTTTTCATTGCATTTTCATTCACCGAGAAGGTCATTGCATTTAAGGCGCATCTATTCGGAGGTGAAGGATGTGCAACATATCTATTCAACGTTCAAGTCGAAGGAAACTTGCATTGAAAGATATTTGCATTTAAGTCATCTATTCGGAGGTGAAGAATGCGCACCATATCTATTCAACGTTCAAGTCAAAGGAAACTTGTGTTGAAAGATATTTGCATTTAAGTCGCATATATTCAGAGGTGAAGGATGTGTACCCTATATATTCAACGTTCAAGTCAAAGGAAACTTGCGTTGAAAGATATTTGCATTTAAGTCGCATCTATTCGGAGGTGAAGGATGTGCACCCTATCTATTCCACGTTCAAGTCGGAGGAGACTTGCGTTGAAAGAATTTTTATTCATCCTACCGATGGACATACATTTAAAATCCTACCATTGGATCATCATCTTCATTTGTCCTACCTATGGACATGTATTTTAATCCTACCAATGGATTATCTTCATTTATCGTATTGTAAGAGATGCTACCTTTTTCCCTATAATTGTCTCTACTAATGAGTTTCATCTTTGTTTTTTCGAGAACATCCAAGAGGATGCATTCTCAGTTGAGCCACAGGTGCGGACTACTTCAACAAGGACGCAACACAGCGTGGAACCTTTTGGAGGCAAGTCCGAGATCGACTTCCACCACATTCCAACCACACTTTTATATAAAGGTCATGTGTTCGGCCAAAATCGGGTTTCTCAATTTTCGTTATCCACGATTTCTTTCATCAATCATATCCAACGAAAGGGACATCTGTTGACACTCAATTTTGGCCTAACATTTTCAAAATTCGTAACTTTTAAGTTTTATTTATTTAATAGTTCAAAATAATTTTTTTATAATTTGAAATAACTTTATCGATAACTATCCTTATTTATCAAAATTTAGGAATTTTTATCAATTAATTTTAAAATTGCATTTTTTACATGTCATTAGTTACGTTCATTATTTTTTTTTTAATATTCATTTTATTTGTTACTTTTGTTGATATTCATTTTGATATTTTGCACAGTCTAGAAATTCATTCAAATATGGATAAAAATTGCATAAACAGATTGACCGATGATTTTGGGCAACAATCCCAAGCCCACAATTTGAGTTCATTGCATAATTATTTTCCTATTTAAGTCTTGATTAGGTAAAAAAATTGAAGGGGGGGTGAATTATATTTTAGGAGGTAAGAATTTCCTAAATGGAAAAACCCTAAATTTTTTTCCTCTCCCCTTTTCCTTCCTTAGCCGCCACAATCAAAAACCCCAATCAGACCATCAATTTAGCCAGAAATGGAGTTTTTCTCCAATAAGCTCAACCACTTCTTTTATAGAATCCAACCCTTGCTCTTTCTTTCTCCCTCGACTCCACCGGAGCTAAAAAACAACCATCAACCCATGGCAGAACAACCATACACAGCCTCCCGTCCAGACGGAGAAACTACCAAAACACCATTGTTGCTGCCATCTTCTTCCTCACCAGCAACCACCCTCACCGGAAACAACCTCCAGTGAACAATCCACCACCATTAAACAACCACTAACTCAACCAGAAAATGCCAGAAAAACAAACACAACAAGTGAACCAGACCCCATCTCACACCAACAGGATCTGAAACAGCCACCAAACGACTACCATTTTCCATCATCTTCCCCAGATCCACCAAATCGGCCCTCAAACCCAACATCTCAAACAACCGTTCACGTCTCCGACCACCAACGAGATCACAAACCACCACTTTACCACCACGAAGCCTCCATGAGCTCAAGCCAAAACCACTGATTTTTAGGAGGAAATCACCACCAACAACCAGCAACCCCAACTAAACAAACCCACTTCGCCACCAGTCCATCCCCTGTCACGACCTGAGTCTACACCCTGGACGTGGCTGGCACTCAAGAACCATTGTTGGTCCCCAAGCGAACCCTCATCCTGGCTGACTACAAGCAGAAAACTAACTTAAGCATGCAAAAGCTTAAAACTGAATAAAATTCAATAAACTCAACTTTTTAAAACTTTAACTCAAATGAACAACTTAGAATAGAAATAATGTATTCGACTCACCATAAAATAGGCAACTTAAGTCTTTAAAACATTTAATAAAATAACTGAATAATATAGACTTCTCAACTATATTGACTATCTATGAAGCCTCTAACCGATAACGATGGAAGTCGGGACAAGACCCACGACATCCTGATTGTACTGAAAAGTAAATGAAATCCTCCGGAAACAAGGAGGCTCACCATAGATAACTCGAACTCCCGGATGTATCAACGAATCTCATGTTGATGATCATGATTACCTATGTCTGCATCATGAAAAAATGTTGGCCAAATGGCTCAGTACGTGGAATGTACGAGCATGTAAGGGGAATTCTAAAGCATAACATAAGCTTGAAAGAATCTGAAAGAAACTGAAGAACTTACCTTGCTCAACTCAACTCAACATAACTAAACACATTTCAATATAAAACAGTTTAAAACAAGTGCAATATAAAGAAACAAACTGTTTAAAAACATGTTGTCAACTCTGTGTGTATGCAAGGATACAACATAACTCTGAAATGTATGTAAAAATACAAATAACTGTGTATATAAGAATAAAATAACTTCTATGGGAGTTTCTCTAACCGACAACCATCACTTAAGAGCTAT
>NW_006238966.1:787587-794680 GCF_000226075.1 Solanum tuberosum
TATTTAAGAATACAATTACTTCTGTGGGAGTTTCTCTAATCGACAACCATCATATAAGAGCTATTGTGATGATATAGCGATCTTTCGCACGCTACCAACGCATCTTATACCCGGCCAAAGGTATAGGACCTGAATTACTAAGTGGATCCACTAGTCTATGCGAAAAGGATCCATCTAAAAAGTATGATCATTTTCTAGCCATGATGGCTACATGGTTTAAGGGGGCTATAGTTGTATGAACTCTTCCCCATCAGTGCTCAATACTACTCCTAAAAATATTACATTATATTAGCTCTTTATGTTTAAAAACATACTTCTTCTGTGATTTGAGATTAGTGCTCAAAAACTTAGCTCAAAGACTATCTTGGAAATCAAAGTTCCCCTTTTGCTTTATTTAGAAAACGATTAGTCTTTTCTGAAAACTAGCCCGAAGGCTCTTTGGAAATCTCAGTTTCCGTTCTTTTTTAAATGTGAAAACATTTTAAATCTCTTTGGGAATACTTAGTCTCCATATACTTTTTGAAGAAAAGAACTACAATGATACTACTCATTTCAAGAATGCTCAACTTAGAGTTCATGCGAAATTATGAGTATGAACTATTCAACTCAATGACTCAAAGATACTTCTCATCTCAAGATTGTTCGACTTATAATATTCATGCGGAATTATGAGCATGAAATATTCAACTCAAGGACTCAAAGATACTTCTCAAAAGTGATTAGGAACTCAACACTTAAAGGCTTAGAACTTGAAGATACCACTTTTCTGAAAGATGCTCGACTTACGAAGTTCATGCAAAATTATGGGCATGAAACAACTCGACTTGATGGTCTACATAACTATATGGAACTCGTGTATACGAATCTTCTTATTCTCTGACTTACTTCCTCAAAACTTAGCTCAAATCGATAGTTGATCTCAAAGGATTCACAATTGAACTCTACTCTTAACTCTCACTTGAATGTGAATTAGGAATTCAAGAGTTATGGTTCATGATATGAAGGCTCTAGGTGATAGTGTAGACTCATGAATACATTATCCTCACTCTCATGCTCACTTACTCGAGTCTTGAAACAAGTTATTAGAATTTGTAGAAGACTCCTCAAAAAGGACTTAAATGACTTTCTTAGAATGTTCGATAGAATTCTCAAAAGCTTAACTCTTAACTCTACCTTGAATTTGAATTATGGATTCAAGGTTGTGATTTGTGATAGGAAAGATCTCATGATGATTAGGATTGATTTTAGATAGCTAAACATGAGAAAAGATAAAATAATTCACTGCTTGGAAGTTAGTCCACGACGCGGAGACACATTAAAATAATTGGTCGCAAGGATAACTTTATGAAATGGGGATGCAGGTCCGCGACGCGGAGCCATGTGCCAGATTTGCCCGACTTTTCTCTTCTTCGTTTTCTAACCCCAAATCGCCTAAATTCGATTCTTTTGCTCAACTTTTCTTTAGATTCAGATAACCGTCACATATACACAAGAATCTAACTCAAAACTACTCTATAAATCGAAACAATAATCTCAAGAACTCCCAAATCTCAGCCCAATTCCAGAATAAAAGCAAATTCAAGAACACATATCAATAACATCATATTTTCAACTTTCTAGAATGAACTTAACGCTGAAATTTACATGATTGGCGTGTGGGTGAACAAACCCAATACTATTGAAGCTTACATACCTGAAAGAACCATCTTCTTACAGCACTTGAAGGAAAATCTTGAGAGATGAACCCTAGCCTTAGCGTTTCTTGAATTTCTTGAGCGTAGAATCTTTGGAGTGAATGAGAGGGTTTAGATTTAAGAAAACTGATTTTCTACACGTTTAGGGCAATTTAGATGACCTCCTAAAGGTTTTTAGGACTAAAATACCCCTAAAGAAATAATTAAAACGAGCTGGGAGTCGGAAAGATCTTTCACCAGGCAGTGAGGTCCGTGTTGGCTCCGCGTCGCGGAGCTGCTGCTGCCAGGTTTGCGCGACGTTAGTAAATCCGTCATAACTTTTTACTCAGAGCTCAGAATTGAGCAAACTCGGTGGCATTGGAAATATAATTCGAACACCTTTCCTAAGGTATCTGGTAGCATACCTAAATCATCCTGATCTAGGAGTTATGGTCGTTTGAAGACGACCCAAAACTCATACTTAGCTTAACTTGCAAAATTTCAGATTTTGCTATTTCCAATTCGATTCTTTTTGGAACTCAAGGTGCTACGTCTAGTGTCCTTAACACTCAAGAAATTTTAAATTCCTTGCAAAAATCTCACTCACTACAAATAAGGGTTCGAGTCTTAGTTCAAAAAATTTCTGGGTGTTACATCCCCTTTCCCCATTCCCCATTTCGTTCGCTACAGATCGGAACTCCGACGGAAAGAGCCGCGAAACAAAACCTCTGGTGAGCACAACGAGAAAGCAGCCAGTGAGCTCCACAACTCCAAGAAATAAGATCTAGCCCTCTCTGTCACTCTCTCTCACTATGGTATCACTCCACTCTTCTTCTCCTCTTTATTTTATTACATTTTTGGGTTTGTTTATGTTGATTTGTTAATTGGTCTATTTATAGTTATATATTTATGTTGCTTTATTTTACAAATTTGGCCAGAAAATGTTGATGTATTCGATTGTTCTATTTTTATTTTGTGTTTTGGATTATTTTACTCTTCATATATATTTTTTTTGGATATTGTTTCATCATGTTTACACTGATTTGGATGTTTCTGGGTTGTTTATATTAATGGCATATATTTATTTATTTTAAATTATTTTGGCTATCGATTATTTAGTTCAATGTTTGTTCTTATTCTTTTTATACACACTGTTAATTATTTTAAATATATGATATGCCTCTTCTTTTGTTTTGTTTTATGCAATAATGTTTAGCTTTACTTGGGAAGTGATTGTTTTCTTGTTATTTCTAGGGATAAGGGTCTGAAAAATATTCCAACTTTGATCGAATTTGTTGTTGCGATACTAAACTTTCATGAGAACCTATTACCTCCCTAGATTATTTAATATCATATTTTAAACATATATATTTTCTCATGTGGACATAAAAAATAATGCAAAATTATAAATAGTAATGTGTCCACGTGGCACATATATACCTTTAAAATACACTATTAAATAGTTCAATGGGTAAAAAATATGGTATTAAATAGGTTTGGGAGGTAATAGGTCCTCATGAAAGATTAGTATCACAACAACAAATTCGACCAAAATTGGGATATTTTTTAGACTTTTATCCCTTATTTTTATATTAAGTTGTTTAGAGATTTTCTTATTTATTGTTGTTATGTTTTTGTCTCGTATTGATACTTTGTTCCATTTATTTTTGTTATTATTTTTGTTTGTCTATTTGATTATTTTTACTAGTGCTGTTAATTTTATATATCACTTAGTTATCATATTTGTTTGTTAATGTTATGTTGCCTTTAACTTTGCCGGTAGGTTTTTTAATCGTGTTTTTCTTTTAGTTTTTGTTCTTGTTCACTATTGGATTATAAATTTGTGTTCATTCCCAAATATATGTTCATTGAAGTTTGATTTTATCATTTTGTCCAAATCCATTTTTAGTTATTAAATTACCACTATTTTGATTTTTCAACAAGTCATGATTATTTGATTTTTGCTTAGTTCCTTAGTATTTACTTGTTGTTGCATTTAACTTTTTTCTTTTTTGTTAAAGTAGCTTTTGGTTGCCATTTCTTTATGTCAATTATTGCAATTAACGTTAAATAAATTATTTATTAAAATTGGCCAATGAGAAAATCTCTCAGTCGATTTTGGAGGCCTCCCCATTTTAAAAGACGAAAATTTAGTTTAAATTCATATATTTTTGTTTGTTAAAATTGGCCAATGAAAAAATTTCCCCGTCGATTTTGGAGGCCTCTCCATTTTAAAAGACGGAAATTTAGTTTAAGTTCATATATTTTTGTTTGTTAAAATTGGCCGATGAAGAAATTACCGTCGATTTTCAAGGTCTCCCATGTTAATAAGACGGATTTTTATTTTTTAGTTATTATTTAATTTATTTATTTTTCTTCATATTTATTTAGTACTAACACTTTTACTAAGTGTCTTTACAGGTATTCAGAGTTGCTTCCCATTGAAGCTATTCGAACGGAGTTCGAATTATAATTTTTATTTATTATTGTGTATATTATTGACGCCAGGCAAACTTAGGTCGCTTCTTATTATTGTTTATTTTATTATTTGTGTAAATTACTTGTTTATCTCCTCCTCAATTTGAAAAAATAAATTCAGTCGGGACCCACAATTGTGGATTTCAAAGGATGCCTAACACCTTCCCTTCGGAATGACTTGAACCCCTTACCTAGAATCTAATGGTGTCGTAGACATTTTTAATTGGTTTCCTAGTTTTTTCCTAAAATTAGGTGGCGACTCCTTTAAAATTCGTTTATTCCTAAAATTCTCTTAAAATCGACTTAATTCATTATTTTTCGAGTCACCACGACGTTTCTCCTTATTTGTATAAAGTAGGGATGTAAACAATCGTCGCTCGTTCGGCTCGGCTCGGCTTCGGCTTTGGCTTTGGCTTTGGAAAATGATCGATCGAGAGATTATTTTTGGACAAAGTTTTGTTCTAATTATTTATTTAAGTAAATAAAATTAAATGGCCAAAACGTTTCAATTAATTAGTTAATTAACCAAAACGTTTCGACCCAATTGGGACCAGTGTGACCTGTTTTATTTAAATTACTTTCCCATTTTATTTGAATTTCCCGTTGTTGGATATGACTGTTCTGAAAGGTTGCAACTTTCAGGGACAACCATGACCGTTTGAAAGGTTGCAAACTTTCTGAAATGGTCGTGTGGTTTCTGAAAGGTTGCAACCTTTCGAAACCAGTTCCTCTTGGCTATAAATACCAGTTATTCTTCAGACTTTTAACTTATGAAAATTTCTGATTTCTTCTTCTTCTTCTGCACAAATATTTTTATGTACTTTACTGCCGTTGAGTGGCTCGCTGACACCAGAGTTTTGGGTATCAATACACTGGTGATTGAGATCATTCTATCCTGGGAGGACATATTCCAAATCAAACCTCGGATACTAGAGGGGAATAATTTCCTTAAGGGGACACTATGCATTCAGTGGGCTTGATCTTTTTTCGTTCTGTTTTTTCCAGATTCTGGTATGTTTTACAGATTTTAGTTTTTGTGAATTAATTTATGTTCTTCTGTTTTTCACTGGTTCATTAAACTTTGGTAACTTCGTGTTTCTGCAAAGTTTGTTTAAACCAGTGGTACTATTTTAGACACAGATTGGGCAACAATGCAGAATACCACAGGTGAAGATGCTGCAATGTATGTGGATTCTGGTGCAACAACTCACATGACAAACACATCAAGTAATCTATCCGATCTTCAAATCTATTATGGGACAGACAAAATAATTGTTGGGAATGGTTCGCAATTAGCATTTACACATGTTGGAAATCTCAACAAGTCAGGTTTGAAAGTTAAAGATATACTGGTAGTCCCTAAAATCACAAAGAATCTTCTTTCAGTTAGTAAACTTGCAAAACACAATTCTGCAACTCTTGAGTTTGATGAATTTGGTTTTCTTATTAAGGACAAGAAGTCAGGAACACTACTGGCCAAGGGCTCTAATGCAGGAGGACTCTATTAACGGGAAGACAACAATCTATTTGCCGTAACAGCAACACAAGATTTGAAGAAGTCAAAGAGTATTTGGCATTCTAGATTAAAACATCTTAGTCTGAAGTCTTTAAAAATTTTGAGTAGAAATAAATGCATCGATGTTAGGAGTTGGAATAAGGTTCCCAGTATATGTACTAGCTGTCAATTAGGGAAGATTTGTAAACTTTCTTTTGAGTTGAGAAATAAAATTGACCAGATTCCTATACACAAAATAAATTGTGATCTTTGGGGAACAGCACCTATTGAGTCTTCCCAACATATGAAATACTATGTGATCTTTGTGGATAATAATACTAGATATACTTGACTCTATCCTTTGAAGAAGAAATTTGAATTCTTTGAAGTCTTTCTCAAGTTTCAACAAATGGTAGAAAGACAATTTTCAAAAACTATTAAAATTTTCCAGTGTGATGGAGGTGGTGAATTTATCCAAGCTGCGTTTGTCAAACATTTGGAGAACTATGTCATCATTAGGCAAATATCGTGTCCTCACACTCCCGAGAAGAATGGAGTTTCCGAGAGAAAGCATAGACACATAGTGGAAACTAGTCTGAAATTGTTGTTTCATGCTAAGTTGCCTCAGTTTTTATGGGTTGAAGCATTTCTAACTATTGTGTTTCTAATAAACAAAATGCCTTCCTAAGTTCTAAAGAATGGGATCCCGTTTGTGAAACTTTTTGGTGCCTCTCCCGATTATAATAGCCTGAAAGTCTTTGGTTGCAAATGTTATCCTTAGCTAAAGGGAAAGACTAAGTTCTCACCAAAGACATATCCTTGTATATTTATTGGCTATAGTAGCCTACACAAAGGATATAGGTGCTACCACCCACAAACCAGGAGGGTGTATGTGTCTAGGCATGTCATATTTGATCAGCTCGCATTGCCCTATGTGCAGACTGATAAGCGTAATATTAATGTCTCACCTCCTCTTGCTACTTTCCTTGAATTTTTCTCCACTGTGCAGGATCCAGATACCAGTTCAAGTGACACTATCACTTCAGGGGAAGTGTTGGACAACTTGACTGAAACAATTGCACCAGCAACTATAACAGTGGTAGACACTCAGGTTCAACCTGAGCCTTTTGGACAAGTGATGTTTGCGTAATCAAGACACAACTTCAGATGCAAGTGTCTACGATCGTACAATAGTTTAGTAACCCAACCAAGGGTTGGGATCGTTCCCAAGAGAGTGGTTTTGAGAATTGATAGAAAAATAAAACTTAGTTCTAACTAGTTGTAGCTAAAGACATTAACGATTAAAAACATTGTAGATTAAAAGGGGGACACAAGAGTGTCAATTAACAATGGGGGGGTTTTGTCACTAGTAAGTAAAAATAGCAAAATAAGCAAGGATTTCTAAGAAATGAGATGGGATCCTTGGGATGTGACAGGAATACGAATA
>NW_006238966.1:795332-799472 GCF_000226075.1 Solanum tuberosum
AAACCTTTGGATCTTCAAGTTTTCAAAACCCTCTCAATCTTAGAGCAAAAATTATCAAAAAGTACTATTCTATATGAAAATTATAATAATTGTTCGACCCTTAAAACTACACATCTAACTAGTATTTATAGTTTTCACAGATTTGTGTAGCAGCGAATCATTCGGCGTCGCTAGTCGAAATCGCCGATCAACTCGGCGATTCTCCCTTTGATGTAGTTCATCGCCGTCTTGCACCAGCCTTCAGCATCTTCGTGCTCTGGGTCATTGGGCGACATGGTACTGCTTTGCGGAACTTCTCGGCGATGCGCCGACTGCTCCCTTTTTCCGCCGACTTGATCCTTTTCTTCAAGGCTCAGCACACTGGAACAAAATGCGAAGTAAAACCCTTCGACGACTCGCCAAGTGCACTCGGCGGTCCTCAGGCCTTCATTTCTTTGTTCTTTTTAGCTTTTTCGTTCCTTTTTGCGATGTAGTGTCCATGCTTTCCTTCAAACTTCAAATACCTGAAACTTAAAGGTTTTCATCAGATATTGAGATAAAATAAGCATTTGAGGACACAATTTCTATTCAAATATAGCCCTAAATGAGTCCAATTTGTGGACTCATCAACAAGTTCTGACTACCTCTTGTTCAGAGTATGATAGTGAAGACAACCATAGTGAAAACAATGATGGTCAAGATGTGGAAGTTCTGCCAGGAGATGATCAAAGTATTAATAACTCAAAAAATTCTACTCCTGCAAATACAAGTATAGATGGCACCAATGAAGTGCAACTGCCCAATGTACAACTAGATGTTGACTTCTCAAATTGGCTTAACATTAAGCATACTGATCTTATGGAAACTTCTGTAAATGAAAATGAAGGTGCAGAAGACAATGTAGAGGGACACCACATGGTCACAAGGCGTAAATCTAAGCAAATGTCCATAACTCACACCTCACTAGCAGCAAAAAAATTGAGCATGGAACCTACCACTGTGAAACAAGCACTAGCAAGTCCACACTGGCATGAAGCAATGCAAGAAGAAGTTGACGCTTTGCACAAAAACCATACTTGGACCTTGATACCAAGAACTGTAGGCATGAATGTAGTTGGCTCCAAATGAGTGTTTAAGACCAAATTAAAGTTAGATGGTACTATAAATAGGTACAAAGCCAGGCTAGTGGCAAAGGGATATTCACAACTTGAAAGCATTGACGTTGAAGAGACCTCCAGTCCAGTAGTCAAGGTCTACAATGGCCTATCAGCCAATTAGATGTCAAAAATGCTTTCTTGCATGGACATTTTTAGGAGGAAGTGTTCATGAGCCAACCTCTCGGCTTTGTTGATGAACAATAACCAAAATATGTTTGCCTACTCAAGAAAGCATTGTACGGTCTTAAACAGACACCTAGGGCCAGGTTTGATAGGTTCAGTCTCTATCTACTTCACCTTGGGTTTAAGTGTAGTAAGGCAGATTCCTCATTCTTCATACTTCAGTGTGATAGGGAGACAATTTTTCTTCTGTTGTATTTGGATGATATAATAATCACCGGTAGCTCTTCTGAGCTTATTGCAAATATAATCACGGGGAATGGAAGGGAGTTTGCCATGAAGAATCTTGTACCATTACATTTCTTCCTAGGAGTTGAGGTAAGGTACTTCAAGGATGGTATTCATTTGAATCAAGGGAAGTATGTTGTTGAGCTACTTATGAAGACTGAAAGACTGACATGGCTCTTGCCAAAGCAGTCAGTACACCATTGGCACAAAAAATGGTTTACAACAGGTCACAGGCAATTCGATTGATGTCTCTATGTATAGGAGCATTGTAGGAAGTCTCCAATATCTCACTCTAACCAAACCTGACATATCACATGCAGTCCACTTGGTTAGTCAATTTTATGCAAACTCCAAACAGTGAGCATCTTTAGGCTGTGAAAAGAATTCTTAGATATGTGAAGGGTACTTCACAATATGGCCGGAGACTTCTTGCACGATCACCTCTCAGATTATATGGCTTTCAAATGTAGATTGGGGAGGTTGTGCAACAACAACAAGGGCAACTACATGATACACAATTTACTTAGGTGCAAACTGCATATCTTGGGCCTCCAAGAAGCAACACACAGTGTCAAGGTCTAGTGCTGAGGCACAATACAGGGCATTTTCCTCTACTGCAGCTGAAATCACCTGGATCACCTACATCCTAAGAGACATTGGAGTTTACTTGAAAACAACTCCTACATTGTTCTGCGACAACATCAGTGCATTATACATGACTGCAACTCCAGTCTTACATGCTAGAACTAAACATATTGAAATGGATTATCACTTTGTTAGGGAGAAGGTAGCCAGAGGACATCTTGTCACACGCTTTATTCGATCAAAAGACCAGTTAGCTGATATTCACACCAAGGCATTGACAAAGAAGGAGTTCACAAAGTTTTGAAGCAAGCTAGGAGTGAGTGTTCCACCTCTCACTAGCTTGAGGGAAAGTGTTGTGAAATAGAGTTAGAATAGAAGTAGTATACCTTATGTCCTAACTCTAATCCTATTCTAACTCTAATGTATCTCCTTAGATTTATAGTTGTACTAGGATTCTACTTGTGGCCGTATGTAATTGTATAAGTAGCATACGTGTTGTACGCAATTATTATCAAGAAATAATATCCTCCATTCTCTCTGGTTGTGTGTTTTCTTCATATATATATATACCATGAAATACCCCTAACGTCAACCTTTTGCCTCAAAAATACCCTTATATCTAACGGCCCACACTCCACACTCGTAAGGTGGATGAAAGACCAATATTGTACCAAATCTAATAGTTTATGGGTATTTTAAGCCATTCTTCGTTAAAATAATTTGAAATTACTTAATATATGAGCTCATATGATTGACCTTATTTTGGGTTCCATAATAAGATTACCCCCCCCCCCCACCTCTTTATTTCCTCTCTCTTCCATTTTTTTT
Source organism: Solanum tuberosum (assembly GCF_000226075.1). Classification (NCBI taxonomy): domain Eukaryota; kingdom Viridiplantae; phylum Streptophyta; class Magnoliopsida; order Solanales; family Solanaceae; genus Solanum; species Solanum tuberosum. The sequence continues at coordinate 798,290 of NW_006238966.1, forward strand.
GTTCTTGGAACTTGTCCATCATTTTAAAAATTAAATTTTTTAAAGTTATGACAAAACAAGGGGGGAAGGAGGAAATTAATGAGGACATTCATATAGAAATAATTAGTTCAAATTGAATATAATTTAGTAGTGTTTTTTCTTTTGTGTGTATCCAAACTTCAAATAAATGAATAAAAATAATATTTTCTCCTATGTGCACCGCTATCCCAACATGATAATAATATAAATTAAAAAATATGAGCATGTAAGTTCATTTCAAGTTTGAGTCTCTAATATCCTAATTAAGAATAAGTGATTAAAAAGAAAAAAAGAGGGAATGAACAAGATAGTGGGATAATTAATAAAAATAATATTTTTTAGATCCACATTCAGACACGGTTTAGATGGATCCTCAGTTATGATTTGAGTTATAACAAATTGGATAATGATTTAAAATAGGTCAATAGATAGGTATTATGAAATTAATAATTTTTTAATATTATTTTCAAGCATATCATGTAAAAATATGAATTATATGCAATTTTTTTATTATTATTTGAGAAGGATTTAAATTTGGACCAATCAAATTAGGTAACTTGATAAATAAATATTTAATAATTTTACTTTAGGGGAGTTGTTAAAATACGGGTAAATATGAGCCAAAAAGTTAATATCGAGGGTATTATGAGCCAAAAGATTGACGTCGGGGGTATTTGAGGCCTGAAAAGTGGATGAAGGATAATTTTTGTCCAAATTCAAATACTTGAGGGGCATTTTAGGCCTTTCTCTGGTATTCTCTTATTATATAAGTGGGAGTTGAGGCTACCCATTAACTTGACATGTGGAAATTTACTAAGTATTTTTCTCTTATTATTTTTTATTCTACTATATAATAAAAGGGAGTTTATGATGGGACATTCTACTATTTACAAATGACTTAAAAATTATCTTAATAAATCATTTACAAATTACTTAAAATATTTAAAAGATATATAATAAAATAGGTTGACTCTTAGAATTCTATCAGGGTCATATATATCGAGACAGAAAAAATAACATATATCATTTTAAAATTACCAAAAAAGTATTATAAATAATAATAATTAACAACTTAAAATATCTGGAAGACATTTTAAAAAGGTTAATTTTGTAATTTTATCCATATCACATAAATTAGGACAAAGGAACCAGTAATGTAGGTTAT
>NW_006238966.1:802740-804206 GCF_000226075.1 Solanum tuberosum
TGGGACAGAAAAAATAACACATATCATTTTAAAATTACCAAAAAAGTATTATAAATAATAATAATTAACAACTTAAAATATCTGAAAGACATTTTAAAAGGGTTAATTTTGTAATTTTATCCATATCACATAATTAGGACAAAGTGACCAGTAATGTAGGTAAATTTAAATAACTCACTATATTTTATATGTGCCACATACATTAGGACAAAAAATAATAGATATTGGAACCGTGCGCTGCACGGGCTCTTCGTCACTAGTAACTATGATAAGCTACACTTTTAATTTTACAATGTATTCCATTGAACTTTTTTTTTATTTGTTAAAACGTTGAACTATTATTAAGGCATTGGGCAAAAATAAAATACTTCAATTGTTTCAACTTATTTGTCCTAATTTTTTAAGTCTGTCTAAAGAAATATCTCTTTTTAGCATCTTTTAATTTCAATTTTTCACATGACATGTTTAAGACGCATATTTAAAAGACATTTTAGTATATTTGATATATGTGTCACGATCCAAAACGAGTCATGAGTGGCACCCACACTTAACCTCCTAGGTGAGCGAACTAACGAATTCAACCCCAACTTATATCAATAGTTCAACCTATGAAAATCAACCATAATGCGGAAGCTCAAAACTTATTAATGTAACCAATAAAAGAGACCTCTAGAGTCTATTACATATTATTCCCAAAACCAGAAAGTCATCACATCAAGGACATCTATTCTCAAAATGCAAAGTTTAAAAGTATTAAAGACACCAAAATAAATAAGTAGAATAGTCTATGTCCGAAATTTAAGGACACCATTGTCACGCCCCAAACTCAAGGGGCGCAACTGACTCCTAAAGCCAAAACTCAGGCCCGAGCCGACCCTGCTGAACCATTTGCTACTAGCGCATGGCAGTCACATGCAATTAAGAAAACAAACAAGTATATCTCGGCTTAAAACTAAGCCCTCGGCCGGCAAGGCCCTTGTCAACAGATCTACAAAAGAACCAGCTACTCCCAAGAGTTCATATAAAGAAACATCCAACTAGCACATAAGTCATGATTGGGCCGTCGAGGCCACCATGATATCTATACCAAAACTAAAAACAGGTAAATATCAGTACAATACATCAAACAGCTCACAAGCTTCAGCAAACCAACAAACTAGGCCAGCATGGCCATAACGTAGTTGTAAACCCCACACACTAGTCTGCAAGCCTCTAAGAGTAGTAAAGATTGGTGGGACAGGGCCCCAGCCTACCCATGAGAATATATACAACAAAAGGTAACAAACCTCCCAACTCTGGCAGCTCCGGAGGAAAGGGGCTGACCAATCGGATAAAAGTCAATCCTGCTGATATGGAGGTCTACTCGGTCATCTGTCAGGACCTGCATGCATGAATGCAGCGCCCCCAAGGCAATGGGGCGTCAGTACAAAATAATGAACGGAGTATGAAAGGCAATAGGCTATGAT
>NW_006238966.1:804957-815508 GCF_000226075.1 Solanum tuberosum
TGTGATATGCTACGCAATCGATAAAACAAATTATACCACGATGATGAGCCCAACGCGTAGAACAACTTTCGTCAAGGACTTACGTCGAGAAAATCTATATTTCACTTGATCCTAAAAATGGGTTTCTATGTTTTCTCTGTATATTTAGCTTAAAATGAAGAAAAAACTCGAAGAAGAAGATATATACAACTTTCCACCGACCTAGGGCCCCACCTCACGTGCCTGCTTGCGCAGTCCCACGAAAATGAGAATATCTCTCTATTCTGAAGTCGTATGAATGAACGGTTTAATGCGTTGGAAACTAGACTCGTAGACCTTCGATTCGATAATTTGTGGGCCCCATAACTCTTTATAGATTGGGAGAAAACCTCCAAGACATTTGACCCAAATTTCAGAGAAATCTTTAAGAAGGAACTTACGATAACTTCCGCCAACTTTTATTTTGCCACTTACCTAACTTCAAAACTTGAGATGCAACACTTGAACACTTAAAATAGGACATACCACATCATTCTTAATTTATTACTCACCCTCCTTCTCTTTCCACGAAGATACGAGTTAATTTAGACGTTTTGAAAAGTCGGGGTGTTACAACCATGTCATGACTGAGAGAATCCAGCACGAGTTAGGAGGAATAGCTAACCCTGAAATTTGATATGCTGGAGACTGGCTAAAGCTGAGGACGAGTCGAAGTCAATGGTACACTTGCTGCACTCCACAAAAGAAAACGAGGAAACACAAGTAGGGGTCAGTATAGGGTAACTAGTACTGAGTAGATATCATTGGCCAACTCAAAATAGAAACAAATATGCAATGAGTAATAGTATAAATTCAACTATGACACTTAGCAGGTGGCAAACAACAACCACCATGAACAAGCGACAACAACACTAAAATAAGTACGAAATCAGTCAACAATATCAAGATCACACATGAGGACTAATGCCTCCAAACCAAGCTATTTTGGGAATTGAATTCTATGAGATTGAGTACATTACGTTGTGTATATATGTTTTCCTTTAATGTTATCGTGTCAGAACGTGATACCCGATCCAATAACATCGTGTCGGCTCATGGCACCCGATCCAATATATCATGTCGGAACGTGACACCCGATCCAATAATATCGTACCGGCTCATGGCACCTGATCCAAATATATCATTAATTTATCATTTATTATCACCACTTTTCACTTCATTAACAATATTTCATCAAGGTATCACTTCGATAGAGAAGGTTCAAGATTTTGAATTTCACGATCTCAGGATTTCAGACCAATCACAAACAACACATAGATTATACAAACCACACAATCAAGTACATAGAGAAATTCAAAATATCATTCAATGACTATCAATCACTATTAAGAGTCTATCTATCACATAGAATAAACCATAGCCTACCTCTACCGAAGAACTAAAGTCAGGCAAGCTACTTCTCCAATGTTTTTCCTTTCCTCAATGCCTCCGAAAGTTTCCAATCTATCAATTATACCTAATTTGTAAGTTAACGAGTCTATAGACTCCCTTGTTATTATATTTCTAGCCTAGACCCAAAAATTCACACAATTCTATAATCAATTTTCCTAAAGTTCAATCCTAAGGGTAAATCTTAATTCCTCCAATTAGCATAACTTTAATGGAGTTCATATAATATAATACACCACTATTTAATTACGTATCTCCATATGTTATAACTTGAATTACATATAATAATTAAATGAAAATAGTTAGAGCCGAAATTAATTGCTTTAGCACACCAGTGGCGCACTACGAAAACTAATTGCTGAACAACCTATTTTAATTTCTCAATCCATGTTCATTGTCCCACCACTAATAATCTTAATCATGCTCCAATGATTAGCAGTAATCATTACTCAATGATTGGATCATAAATACTTTTACACACTCGTACCACCTAAGTTCAAAACATCAACATCTATATATCCGTTTTGATTTCTTTCACCCCATTATTAAATAATTAATCCTACAATCTATGTTCATATATAAAATACACAAGGTTTAAATTAAAATTTTGGTTGATTATTTACCTGATTCGTTGGTTCTTCTTCGACGCTGCGGGTAAGGATTCGCTCGGTTGTAAGTCTTATTGTCTCCTCTTTTAATTATTTAGGGTAACTAATTTTCAACTAATAATTAAATAAATACTAAACCCTCTAATTTATTCCTATCCATGGACCATATGGTAATTTAATTAAATAAATTATGGACTTAGTCCATTAACCACCAACTAAGAAAAACAATTAAATATTTATATTTGTCAACTAAATAACCAGAATTACACCAATAGTTCAAAATTCATATTTAAAATCTACCGAAACAGTATTTTATGAAATAAGAAGCTCTAGTATTCAAAAACGATAGAATGGGTCTTTACAATATGGTTGATTTAAAATCACAAGATTCAAAAAACTTTTTTTTATTTTCTTAAATTTTGTGTCAAATTAAAATAAGACAAATAAATTAAAATGGAGTGAGTAATAAAGAAATTACTACATAATACAAATATGAACATACAAAATCAATGCATGACTAATCTATGCATATCGTACCCTGCTCGATGCATAAATATTTTAGAAGTCCACAAGGACAAATATATTGATTCAAAATTCAGATATTTTGTTTTCTTAAATTCAAATTTTATGAATTCAAAATTTTTTATCTTTATATTCCAATTAGAGCAGATTGATATGGTTGAAAATATATAAAAAATAAAACTCTTTTACGTAAATACTACGTATTAAAACTTTTATAGAGTTACATGATGAAACCTATAGTTCAATTTCGATACGATTTTTATTTATTTATAATTGTGTTAGTAAATTAGTCGGTGAATTTACTGATGTTCTTCTTCATGAGTTTCGTGTTCATTGTAAAAATTTGACAAACTATAAACACATGTTAAAAGATAAAGGCATATTCATAAACAAGTAAAAAATTCTAAATTTTTAGAAAATTACTCCAATATCAAGTTGAGTATTCAATTATTTCATAATTCGTGGTGATTTCTTTAATCGGCGTCAAATGTATATAGCACCTCGGATGAAAATTATTTTTGCAAATCCATTAATTTATTCCTCGAGGAAATGGAGAAAGCCATATTTTTCCTTGAAGAACGGGAGAAATCTACGAATTTTACCTCCCAAACCATGAAGAACTAGGGTAGAACTTAAAATTCTTTTTGTTAAAAAAAAGAATAATATGACATGACATCGGAGGACTCTATTTTGAGGAAAATCTTATATTATTACCATTAAGAAAAGTGAATAAGCACACAACTGAGCGTCAATATGTCTGTTTCAGCTGTGTGCTTCCCTCATAAAAACTATTTGACTTATAGGTCAAAGCTTGATACTTTATGTGCATGTAACGACCCGAACCGTCGTTATTTAGGAAAACCAAAAATTTTGGGAAAATACCGGGCCATTGTCCCGCCAGGGCGGGACAGCTGCCGCTACGGTGGTGGCGCTCTAGCGGGGTAAGTTGTCGTCAGAGCGGGATAGGGGAGACAAAATTGAAATAACGTGAAATCTTATTTTCTCCTTCTTCCTAAAACACCTAATTTAGACGTAAACCACCTTAGAAACCCTCAAAAAGTTGCTCTAGGCTTGGGAAGGAAGGAGAAGGGGATTTCTAGCGCAAGGAGGTCGATAGCTTGTGAATCCTTAGTCAAACCCACTGTCACGAAGTTCAGAAACAAGAATCAAAGCAAAAGTTTTGTGCAGCTGCTTGGCGCCCAGGTAGGCTAGGTTTATTAATTGAGTAGTTATAAATTTGTGCTCACTGCGTAGTATAATGTAAATCAATGGTAAGAATTATGCGTAGGACTTTGTGCACAGAATAAAAGACGATTTAATTGTAGGAGGAAGTCTTAGAGGGTGAACTAGGGTAGGTGATGGTTGTGATGTATATTTGTTCTTGCTTCACTATAATACATGTATGTATGTGAATGTTTCATTGTTGATCACACTAGTTGTAAATGAGGATAGATGAATGGTGAATGCCATGAATCATGACTTGATTGTATGATTTTGAGAATGTAATTTGTGATTATGATTGTGGCTTATTGAATGGATCAGGTGTTGCATTTCGACACACTAACTTCGATCGATTGCCACATTCCGGCTTAAACATGGGATCAGTTGCCACATTCCGGTATAAATATTGGATCGGGTACCACGTACCGGTACACTAACAGTTTGGGTATGGTTCCATGAGAGGACCATTGACTTGACATAACTGTATATCTTGAGGATTGAGAAATTGTGTGTTCTTTGTGAATGATAATTGATGTTGTAATTCTCCGGAATTGTTAAATGATTATGAGGAATTATATCTGATTGTTCAACTAGGTTGAGTAAACTTGTTATATATCTCATTATTGAGTGGATCGGGAAGGGCTAGTCCAACCCAAAATGTGATACGGTATGAGGGAAGGGTTAGGGGTTCAAGAGTTGCTAATGTTTGAGAGGAAGGTTGTATGTGTGTTGCAAGAGATTCATGGTTAGAGGTTAGGAAGCCTTGATAAAAGGCGCCATGTGGCAAAGACTAGGTAAGATGAAGAGAAGGCAAGGGTATGTCGTGTGTGATTGTTCGTTCGGGGGAAGGTTGGTAGTAGTAATTGTGGACTCTTCTATGAGTTAGAATGGTTAGGCTATGACCAAGAACCTAGCAAGTAGGTTGATAGAGTCGAAAGTTAGTAGTAAGGGTACCAGTGTAATTCGGAGGTATTCGAGAGAGGATAAAGGGGGAGAAGCGAGTGGTTTTATTACATGATCTTGCTAGTTGAATTCCTATATTATGCGGTGGGCGTCAGGTTGACCGATGATGCCTACCAGTACGTGTGGTTTTGTACGGATACTACTCTTGCTATGCCTTATGACATAGTCTGGCTACAGGGTCGATGATGTCGCATTAGGTGAAGACGAAGAAATTCTCCAGCAGCTTCTATTTTTCCTTCCGCTTGGTGGGAGCTGTGTCTTTTTATTATTATTATTATCATGTCTGGCTTTTTACTCTTAGTAGCTCTTGTACATGTTTAGACTAGATCCTTGTGGGTGTTAATTATTTTACAAATCTAAATCCGAGAGTGTTTTAAAGGTTCTTATTTATTAAACCAGTTATTCCATCTATATCCGTTTTTCTTTAATAATCAGCATGTTTTAACTATTGGGATATGAGGGTTCTCCTACTTAGGTGTTAGAGTAGGTGCCCGCATGGCCCAATGGGTTGGGTCGTGACACATTAGTATCAGAGCCCAGGTTATCGGTCTCCTAGTATAAGAGCAAAATGTGGACTACACTCATGCGGATTGGTGTGTTGACTTCCACATCTAATCTTTAGGAGGCTAGGAATCATTCTAGGAAGTTGTTACCCTTTTTCTCTCCTTTCGTGCAAGTGTCGCTTGTTGTATGGGTTGAGTCCATTTGGCATCTCTCGATTCCAATTGGTATCTCAACAAGGTGAATCGGGCGTCGTGGTCACGACTGAAGGAACACAAGCAAGGTAGATTGGAACTAAGAAGGTTCCAATTGGTATCTGGCCCTAAGGGTTGCGTAATTGCATGGATGACCAGAATGGTCATCCATAGAACGAACTAACTACTAAATTGGAATTGTTTGTGAGTTGTATCTTCGAAACTGTGAATGTGTGCTTCTTGTTGTCTGTATTAACTGTGAACGTGAAGATTGTAATTGCTTGAATGTGATGATATGATTATGTGCATAATAACAGCGTGTCCGAACCTTGATTTGTGCAATATGACGGCCGAATTGTTGAAGTTATGTAAGTTGTAACTGCTTGAGTGTCGTGAAACTCGTTGTGCAAAGAAGGCCATGACTACGTTCGATGCAAGGGTCTAGATGAGTTACGAGGTAATTCGTAAGCAAAACTCGGATGTGTCTTATGCTTGACTAATAATCGAGTGAGTGTTTGGGTGTATCTTGGGGAGGTGTGGGTTGTGGTGTCGAATTAAGGAGAATGAGTCGGATTGTGTATCGTTGATATTGACTCGGGGTAGACATCGACTATCCTAGCTAAGTGGATTACTCTAAAAGTGCATGTGTTATAGCTGGGAACCTTGGAGAATTTAGAAAAGAAGCGACCCCAGAAAAATTTGTTGGCAGGGGGTTCTGTCTCCGTCTGAGCCGCTGGGGCGTGATTTTCCTGCCAGCGCGAGGGCTCTAAAGAGGAAATTCCCCCGCCAGAGCGGGATAGGGCGAGAGAAAACCTCAGCCTTGTCTCCTTTGTTTTTCCTAGTCACAATTTCAGAACCCGAATTGTATCTGAACTAATCCCGACAAACCAATCAGTCACAGCAATAGAAACAACAAGCTATAAAACCTTAGCAGTTAATATTAATGGGGGAAAACAATTAGAAAACTAGCATCCACGTGCTAAAAAAATTAGGAAAGCAATAAGATAAAATAAAATATCGTTCATTACATGCCTAAGAGGGACGAAAAGTCCAATCAAGATCTCTGGGACTGGGAGGTGTCATCATTAGAGTCAAGGTCCTCCGGGGGTATCATGCCAGACCATTCCTCATTCAGCATAGGGAACTCCACGTAGTCCTCTGGCTCGAGTCGGGGAATCTCCCTATCGGGGGAAACACAAGAGAAGATGACCTTAATAATCTTCCACATTCGGGTCATCAGACGATCCCTCACCAAACCATTCCTCCTTTTCTGACGCAACTGGCGGTGGAGCAACTCAACCTCAAGAGCAGTGTTGGGTGGAAGTAGAGTGGGGTTAGCAAAGGAGCATCCCAACCGCCTTTGGACGGCTGCCAGGTCCTCCTCCACCTGTGCATCTGAGAGTGGGGGCTGGGACCGAGTGGGAAGAGTGTCGTCGCCTGCACCGTCTTCCCCTCCCTCATCATCTGCATCCGCAGCCGCCTGACTGTTGCTGGCCCCACATGTCATCATCTTCTTGCTCCTAGAAGTAGAACCCTGCATACTAAAAAGAGGGTGAAAGGGGGGGATCCATGGGAAGTACCTCGTCGGTGTCGAGAAGTGGCACTCCAGCCAGCTTGCATAGAGAAGTCACCAGCCCCGCTAGGAAGAAAGCCGTCTTGTTGCCCCGATATAGAACATCTTCCATTCTGAGATGATTTATACCCCCACATTTAGCTCGATACCCTGTATAGCGCACGCCACTACCAAGGTCCGAGGAAATGTCACATCGGTGCGATTGCCCGACGGGAGGATCTTCCTAGTAACCAAGTGTAGCCACCTCTTAGCATCTGGTGACCAGTTCGTACTAGTGATGCCTTCTACGTTAGCCCAGTAGACCTGGTCCCGGCGCGCAGGCTCGATCAGGGTCTCCCTCAACCAACCCAGATCCATCTCTCTCAGCTTGGCCTCGTACTCCGCGTTCAAAACCTCGGACACCTCTAGTGCCTCATTGATAGTTATGGCATTCAAGAGGATGTCAACTCCCTGGATGCGGATGACGGGGTGAGGGTCGTCCTATCAAACAGTAGGCAGGACGGCGTAGAACTTCCTTACCTAGGTGGAGCGAGCACCACGGGGAGCTTCTGTCAAGGGTGCCCAGCCAAACTCCATAAGCCGAACGTGAAAGGCAGGCGCCTTCTCCTCAAAATTCAGTAAGTAGAAACCCTGCTCGCAATAGAATTTAGTGTTCTGGTGGTCATGGTACCGCTCCCGACTAGGAAACCGGACGAAGGGGGAATTTTCCTCATTGATACCTGCCATTTAGGAGAGCCTGCAAAAAGTTAATAAGCACGTTAGAACATCGGGGGATTAGGCAATGTCTGGTTTAAGGAGAAAAGAATTTTCTAGTCTTAAAGGGAAACATGCCACTCCCTATGTCCCGCCACAGTAGCCAAAATACCCTAGAGCGGGATGATGGAGGCCGCCACAGCGGGATGAAGATCGCCAGAGCGGCCTTTATCTGGGACGAACACCAGGCACGATCATGGCACCTCTTGTCTCAAAACCCTCATTTTCAACAGAATTTCAGCATATCACAGTATATAAAGTACCCTAGTACTTAAATATGCAATTATTTTCACAAAATAACCCTTGAATAGTGCCCAAATCCGAGTTTTACACCAAGAGACCCTTCAACTTCTCCCACCCATTTTGGTACCGATTTGACCGTATTTCTACGAAATCTTTATGCCCAGGACGTAGTGGAGACATTGGGGACATAAGGGATATGCCCAATCTACGTTTATTTATCAAACAAGAAACATATTTTCACTTTTGAAAACTACCACCCAAAAACCTATTCTACCCAATTGATTAGTGTAATGCAATCGTTGTTAGTTAAGTATTGAAGTTAAGAGAGTGAGGAGCAAGAACATTACCTTAGAATTGACGAACATAGAGAAGTGATTGGGAGAGTTTTTTATTTTTGGGAGAGTTTATAAGAAATGGGGGAAAATGATCTTTTCCCCCTATGTACTGATTCACGATCTCCCGTTATAGAGGGAGTATCCTCGCCACAGTGGCCCTGCCCCAGCGGAAGGGTTGCAACCCTGGCGGGGTCAAACTTTGTAAATAGGACACATTTGTTCCTCGTGTAATGCTTCAAATTCCTAACCGGACCTGTGAGTATGGCACCCTTCATGTTTCCAATTTCGAAAAAGCCTCCATCCATCGTGATTTCGTAATGCGTCAGTTCATTGGTTTAAAAATACGTCGAAATAGGACGCGTGATGATCTGTCCACTAGTCATTCGAGGATGCACGAGGGGTAAATTGGTATCTATTGGAATGACCCGAACCGTCGTTATTTAGAAAAAGCAAAAACTTCGGGAAAATACTGGCCATTGTCCCGCCGGAGGGGGCCAGCTGCCACTACGGTGGTGGCTCTCTAGTGGGGTAAGCTGCCGTCAGAGCGAGATAGGCGAGACAGAATTGAAATAACGCAAAATATTATTGTAACAACCCGAGAGCACCCCCTAGTCGTTACCGGCGTATTCGACCTCTCGGAGGTCTTATACAAGCCCTTAGCATTCGTCATAGCATTTATCATAGAAAAATAGCGGAAAATTTAAAACTTTTTCATAATATAACACAAGACATAAAAGTCACCTCATTAAAACCTTTAATACAAAAATTGGAGTACTACGTCTCGAGGTAGCCATCTTAAAACACGACTACAACACAAGAGGGACACAGCCCTTACAATACAAAAGAAACTACTATCTAGTACATAGAACTTAAGGAAACTCTTTAACATAAAGGTCCTTGAATCTTTAAGGACACACCCGAACTTGGGAATAGTAAGCCAAGCTCATCACTTCTAGGAAAGACCCTTTAGCCGCCACCACCTACACTTGGTGTAAAAGATGAAGAAGAATGGTGTTAGTACAAGAATGCACTAAGTATGACAACCATGCAAAACATGCTTATAAAAGAACATTTAGTTAGAAACTATGCATCATGCCTTTTTAGAGAAACTTCAAGAACATTTAGTACAATAGGAACAATATAAACCACATACACTATCATACACATGGAAACCATTCATAATAGCACATAGAACCACTTATAACATTTTAGGCACATTCAATGCATACAATACATTACCTTCCTATTTATCTTAACTCCTTTCCTCAAGCAACCCTTAGAGAATACTTGGTGCAATGTATCACCTTAAGGTTACCAAGGATGAACTTACACATAGCCTTCATCAACCCAACTAGATATATTCATAGAGTCATAAGCACACCATAAGACACAGTCTTCACATAGTAACCATCACCTAAGACAACCCCCAAGTCACACTAGTGCAATGTGCAAGTAGCATCCCATAATACTACTCACACAAAGTGTTCCTAGGAAGCCACCATAGACTAGGCACATCATATTCAACAAGTCATAACATCGTGATTTAACATTAGACATAAGACCAACATACTTCATAACATCATATAAGGACTCATTCATTTACTACATCATTAGTCATAACCCATTTAGTGCATATCATAGGTAAACCACCCTCACAACCAGTGGCGGAACCAGGATTTTTAATAAGAGGGTTCGAAATTTGAAGAAATAAACACACGAAGTAGCCGAAGGGGGTTCGACGTCTACAATATACACCTAAAAATTATTTTAACCATGTATAAATGATATAATTTTCTGCTGAAGGGGGTTTGGATGAACCCCCTAGCAATAAGGTGGCTCCGTCATTGCTTACAACCCCTTCACAAGTTCACTTGTGCAATGTACACATGGAGTCCCATACCCCCACATATACTAAGCAAACCCATTAAGAAGTCATAAGTGTAATTCACATGCATAAACATACTTCATGTCTTGACATAAGTAAAGTAAACCTTAACATGCTTTCATATTAACATACATAGACCATAGTCTTCATTACATAAAGAGCCTAATCATAACCCCCATTAGAGTCCACTTGTGCAATGCATAAGTAGGGTCCATAGTCCTACCTACACTAAGTAACTCTTCAAGAAATCATGACTAGAGTTCATACTCTTATCATAGTTCATTTCTTAACTTTCAGGAGACATTGCCATAACCGACATAGACCA
>NW_006238966.1:822869-824579 GCF_000226075.1 Solanum tuberosum
CACACTTCATCATAGGAGACAAGGACACATTCAACATTGAATAGGTACTCCTAACATGTATATGATCAAACATTCATATAGGGGTCATATAGGTAGGGGTCATTCCACAATAGTACTTAACATAATCAATCATGTAGACCACACCTTATCCCTAACATTATCATTCACATTATACTCCTCATCATCAACATACTTTAAACATCATGCTAGCATTGAGGATTTCATACATAACTTTCCTAGCATAACTTCCTAAACATATGCATCATAATCATCAATTCACTTCACATCTATTGCCTTCAAGGCCATGATCTCAACATGCATAGATAGACAAGAAGTGAACACCTCCACCATAAGTGGATCAAACCACACAACATCAATTCTCATACTATAGACTAGAATTTAGGTCAACTTACCAATTCTCAAAGCCATGATCACCTTGGATCAATCCTCAACAATTCATAATCAATTGACATAGGTAGCAATAGGAATCAATAATGTAATTCAATATCATAAACATAGTCTAAGTACAATTCCATTAACAAAGGGATCAACCCATAACTTTGCCCATAAGGCCATAATCCTCAACTCATCAATATACCAACAATTCAACATGAATAAGTATAGATAATCATAGGAAACATCAATACAATCTAATCTAAATATAATTTCACCAATAGAGATCATATTTACTAAGACCCACATCATAGGCCAATTTTGAGAATTTTGGGATCATGGGTTCTTCAAGAATTCCTTTGAAAAATTATCTTAAAAACCTTAATTCCACATTAATTCAACAATGGAATGATTTGGAAAATCGTTTGACAAAGGACCCATGTTTAGATTGAAAATTGGGAATTTTGTTCTTTGAATCACTTTTGAAAATCTTTGATAGAACTCCTTGAATGAGAAGTTATTCAAGAATCCAGAGTTACCATACCTTAATTATTGAAGACCCATGAAATTGAAGAAGAAATCAGTTGAAAACCTATCTTCTAGCTTGAGCTTCATCAAGGTCTTCAATGTAGTTTTTGAGAGAATCTATTTTGAGAGGGAACGGTCAATTTGAGGAATGGGGTCTAATTTTAGGTTTAGGGATTTTAACCAACTTAAAATACCCTAAAATAGGTAGAATAACCGTTTATAATAATTCTCCAAAGTACCCAAACTACCCCTCACTTAGTTGGACCTTTTAAACAAGTCAAACTTGAGTTTTATTTTCGCAGATTTCGTCGGGAAACAAGTTCGCGACGCGAAGGTGTTCCTAAAAGTTTTTCATAAATTAAATCCGAGACAGTAGAGTCTGCGACATGTCCGCGACATGGACCCAACATTTGGCCCTTGGTGGAGCTAGTCCGCGACGCGGACATGCTCCCTCCAAGCACAATCTCAAGCTGCCTTGGCAGCTTGTTTGGCCAAGGTTGGGGTCCTCCCCGGGGACCCTTAGGGTGGCCCCCGGGGAGTCGTATCCGAATGTTTTGACCCTAAAAACATTTATTAAGACACTAGGGTCACCTCCACTGATTTTAAACTCCAAACAACACATAAAAACACGAAAAACATACTAGAACACACCAGCACGTAAAGGACAAGTTTCTGAACGTCTTGGTCGTCCCTTGACGTTTGACTTCCAAACTCTTTAAAACTGACTAAAAAGGCTATTCTTCATTATTTTAACAAGTTATTAATGCATAAAACCAATGTGAGGCTCTA
>NW_006238966.1:824673-825608 GCF_000226075.1 Solanum tuberosum
ACATTCGACCTCCAATGACACTTAAAACACTTCTGAGGACTCAATGACCCTACTAGCAGCTCACAATACACAACATACTAGATCAACATAAGAGCACACATCAAGGAGGAACATCAACTACACATAAAAGGCTCAAAACAACTTTGTGCAATTCAAGAAAGTAGCAACACATCTACCAACTCTTATGCATCAAGTTTATTATTTCCCATTTCATTGGAGGAACTTCCTTCTCCAAATCATCACTATGCTTAAAACTCTTTACTTCTCATAAGTATAGGAGGAACTACCTTCTCCATGCACACGTAGACATGATCAACATTTCCACTCATGAGGTAATTAAGCAATTCATACTAGTTGTACCCTAATATGAGGATTATAGATCATCTACTAGTCTTATCATTTAATCATCATACTATCAAGAACATACATGTCATTACCATGTTTGGTTATGTTCAAGGAGGGACTACCTTCTCCTAGTCACAACATACACACATGGCATCATTAAACTCATAAGCAAGCATTACACAAAGGTCAATTCTTTTAAGGAGAAATTCTGACTTCTAACCAAAGAGCATGCTCATACTCTCTTCCTCATGAAGTCAAGAGTGTATTCACCATATAAAGATGCATATTGACATGAGAAACATGTATTTCATTACTAAAATTCCATTTTTTTTTGTAGCAAGAATCCTTCAAAACATGCATAACATAGTGTCTTCTAGGACATGCATAACATACGAAGATCACGCAACTCATACTCATATGCAAGACTCCAAACATGAACAAGCTACTAGGAACTCTTTGGTCTCAAGCTTGAATAAGAATAGAAGGAAAAGATAAGGATATCAACAACCTTACTACTCACTCATCATCCCCCACTTAGGGTAAACCCATCTAAGAGCACATTAAAGTATCCAAGAGAACTATCACTTACA
>NW_006238966.1:830920-873233 GCF_000226075.1 Solanum tuberosum
TTGAAGACCGATGAAATTGAAGAAGAAATCAGTTGAAAATCCATCTTCTAGCTTGAGCTTCATCAAGGTCTTCAATGGAGTTTTTGAGAGAATCTATTTTGAGAGGGAAGGGTCAATTTGAGGAATGGGGTGTAATTTTAGGTTTAGGGGTTTAAACCAACTTAAAATACCCTAAAATAGGTAGAATAACCGTTTATAATAATTCCCCAAAGTACCCAAACTACCTCTCACTTAGTTGGACCTTATAAACAAGTTAAACTTGAGTTTTATTTTTGCAGATTTCGTCGGGAAACAAGTTCGCGATGCGGAGGTGTTCCCACAAGTTTTTCATAAATTAAATCTAAGACAGTAGAGTCCGCGATATGTCCGCGATGTGGACCAAACATTTGTCCCTTGGTGGAGCTAGTCCGCGACACGGACATGCTCCCTCCAAGCATAATCTCAAGCTGCCTTGGCAACTTGCTTGGCCAAGGTTGGGGTCCTCCTCGGGGACCCTTAGGGTGGCCCCCGGGGAGTCATATCCGAATGTTTTGACCCTAAAAATATTTATTAAGACACTAGGGTCACCTCCACTGATTTTAAACTCCAAACAACACATAAAAATACGAAAAACATACTAGAACACACCAACACGTAAAGGACTAGTTTCCGAACATCTTGGTCGTCCCTTGACGTTTGACTTCCAAACTCTTTAAAACTAACTTAAAAGGCTATTCTTCATTATTTTGACAAGTTATAAATGCATAAAATCCATGTGAGGCTCTACTTTATCCTACTTTATTTTGAGGGTTGTTACAATTATTTTCTCCTTCTTCCTAAAACACCTAATTTAGATGTAAACCGCCATAGAAACCCTCAAAAAGTTGCTCAGGGATTGGGAAGGAAGGATAAGGGGATTTATAGCGCAAAGAGATCGATAGCTTGTGAATCCTTGGTCAAACCCACCATCACGAAGTTTAGAAACAAGAATCGAAGCCAAAATTCCGTACAGCTGCTTGGCGCCCAGGTAGGCTAGGTTTATTAATTTAGTAGTTATAAATCTGTGCTCACTGTGTAATATAATGTAAATCAATGGTAGTAATTATGTGTAGGCCTTCGTGCACCGAATAAAAGATGATTTAATTGTAGGAGAAAGTCTTAGACTATGAGCTAGGGTAGGTGATGGTTGTGATGTATGTTTGTTCTTGCTTCACTATAATACATGTATGTATGCGACTGTTGCATTATTGATCACACTAGTTATAAATGAGGATAGATGAATGATGAATTCCATTAATCATGACTTGATTGTATGATTTTGAGAATGTACTTTCTAATTGTGATTGTGGCTTGTTGAATGGATCGAATGTTGTGTTCCGACATACTAACTTGGATCGGTGGCCACGTTCCGGCATAAACATGGGATTGGTTGCCACGTTCCGGCATAAACATTTGTTCGGGTACCACGTACCGGTACGCTAACAGTTTGGGTATGGGTTCCATGAGAGGACCATTGAGTTGACATAACTGTATATCTTGAGGATTGAGAAATTGTGCGTTGTTCGTGAATGATAATTAATGATGTAATTCTCTAGAATTGTTAAATGATTATGAGGACTTTTATTTGATTGTTCAACTATGTTGAGTAAACTTGTTATGTATCTCATTATTGAATGGACCGTGAAGTGCAAGTCCAACCTGGAATGTTATACGGTATGTGGGAAGGGCCACGAGTTCAAGAGTTGCTAATGTTTCAGAGGAAGGTGTTCTGTGTGTTGCAAGATATTCGTGGTTAGAGGTTAGGAAGCCTTGATAAAACGTGTCATGTGGCAAGGACTAGGTAAGATGAAGAGAAGGCAATGGTATGTCGTGTGTGATTGTTCATTCGGGGGAAGGTTGGTAGTAGTAATTGTGGACTCTTCTATGAGTTAGAATGGTTAGGATATGACCAAGAACCTAGAAAGTAGGTTGACTTAGTCGGAAGTTAGTAGTAAGGGTACCAGTGTAATTCGGAGGTATTCGAGAGAGGATAAAGATGGAGAAGCGAGCGGTTTTGTTACATGATCTTGCTAGTTGAATTCTTCTATTATACGGTGGGCGTCGAGTTGACCGATGATGCCTACCAGAACGTGTGGTTTTGTACTGATACTACTCTTGCTATTCCTTTTGGTATAGTCTGGATGCACAGTCGGTGATGTCACACTAGGTGAAGACGATGAAATTCTCCACCAACTTCTATTTTTTCCTTCCGCCTGGTGGGGGCTGTGTCTTTTTTTTATTATCATGTCTGGTTTTGTACTCTTAGTAGCTCTTGTACTTGTTTAGACTAGATCCTTGGGAGTGTTAATTATTTTACAAATCTAAATCTGACAGCGTTTTAAAGGTTCTTATTTATAAAACATAGTTATTCCATCTATATCTGTTTTTCTTTAATTTTTTGCATGTTTTAACTATTAGGATATGAGGGTTCCCCTACTTAGGTGTTAGAGTAGGTGCCCGCACGGCCCTGTGGGTAGGGTCGTGACAGCGCAAGGTCCCAATTTCAAACCTAGGAAACATCATTTTCTTTAATTCCCATTATTAATGCTTTTTACTTGTAATTTTATGTAAATATTAGTGATAAAAAATTAATTATTTAAGTATTACTTATTTATATTTTAAATATTCCATCTTCTATCTTATATAAAATAATATATACATTTTTATAATTTATACCTATATTAATTATGCATGTTTTGAAATAAGTTATACTAAATAAGTACTACTAAATGTAGAAAATATCCTAATGATTTAAATTTCAATTTTTGGTTTAATCGTCCAAAATTCTATAATATTTTATTATTACTAACTAAGTAATAGGTTTGATTATGTTATTTCTCAATCTTTTTATCTATATTACATTTGATTTCTAATGTTAATGTTAGATCGTTAATATTATTAGTAGAAAAAAATATTATTATATTTAAAAAATAAAAATACCACAAATAAAAATTATGAATTTCAAATAATGGTGATTGGGCCCGTGCAGAGCACGGACTTCTCCTTTTTTAGTATATATATAAATATAAATAAAAGAGAATCCTAGGCTCGCCTACGTGGCACCCTTAGAATTTAGAAACTTACTTTAATGTATTTCCTTTTTATTTTTAGGTTTTTTACCCCTATTTTATTTTTATCTTTAAATCCACTTCTTCAATTCTCGTGTCCCTTAATTCAGACTGTTGTATTCTTTCGGTTGCGTCTCTTCATGAACTACCTATAAAAACTAAACAAATCATTCCCATTGTCGTATCTTCTTCTTTGTGACAAATTTCATCCCTAATTTATGTGAGAACTTCATCAATTCCTTGGAAGTCTACTCTGGATCTTCACAAAAAAAATGAAGCAAAAATATACTTCCTTATAGTTTTTTCCTTCATTTAACATATCAAAAGAAAACTATTTCAACTGCCCAATTTCTTAAACAACTTAGAACAATCATGACAATTTTTTTGGTTCGTACCTACTTCTTTTTGTGGGCTTTTCCATTCTGTCACCACTTTTTCCGACAACTTACGTTAGTGTTTTATTCAAAGATCTGTAAAATTTTGTCTTTTATGAATTTGTATTGAATTAGTTTTGTGATTTTGGTTATGAAAACATTTTTAGCATTCTTCATGGAATTAGAACTGAGGAAGAGACAACAAATTCCGCCATAACTTGATAAGGTACTTATACCTATCAATATATTTTATTGGGAGTTGAAATATTGTTATATTAATCATATCACCAAAATGTTGTTAAGTTTGGTCAATATGGAAAAGTTACAATCTTTCAAAAATGTCGTAACTCTTTGAAAAAGTCACAATCCTTTAATGTGAAAATGTATCTTCTTTTAATATATTTTATAATTTAAATAAATATGATATGAAATATTTTGTAAAATTTGGGCTTAGACTATTGATATTAGTACTGATATAACTTCGTTGAGATAATCAATTAATCAGATCAATGATCCATACAATTGCTTAAAAAATATAGTATGAAATATAGAATATGTACTAAGTTGGGTATAAAGAAGAAGAAGAAGAATAGAAAACTCAGAATAATTGTGGTTTAAAAATGTTAGAGAACTCCTCTATTTATAGCCAACAAAAGATAGTATGAACAAGTGTTTATTGTGCCTTAGCAGAAAAGTTGTAACCTTTGAAAAAGTCACAACTCTTTGGAATAGTCACAACTCTTCAGAAAAAGCACAACTCTTTGATCCTTCGGGGTGGCCTAGTGGTTTGGGCTTGGGACTTCCATGTTGGAGTTCTCAAGTTTGAAACCCCTTGCCATGGAAAGCAAGGGGTTTGCCTTCTGGATCGAGCTTATCTCACCAGGCTTTCCTGGTGCGGGTTACATCTCATGTGTGGTTTGCGAGCTATTGAATAAGAGTGGGGGTTTTACCCTATGCGCACCCAAAGGGTATCGGCTGCGGGTTTTCCTTGTCATAAAACAAAATCACAACTAGGAAAAGTAACAACCCTTTGAAAAAATCACAACTCTTTGAAAAAGTCACAACCCTTTGGAAAAGTCACATTCATTCAATGTGAAAAGGTGTCTTCTTGTAATATATTTTATATCATATATCATATATATATAGAGAGAGTACCCTAGGCCTGCCTACGTGGCGCCACCACAAACCAGAATTCCCTTTTTATTATTTATTTCCAAAACTAGCCTTCCCCTTTCATGAAAATTGTAACTTTATGAAAAGTTGTGACTTTTATGAAGAGTTGCGACTTTATATCAAAAGTTGTGACTTTTAAGAAGAATTGCGACTTTTATGAAAAATTGTGACTTTTATGAAAGGTTGTGACCTTTCCAAACGGTTTTAACTTTTTCAAATAGTTGTGACCTTTCCGATAAGGCACAATAAGCATTTGTTCACACTTCCATTTGTTGTCTATAAATAGAGGGATTTCCTGCCACTATTATTTGTAGGTGTTTTTCAGCTGTAGGGTAGTCAAATTCAAATACATTAATTAAGCTTCTTATGAAGTTTGTTTCATTCCTCAAAGTTTTCTTCCTCTTATTTCATGGAGCTTAATCTTTACTGTAAGTCATAGTGATTCATGTAATTATGACAATTTCTTTTTGCTATTTTTGTGACTTTTTTTAACTCTGTTAAAAATTTCAGCTAGATGATTGAAAATTGATCTTTCCTTTTGTCCCTTTCTACAGGTTTCTTCGTATAAACAAAGAAAATTGATTTTGATTGTAATGCGACATTTCTACTTTGCACCTCTCATTCCACAACTCATAACGTTGTTGAAATGGTTGAATTCATTACATTTGGTTTTTTAGTAAACAAAACTTTTATTTCTGCCACTATTGTTTGTAGGGTTTTTTTTGCTATAGGGGAGTCGAATTCAAATACATTAATTAAACTTCTTATGAAGTGTGTTTCATTTCTCAAAGTTTTCTTCCTCATATTTCATGAAGCTTAATCTTTTACTATAAGTCATAGTGATTCATGTATCTATTGCAATTTCTATTTGTTACTTTGGTGACTTTTTTCCAGTAAGGAAGATTGAAAATTTATGTTCTCTTTTGTCACTTTCTATAGGTTTTTTCATATACATTTTGGGAAAATTGCTTGTGGATTGTAATATATTTGATAGCACACAACAACAAATATGTGATAACTAATATGGAACCAATGATGAAGTTTGTTAAAAGAACCAAACAGATTTCTCTCTTGCTTGCCACAGTTAGTATATTATTTTGATTGTTTTTTCTTCGGTACAAACAATTTGTATGTCATTGCACTCTTCCTAGAATATTAGTATAGACACAATTAGTCCACTTCTTTTGTCGCAAGTTAACTAATTTGTCATATTTCTTCGCCTCTTCTTTTTTGGCATAATAAGAGATCAAGTTTTCTTGAAACTAATAGATGTCCAAAATATACTATAACAAAAATATTTTTTATCGGCAATAAATATGCACATTAACAAAGAGTGCTAGAGCCTTTACCGACATTAATTCAATGATGCTATAAACTTTAGGGACATTTACAGAGAGTACCAATTGCCTCTGAAAATACATATTTAGCGACAATTAAGCTATTAATTGTCGTTAAAGATCCTTTTTACAGTAGTGATAACTCTTTATTTTGATAATAAAAAAAATTGATAAAGAAGTAACAACTCTTTATTTTGGATTGTTTCAATTAAATTTGTGAACTGTAAACTTTGATACAACCCGATAGACTATCTTTTTGAAAAATATGTTAAGCAACATGCCTTTTTCTTCTTGATTGCTAGGAAAGTAAGGTTGTATTTATTATTATTTGTGGATATTTGTGAGTTCAGGTGCTCACAAAATTATGTTGTGAGATTTTAATATGTTATGTGTCAAAATTTTGGTTTAGAATATCCAGTTGTGAACAGTTCCATTCAGATGTCACCTACTACATGGTTGATAATTGCATTAATTTTTGTAACTGCATACTATAACCATAACAATAACTATGGTTTAATTCCAAATAAGTTGGGGCTAGTTATATGAAACCTAAGCAATAGTAATGACTATTCTGAGACAATGAAAAAAAACATTTATGATACTAACAGTTTTAGGGTCATTTTTACCATATACATGATACGTCATACTATAATAAAAACAGATTGATGGAGGTTCATAAGAAAGGAGCAGAAGGTCTTCCATTTGAGTTTAGTTAATTATGTTCTTGTATGAACGTGATCTTCCACTTTACTTGGAAGTGTTGTTGTTCGAGGCTTTATGGTCTCTTCTTAAACGTCTGATGTTGTTCTTCATAACTTTTTGGAATTTAGCAAATTTCATTACTTCTTACCAACTATTTCTATGGAGAGTTTCTTAGCCTTCTTTCTTATACTTAAAATCTCTCTATAACTCATAATTTTGTATAACAAAAACAAAAATTAAAAAATATAGCACTTTAAGATTTCGGAGGAACACTTTGCCTTAAGATAAAATGTTCTTGACAATGTAGTGTATGTATTGAAAATATGAATATTACCGAATGATCGTATGTAAGCTTAATAAAATAGTTCAATCCCGTGCGAAGCACGGGTAATTTACCTAGTTATAATATAAATAAATATAGAATATGTACTAAATTGGGTGTTTTAAGAAGAAGAAGAAGAAGAGGAGAAAACTTAGAAAATTTGTAGTTTAAAAATGTGAAAGAACTCCTCTATTTATAGCCAACAAAGGTAGTAAGAAAATGTGCTTATTGTTCCTTAACAAAAAACACAAAACTCTTCAGAAAAGTACAACCCTTTCAAATGTTACAATATATCCAAAAAGTTACAACTCTATAGGAAAGTCACAACCCTTTAGAAAAGTCACAACCTTTCAGAAAAGTCACAATCCTTTGGAATAGTCGTAACTCTTCTAAAAAGTCACAACTCTTTGAAAAGATCACAACTTGTCGGAAAAGTCACAACTTTTTTGAAAAGGCACAACCTTTTGAAAAAGTTACAATTCTTTGAAACAGTCCCAACCTTTTAATGTGAAAAGGTGTATGCTTTTAATATATTTTATAATCTAATTATTAAAATAAATGTAACATAATATAAAATATAAAAGATATACTAAATTATATGTTTTAAGTTGGGAGTATTATCATAATCAAATATTCAAGTTAGGGAGTTCATGTTTTTAAGATAGATAGATAGAGAGACAGATAAGAAAAGTTTACATGTTCCAATTATTATTTTTATATTCTTTGTTAATGGTGATATAGGAAAAAGTTGGGGAGTCTCAATGATTAAAACTGTTGCTACTTGTAAACTTTCTTAATTCTCCTAATCACTTGTAATTATTTTTATTTCAAATTTTTCCTAGCTAGTGCCCTCCAGAATAATAAACACGTGACTTGATTTTTTTCATAATTCTTTAGTTGTTCATTTTTTCCAAAAATAATGTATTTCAATATATTTTTAGTTTTTTAAATACGATTTAAAAAGTTTTGAAAAACTTAATGAGATCTTTTTATAATTTACTAGTTCTAGAATAATCAAGAAACACACATTTGAGAATACAAGGGGTTTATATCTTTCGCCTGATAAATTTATTATGGCATATTTAGAGGTGTTTATAGACAATGATATGGAAGTGCAGGGAAAACTAGATGCTACTGGCTAAAGAATGAAGAATAGGCCATCAAATTGAGTATTTTATAATTTGAATCAGTAATTTAAAAGATGAGGGCATGAGGCGAGATGTTTTATGTAATACGGGGTGATATGTAAGCACCGAGACACGGGGCGTAAGTTTGTGGATCTGTGGAGAGTAAATCTTATGGATCTACGAGGTGTAGTCTCATGTATATTCAATTTTATAATTTTATTACTAAGAAAATAAGAGAAAGTAAAATTTTCAATTATTTTGCAAATAATTTTTTATAAAATAACATATAATATATAGAAAAAAATATTAAGTGTTATAAAATCAAGCTCATAATGATATAGCTATAAAGAGAAGAAGACAAGATAAGTAGATGCAGGAGAAAACTTTTTCTTCTATTCAAGTGTCTCTTCCAAATGGTGAATGATATCTCTATTTATAGTGTTGAGATATCACTTTCAAAGGTCACCAAACTAGTAGATATATAGTTATCCAAAAAGGTTCTTATCATCTTGGAAGTATACATACATGAATCCAATTAGTTCTTGAATAAATCAAATGGATAATCCACAATCAATGGATTTATAACACTCCCACTTGAATGTCCATAGATAATGTGCCTCGTTAAAATCTTACTAGGAAAAATCCAGTGGAAAAAATTCTAGTGAAGAAAAAAGAATACACACATCTCATAATAAGCTTTAAGTGTTGTCTCATTAAAAATATTACTAGGAAAACCCAACTTGGGACAAAACAATGGTTAAGGAAAAGAGTACAACGCATATTTCATTCCCCCTGATGAAAGATTCACTTGATATCTCGAAGACGATGCATTCCAATCTTGTATCTCAACTTCTCAAACATTGATGTTGGCAATGCCTTGGTGAATAAAACAGCAAGATTATCACTTGAACGGATATGTTGAACTTCTATCTCACCATTTTGTTGAAGATCGTGTGTGGAAAAAAACTTTGGTGAAATGCGTTTTGTCAAGTCTCCTTTGATGTATCCTCCTTTTAATTGAGCGATACATGCAGCATTATCTTCATACACTGTGGTTGGTATATTTTTTTCAAAGAAAAATCACACATTTCCTGAATATGGTGGGTAATTGATCTCAACCAAACGCACTCTCAACTTGCTTCATGGATGGCTATTATTTCTGCATGATTTGAAGAAGTGGCTACCAACGTTTGCTTCATTGATCGCCAAGATATTGTTGTGCCTCCATATGTAAATAAATAGTCTATTTGAGACCGAGCTTTATGAGGATCAGATAAATATCCTGATCTGTGTAACCAATTAGTTCTGATTTGTATTCATTGAAATAGAATAAACTCATGTTCATGGTCCCCCGAAGATATCTAAGTATGTGTTTAACACCATTCCAATATCTTTTTGTTGGAGAGGAACTGAATCTTGCCAGTAAACACACTGCAAAACAGATATTTTATCGAGTATTGTTAGCAAGGTATATCAGTGCCCCAATTACACTAAGATATGGAATTTCATCACCAAGAAGCTCTTCATCCTTTTTTTGAGGTCGAAATAGATCTGTATTGATGTCAAGCCATCTTATCAATGGATGTGATTTATCCATGTAAAATCACTTTAGAATCTTTTCTGTGTATGTTGATTGATGGACAAGTATTTCATTTGCCAAATTCTCAATCTGTATGCCAAGACAAAATTTAGTTTTGCCAAGATCTTTCATTTCAAATTCCCTTTTCAAACACTCAACAACTTCTAAAAGCTATTTACGAGTGCCAATGATGTTCAAGTCATCAACAAATACAACTATTATAACAAAGTCAAATTCTGATCTTTTTATAAAAAATTGCAAGGACAAATAGGGTCATTTTTTGTACCTTTTATTCCTTGATTATTTCAATCCACATAAGGATTCTCAAATATTTATTGAAAAAGTTTCTTTCAAACCATGTGTATGCTTCAGGCACCTTGAATGCTTCAAGGATTTTTATAAAATATTTATTGTCTAGCTAGATATGACAATTTTCCATTATATGCATTCAAGTTTTTCATATGTAGTCAGCTCAAAAATAACCTCATTGCATCCACCATAGGAGAAAAGATCTCCAATAATGTCAGGACTTTTATAAAAAATCTTTATGCCCCAACGCACAAGCCATACTTAATATCTTACGGTTATACTATTACATAATAATTTATTTGTACCCCACTGGCATTATACCTTGATTTAGGGACTATCAGTCCAAAACGTCACTTTTCTGAGTGAAACAAAAGATACTTGAATTATGTATTTTACTTGGCCAATCATTTATCTGTCCACATTATATGACATATTTGAATTCAAGATCCTTGTCACGATTAATATCATGAAGCACTACTTCATATCAAAGATACCGTTGACGGTTATTTGATATCGATTCCAATATGACATAACTTATTGAGATCTCTTCATTTTTCATCATTTCAGGTACCTGAACTTTTGTCAAGGTTTAATAAAGTGTTATTTTTTTGTGATCCTTTAAAGCACTTGCCTCATTATCATGACCATCGTGATCATTTGCTCCTCCCATTCCTTAAGAAATTTTATATTTAGAATTGATTGGTCTACCACGCTTCAGGCGTATCATAGACTATGTCCTTCAAGAACTTCTCATTGGAGAATTTGCAGCAGAATTATAACATAGGGTTAGTAAATTCATCTGGCAATCGATTTTCAACAAATGAATTATCCCTTAAACTTCAAGTTCATATTTTTAACGAGGATCTAGATAATTCATAATTCACCTCATATATAATTTTGAGCTATCAATCTTCTCTCCCCCTAATGTTTGAAAATCTAGCATTCATCCCAACATCATTTGAGAATTCATCTTTGTGCTTGATGGAGCAATTAAATCATAAACACACATTCACTATTTTAGACGAAAAAATTATTTGGTTCCTGACCCTGAACCAATGTTGATAGGGGACCTCTGTTGGCTCGATGCATACAAGTGTTGCTACATGTTAAATAAATTTATCTCAAACCAAATTTCTTTTGAGAGATTTGTTCTTGTAACCATTGGTTTAGTTATAATTAGAGGCATACAATTTCTGTTAAACCAACTATCAACATAATTTTATACTTTGAAACATGCTCTTGATCTAATAATTCGAGAAAATGATCTTATAAAAAATAATTTGTAAGTTGATAAAAGCATATGTGACTATCGCATAAATGTAATTATCAAAATCATATAATTGCAGACGGTCCACATGGTAGGTGAATGGGCTCATATTCACCTTGTTTATTATACGTTTCAAAACTTCAGGGGATACAATCTCAACCTTAGTTGGTACAATGATCATTTTATCATAAAAATAAGCAACACAAGAGAATTCTTGAAGAATATTTTATTTCTTCAATATATAATCACGTTTCTCAATTACTTTTGCATCACATTTAAATCAGAATGGTCAACTGTTCATGCCAACTGATCTTTTATTTCAGTACACTTATAGTTTACTTTTGCATGTGATTCCAGCAGCATCCCCATGTTTTTGTGCAACAACAAAAGGAAAAAATGAGTAATCTTTTACATAAATATTTATAACCTGCTTCGGTTGTAGTAATCTGAAGATATTTAATCTTTTCATAATTTATAGTCTCAATATAGTAATTTTTCTTTTCAATTCATCCGAAACTAAAAAAGTTTCTTTTGCGACTTACTACAACCCCAATATTGTTCCTCCAATAGTAACACAACTCGTTAGAGTTTACAATTAATTGTGTGTACTATCACATATTACATGACACCATCCGTATGGTGAGCATCTCCTTCAAGGAGAAAATTATATTATTATTATCATGATCAAAATTATTACAAGCAAGACATGTTTCTTGGTTTACTTTTGTCATACCATAGGTACACAATCAATGAAAAATTTGTATTGCCACACAATAATATTATTTTGGTCATGACCACAACCTTTATAGGTAAGAATTACTTCTTTATTTTACCCTTTCGATAGTTCATAATAAACCTACCATAATATTTATGGCGTATAAACGTGCACAACCATTGACCATTTCTGCCAAATAACATTTGTTTATTTCTGTCAAACCTCTCGTAGATGTGAGTTGTGGCATATTTCCAACCATATATGAATATGTTCGTATTTGTGTTTTTTTCCTTCATATTTTGACACATTCACTTTCAAGAATGGTCAAACATTCACAATGCTTATTACAAGTCACAATCTCTTCATGAGTTGACCATAATCATATATGCATGTCGTACCTTTGTATTTGACATATTTACATGACTCACCTCAACATCACTTTGAAAGATTAAGTGCACCATCACTTTATATTTTTTTTATTTTGATGGAGGATTTATAAAATTTACTAGATTAGGTCCACAAAAATTGAGTGTCAAATGACCTTTCATACCAAATCACAATAACTACTTTCAACCTTAGAAAAACCATTTTGAGATGATAATAATTACCTTCACATTTTTAAGGACTATTTGGAGAACCCATAGTGTTCTTCCTTTCATAATTGCCACAATGATGACTATTATAATTTTATCCCTTCACACCCGTATTCCTTTCAGACTTATTATTCACTGCAACCACATTTGTATGATAAAATAGAGCAATTGGATGGATTTCAAACTTATTATATATTGCTACCACATTCGCTTCAGGGTATGGAGCAAATTCAATGGGACGAATTTCAAGATTTTTCATCAAAAAATATATTATTTTTGCCTTAGTTATCATTTTATCATCACTATGGTGCATTGAGACTCAAACTCACTGTCTTATCATCATGGTGCATCAAAACGCAAATTGATGTCTTACCCTCTTGGTGCGATAGAACTTGAATTTACCATCTTATCTTCAAACATTTTTCATTATGTGCATCTGGACTTTAACCTGATGGCTTACCCTTTTGATGCAATGGGACTTAAATCCATTGTCATAACCTTCAATTGATATCATATAAGTCAAAACTAATAGAACTCAGCCGTGAGCCTTTAAAAAAATCAAGAATTATAGAAGCAAATTTAGTCAAAATAAGACTTAGAGTGTTTTCTCACCTCTAGTAATTATAAATATTAATAAGTTCCACATAATTAATACATAGAAAATAAACATGAAAAATTACTTCTTTATTCTTCAATTTTTTTCTAAAACGAAGAATTGTTAGTATAATCATAAACCAATGTATAAAATTGTTAAAGTAAAACAAACAATATGTTCTACCTGAAGAATATTAGCAAACGTAGGCTCAACAAAGAAGGTTGAATATTGTATTATTATTCTTGCATATACACGGCTGGATAGCCATATTTATAGACGAGAAAGCTATTTGTATTATACTAAACATAGGACTCCTATAGTTATTATACAAGACTCTTGTATGGACTCCTACTCCTTGTCGAACTCACTTTCATTCCCCCTCTAGCTGGACGTTGGTAAAAACTGAAACTGCTGCTTCGGCAAGGCCTTCGTGAAAATTTCAGCCACTTGAGTCGCACATGGAACATATTTAGTGATCATTGCACCAGTTGTAACTTTTTCTCGTACAAAATGATAATCTAGTTCAACATGCTTTGTGCACACATGGAGAATAGGATTACTAGTGAGGTGCAAAGAACTGATATTGTCGGAATAAAGGATGGGAGGAGATAACAGTGATACGCCAAGGTGTTGCAAGAGATGAAGAATCCATGTGATCTCCCCTTCTAGAGAAGATAGGGCACGATACTCAGCTTCAGCACTAGATTTTGATACAGTATATTATTTCTTAGATGACCAGGAGATACAATTAGCTCCTAAGAACACACAAAGTCCTATTGTTGATCGACGAGTGATTGAATAGCCTTCCCAATCGGCATCTGAGAAGCCAACAAGTTGTAAGGAGGATGGAGAAGTGATGCGAAGTCCAAAGTTTATAGTCCCTGTGAGGTACCGAAGAATACGTTTTACTCCTTGCCAATGAATAGTTGTAGGAGCTTGCACAAATTGACACACTTGATTGACAACATGAGTAAGATTAGGACGTGTCAGTGTAAGATATTAAAGCCCTCCAACTATACTCCGATAATCAAAGGCATCAACAGGAGATCAAGTTGGGATATGAAAATCACTTTTCTACGACAACGACGTATTGATTGCTCTAGCACAGTGCATCATGGTCTGTTTGATAATATCATTTGCATATTTCACTTGACTAAGATAGATTCCATATGTATAAGGCACAACTTCAATTCCTAAGAAAAAATGGAGACTGCCCATATCTTTTAGAGCAAAGTGAGTACTCAATTGACAGATGATGGTCTGCAAAATCATGATATTGTTCCCAGTTATCATGATATCATCGACATAGAGCAGCAAAATCACAATGTCACCCTTGTGTCGATGAACAAACAAAGACGAATCAGTATGGCTTCTAAGGAAGCCTAGGTGAAGAAGAGTTTCACTAAACCTTTGGAACCAAGCCTTTGGTGCTTGCTTTAGCCCGTAGATGGCCTTTTCCAGTAGACAAACATTTTGGGAAATTAGCATCTTCAAAACCCGGAGGTTGCTGCATATAGACAGTCTCTTTGAGTTTTCCATATAGGAAGGCATTTTTGACATCGAGTTGGTGAATAGGCCATTTTTGTACCATGGCTATAGTTAAAACTGTGTGAATCATTGTTGCCTTCACCACTGGACTAAGTGTATCTTCAAAGTCTGTGCCTTCAATTTGATTATATCCTTTCGCTACCAAGCGAGTTGTATATCTCTCAAGTGTACCATCTGTCTTCAATTTTGTCTTGAACACCCACCTTGATCCAACTACATTTATTTGAGGTTCCCGATGTACTCATGTACAAGTCTTCGGGTGTTATTATGATATAGGGCATGCATATCTTCTCTCATAACTTGCAGCCAATGATGTTGAGATAAAGCTTCCCTTAGGTTCTTGGGTTCTCTGTTAGGAGAAGAGGTGGTAGCCAGAAGTGTTAGAAAATTTGGTGGTTGTAACATGGCTTTTGATTTTTTCCTTGTCACCATGTGATGTGTGTTATCTGGAGAGGGTGGTGATATAGTTGGAGGACACTGGTAGCCACTGAGATCAACACATAAGTTAATACATGCGGACTCACCAAGAGGCAAACATGCAGACGATGAGGCTTATGGACTATTTTCTGGAATTGCAGTTGAAGAGCTGATTTTCGGAGACTGTAGTATTTCAGTATGTGAGTTTTTTGTCGGGGACCTCATCTAGGCAATGTCGACAGTGGTGGCATTTGGTTCACCAGATGAGAGAGGCTCTATTATGTTCTGATAATTTTCATCAACAATAGCGTCTTGAGTAGCTTTTGGAGTAGGCACAACTTGTATTTTATCAATTTGTATTTTTATGTCTTTCCTCGTCTCCTGAAGTGCCCTTTGGTTCAATTATGAAGTCTTTGTAAGTGCACAAAGTGTAACAGTTGTTGGCCACATCCTGTGTAGAATTACAAGAGAAGGGTAGCCATGTTTTATCAAATATTACATGTCATGATATATAAACTCTTTTTGTTTGTAGATGATAGCATCTAAAGCCCTTATGTAGAGAACTATATCCAATAAATACACAGGGAAAATTCTTGGGCTGAAATTTATTTTTGTTGTATCCCTTTAGATGTGGAAAGCACCTACAACCAAAGATCTTCAAACCAGTGTAATCTGGTTTTTTTTGTGTAACTTCTGAATAGGAGACTACATTTTCAAGACCGGCGTAGGGAGTTTGTTGATAAGATATGTTTATTGTCATAAATGCTTCAACCCATAAGTGCAAAGAGACACTAGCATTGAACAATAAGGTTAAACATGTCTCAACTAAGTGTTTGTGTTTTCTTTCGGCAACTCCATTTTGCTCAGGTGTGTGTGGACATGATACATGTCTTTGAATTCCACATTGAGCAAGAAGATCAATAAACTTCTGACTACTAAACTCTCCACCTCCATCACTTTGGAATACTTTTATTTTCCTATCAAATTGATTTTCTACCAATCGTTGAAAGTTAACAAAGGTGGAGAAAAAATCTGACTTTCTTTTCAATGGGTAAAACCAAGTGTATTTTGTGTGATCATCTACAAAAATCACGTAGTATTTGATACCTTGAGGAGAAGTGACAATTGAAGGACCTCATAAATCCCAATGAATTTTGATAAGAGGTTCAACCTCAACTTTATTTGAATTCTCAAAAGGTTGCTTACAACTTTTTCCCATTTGACACGCAGTGCAAATAGAATTTTTTTTATTCCAACTACTAATTCTAACTAATCTATTAGAATGTAAAAACTACATAGTCCTAAAATTAGGGTGTCCCAATCATTAATGTCAGACTTCATCAGATGCTTTATTCGAACGTACAACAACTAGAGTTTGATGCACTTCTTCATCTACACAGTGGGATCCAAAGCATACAGTTCTCCTTTTTTACTCCCCTTTGTGGGTGTCCTCCTTGTTTTCTTGTCCTTAACAACAAACTCAGAGTCAGAAAATTCCAAAAGACATTCATGTTCACTTGCAAGTCTACTTACAGACAAACAATTTTTCTTTAATTTCGGTACAACTAGAACATTCTTCAATTGCAAACATGTACCTAGATTATTATTCCCAATATAAGTAATTTTAAGTCATTTTCCATCACCTACCATAATAGAATTTGTGCCTTTGACTAAAGTAGGGTTTTTTAAAGTACCTGTTGTATTAACATATAATGAGTTGCTCCAGAATCTATATACAAATTGTTGTCAGATGGCTCATTGATAGTTAAGGCTGAAAAACCTTGTGGTGTTTCTTATTGGGATTGATAAAAATAGTCCCACCTATAGAAACAAGTGACAGTTGTGTGATTGTTTAGTCCACAAATTTGGCATGTGTTTGCTTGTGGTGGAGTGCTCTTTTAATTATTTGTAGTGAAACCAGATTGTCTCCCAGTTGTGTAGTTATTGGGCATAGGTCCTTGATGACCTCTTTCTCGACCTTGTCCTCATCCTCTATAAGAGTTATATCCTCGACCTCTACCAAAACTTCCTTGGGTTTTTTGGGCTTTCGACATTATCGGTGTCACTATCTTCTTCTCGCATGTCGAATCCTCTTAGTGCGTTAACAAACTAAGGAAAGGTTGGATATGGAGGCTTACTCAACATGACGGTCCTCAAAGTCTTGTATTTGTTTCCAAGACCCTTCGCAAAGTTTATAACTTTGGTATCTTTATCTAAGATTTTGTGTATGGCTGTGAGGCTATCACAAATTCCTTTAAATTCTTTCATATATTCATCCATGTTTTTTGCACTCATCTTATTACTCTGAATTCGTTGTTTTAGTTGAAACTTTTTGTCTTTGCTAGCTTGTAATAACGGCTAGCATTTAAGACTCTTGTTACCTATAGGAATCTTCTCACTTATAAGACTCTTTTTATTTTGCTTATCAGCCTTTTTATATTTAGAAGTGTAATTACGTAGGTTTCTCTAAGTTGTTATTTTATTCTTCAGCCTTGTATGTAATACACTGGCTATATAAAAGGCCAATACAATAATCAATAAACACAAGTTCATCTGCGTCTAGTTCTTCTCTTTCTCTTTATGGTATTCAGAGTTCTATTGCTTTAACAAGCTTGATCCTTTTTTCCCTCCCAGCCCACACGCCTCCAGCCAAAAATGGCCCCAAATACCAGTGTCGTCAATGCCGACATCTCCGGTTCAAAAATTATTGTCCAATTCAATCTGGTTACTCAACTCCTCATCAAACTTGCTGGTAGCCATAACTTTTCGTTGTGGAAGGCTCAGTTGTCCATGCTTATGCGTGGACACAACCTCTTTGGTCATCTTGATGGATCGATCCCAATCCCTTCAAAAACTATCTCTAAAAACAATCTCGAAGTATCCAATCCTGCCTATGTTTTCTTGTTTCAACAAGATCAGCTTATACAAAATGTTATATTGGCAACTGTGGATGCGACCATTGGTAGTACAGTCGCTTCTGCTCCAAATGCCAAAGTTGCCCAGGATGCCTTGCATACTGCTAATGCAAATAAATCTCAAACTTGTATCTTTAGTCTTAGAGACCGTCTAGCCCGTCTCTCCAAAGACTCTCGTCTTGTTGCAGACTATCTCCATCAAGTTCGCTCTCTCTGTGATGAACTTGCCACTGCTAGCTCCCCCATCTCCAATGAAGAATTGGTTGTCAAGATTCTCATTGGTCTTGGGTCTGAATTTCGAGAAATCTCAGCCGCTATCCGCTCGAGATTCAGCTATTCCCTATGAAGAACTATACGAAAAGCTCCTTGACCCAGGAGCTTTTCCTTCAGCATGAGGAAGCCAAAGAGACAACCTTTGTTCCCATTACTGCCAACTTTGCTCAAGGGACTGCTACCGCTCCTACCCGTCAGGGCTCCAATAATAACCAGGGCTCCAACAATAACCAGAACAGTAATCGACGATCCAATGCACAACATCAGCAAAATCGTAATCAATCTTAGCGTAACAATCAGCAACATAGGCGCAACAACCAACAACAACCTCTACTGCCAACTCTGTGATGGTAGAGGTCATACTGCTCGTGTCTGCCGAACACGCTCTCACAATCATCTTCAAGCGCATGCTAATTATGCTACACACCTCCAGAACCAGTCAGCTCCATGGATTGTTGATAGTGGTGCCATCCACCATATTGCCTCAGACACACAAAGTCTAACTACTACGCAAGACTACCACGGTTCGGAGGAGATCGTCATAGGTAATGGTAATACCATTCCAATCTCTCATACTGGTAATGTGAACTTTAATGCATCAAATCACTAATTCCAGCTTCAACATGTCCTTTTGTCTCCAGCTATTACAAATAATCTAATATATATCTCTAAATTTTGTCAAGATAATAACTCATCTATGGAATTTTTTCCTTTTTCTTACTTTGTGAAGGATCTGACTACGGGGGCGCCATTGGCTCACGAATGGAGTAAAAATGGGTTGTATGAGTGGCCACCAGGGGATTTTGATGGTCTGCCACAATGCAACGTCGTTGTTCCTTACTACATGTGGCATCAACGATTAGGCCATCCTAATCGTCAAGTTCTAAATAAGTTTTTGCAAGATTTTTCAATTCCAGTTGTTGGTTCAAAAAATAGTATTGTTTGTCATTCACATTATTCTGATAAAAGCCACATGAGGCCTTTTTCTAAAAGTTCTTTGCACAGTGTCAATCCATTAAATTTACTTTATAGTGATTTGTGGGGGTCGTCTCCGATTTTATCGATTGACAAAAAATGATACTATGTTTTATTTGTTGATCAATATTCAAGATATATGTGGTTGCTCACACTAAAAGCTAAAACTGAAATTCAAGAAATCTTCCAAACTTTACATCCCATGCTTGAAAAAAACTTTAGCACAAAAATTTTATCCTTTTATACTGATGGTGGTGGTGAGTTTCAAAAATTAGATTCCTGTCTAAAAACACATGGCATTGAACACTAAGTGTCCCCCATACACGCCACAAAGGGTAGCCTTTGTTGAACGCCGACATTGGCATGTCATCGAGACAGCCCGCACCTTACTACACCAAGCATCCTTACCTTCAACGTTTTGGAGTTATGCATGTCATCAAGTTGTTTAATTGATCAATAGGATGACTACTCCCAATCTACAAAATAAATCACCTTTTAAAATCCTATTTCAGGTTGTGCCTAAATATGATTCCATCAAAGTTTTCGGTTGCTTATGCTATCCATGGCTCAAATCGTATTCCAGAAATAGATTGGAACCTTGATCTGCCCCATGTGTTTATTTAGGATTTTCTAACAAATATTATAGCCATCAATGTTTTGATCTAGTTAACTCCAAATTATATTTATCTAGGGATGTAATGTTTTTGGAAGACAATTTTCCTTTTCAAAATATTTTTTCCAGGTTCTGTAATAAAGTTAATGTTTCTTGGGATAACATTTCCATTGAACAACAATCCAGAAAGGAATCTAATTCAATTTTGCATTCCTCTTATGAACTTTCCCCACCAGTAACTACGTTACCCACGGTCACTCAACGCTTGCAAGCTATCTCCTCCGCTCCAGATGGTGTCTCTACACAATCAGGTAATACTCCTCCTGTCTCAACTTCCACTTCTTCATATTTTCCACACAAACATAAAACTAACTCTTTTGCAGCACCTTAACCATTGCCCTCACGGCCACTTATCACGTATCATAAACAAGAAAGACCACCCATTCCTAGCCAAACTCCATGTCCTCCTCATAATCCATCTGCTTCGACACAAAATCAGCCACATATGACTTCCTGCCCGTCTCAACCAGCATCAACTCTTAGTCAACCTGACCCACCAACCCAAACCCGGCCAAACCAACCAGCCACCAAAGTACACCCAATGACTACTAGATCACAAACTCATAGCATTAAACCTTGTCAGTTTCTCACAACCACTACATTGTCACCGAAAATCCCCATAACTCATAAGCAAGCCAAGTTAATTCCCCAATGGAATTCAGCAATGCAAGCCGAATTTGATGCTCTTGTTCGCAACCATACTTGGGATTTGGTTTTATGTGACTCTTCCAAAATCGTGGTGGATTGTAAGTGGTTATTCTGAGTTAAACATAAACCTAACGATTATGTTGATAGGTACAAGGCTCGTTTGATTGCCAAGGGATTTACACAGCTCCCCGAACTTGATTATCATTCCACTTTCAGTCCAGTAGTCAAGCTTACTATTGTCCGTCTTGTCCTAACTATCGCCACTCAACTTGATTGGCATGTCCATCAGCTGGATGTTAACAATGCCTTCTTGCAGGGTCGTCTAACTGAAGAAGTTAACATGCGACAACCACCGGGATTTGAAAACTCTGGGAATCCTACCCATGTATGTCGTCTTCAGAAGGCAATTTATGGCCTCAAACAAGCTCCTCGTGCTTGGTACACCGAACTCAAAAATTATCTCCTTACTTCGGGTTTTGTTAAGTCGCATTCTGATTCCTCACTCTTCATTATGCATAAAGTTGGGCTCACTGTGTATATTTTAGTTTATGTGGATAATATCTTAGTGACAAGTAATCACCAACGAGGTGTTCATTATATCATTGAGGCTCTTTCTCAGCGTTTTTCACTAAAGGACTTAGGACCTCTTCTTTACTTTCTTGGTATTGAAGTGATTCGTTCTTCTGTTGGTCTCCTGCTCTCTCTAGAGAAGTACACTATGGATCTCCTACATGAGGTAGCTATGGATAACTGCAAATGTGTTTCCACACCTATGACATCTACTATAGTTTTTGATCCATCGCCTGATGATCATCTAGTTGATGGTTCCTTATATCGGCGCATTATTGGCAAGATTCATTACCTTTCATTCACGCGTCCGGACATAGCTTTTGTTGTTAGCAAGTTGTCCCAAGCTATGCATCAACCATTTATGTCTCATTGGGTTGCTCTTAAACGACTTTTCTACTATCTCCGTTCAACTACCTCTTTTGGTGTGCTCATTGCCAATGAAACTGATCGTAGGTTGCTCGCGTACTCTAACTTAGACTGGGCAGGGGATCCTCATGATCGCACATCGATAGCTGGTTATGTTATCTATCTTGGTAGTTCCCCTATTTCATGGTCTTCAAATAAGCAGCGTTCAGTTTCCCGTTCTTCTACAGAGGCAGAATATCGGGCAGTTGCTGCTACTGTTTCTGAAACTAACTGGCTCACCAATTTTCTTCAAGAACTTCAGTTTCCTCTGACTGCTGCTCCAAGAGTTCTCTGTGACAATATCAACACCACTTATATTTGTGCGAATCCTGTTTCCCATAGCCGCATGAAGCATGTGGCCATCGACTTCCATTTTGTCTGTGAGCAGGTTGAGCGCAAACAACTTGAAGTTTCCCATTTACATGCTACTGATCAAGTTGCAGATCTTCTTACAAAGCCTCTTCCGCGTGCACTTTTTGGTAACCATTTCTCCATGTTGGGTGTAGTAAACCTCGACACCAACTTGCAAGGGCATAATAACGGCTAGCATCTAAGACTGTTGTTACCTATAGGACTCTTCTCACTAATATGACTCTTTTTATTTTGCTTATCAGCCTTTTTATATTTAGAAGTGTAATTACGTAGGTTTCTCTAAGTTGTTATTTTATTCTCAGCCTTGTATGTAATACACTGGCTTTATAAAAGGCCAATACAATAATCAATAAACACAAGTTCATTTGCGTCCAGTTCTTCTCTTTCTTTTTAGCTTGTAGGTAATTGTCCTTGAGACTTTGCCAAATTTGTTTGGCTGATGTGCATCTAATGATGAGGAACATGGAATCCTCAGTCATGGTTCTGGGGAGCCAATTTCGAACTAAGACATCCCTTTCTTCCCATTCAAGGAACTTATAATTTGATATCTCTTCGTCTTTTTCGTTTGCTACAACTGATGGTGGTGGATCCTTTTTACAATAATCCCGCCAACTTTCAAAGCCTGCATCAATTGTGTAATTTGAGTTTTCCATACTAGGTAGTTTGAAGGTTTTAATTTTATAGGACATATGGCTATGAGTTTATGTAGGGAGGCGGGTGAGAGAGAGAGGTCGGAAGATAATGAACTTGCCATTAGTGCGTGATACGGGGTGTAGGATACATATTAATTTTGAATTAAAAACTAACGCTCTGATACCATGAAGAATTTTAGCAAACGTAGGCTCAAGAAAGAAGGATGAATATTGTATTATTATTCTTGCATATACACAGCTGGATATTCATATTTATAGACGAGAAAGTTATTTGTATTATACTAAACATAGGACTCCTATAGCTATTATACAAGACTCCTGTATGGACTCCTACTCCTTGTCGAACTCACTTTCACTACCTCTTCGTATAGATCATATATACTAAAATAAATTATTAGTATAAGAGGAACTTTTGAAAATATAAATGTGTAACAAGAAAAAATAGATAGAACTTGTTCCTGCTCACAAGTGTTTCAGCTACAACTCTTTTGAGAAGTACTACCATTTTAGAGCATATTCATGTTGATAATGTGTTATAAAATCAAGATCGAAATGATATAACTATAAAGAGAAGTAGACAACATAAGTAGATGAAGTAGAAAACTTTTTCTTCTATTCAAGTGTCTTCCAAATGGTGAATGATATCTCTATTTTTAGTGTTGAGATATCACTCCCAAAGGTCACCAAACTAGTAGATACATAGTTATTCAAAAAAGTTTTTATCACCTTGAAAGTATACATACATGAATTCAATTAATTCTTGAATAAATCAAATGGACAATCCACAATTCAATGGATTTATAACATTATGGTTTTTATTTGAGGAAGGTATTAATAACCAATAATGAAGAAAAAAAAGTATTACAATTACTATTTGATAAATACCATTACACCAATAATAAAAAATACTATGATTTAAAGGAAAAAAGGTTTAAGAAAATATTAAAAAAATAACTCCCAAGGCTTACGTTTTTACGCTTGGGGCTTACTCCCCAAATCTAGGACTTACGTCCTATGGATCTGCGTCTTCAATTTCCGCCCAGAGCATTTTTGGTACATCTCGCCCCGAGACTCGCCCCAAAAAATGTTTTTAAAAACACTGCTTTGCATGAACATATACCAAACAATAGAGAAAGTGATAATTGACTAATTTATGGAAAAATCATTCAATATTGAGAAGCCAATAATATCAAAGAAAAAAATATTATAATTTAATATATATATATATGAAAAGAGAGCCCTAGGCTCGCCTACGTGGCGCCACCACAAACCAGGATTCTCTTTTTAATTTTATGGGAAATTGTATGAAATAGCAAACTATTAATTCAAATTAAACGTTATAGCCATAGTTTATTTTATTTGTAATTTCACAGCAAACATCCCATTTTTTTGTCCATCTGATTTGGTATACAATTAGCCATTTTCGGTATACAATTAGACATTTTATACACTTTGGTATAAAATGTATTTGTGTTTGTATAAAGCGAGAGAAAAGTGTATACACAAATACAAATACATATATTTTCGTCCTATACACTTATAATTATACAAATACAGATCTTATTATACAAATTACAATGTATAAATGAATTTATACAAAACTGAACAATTTGTATAAAATTGGATGTATCTAGCGAATTATACAAATCAAAAGCTCCATAGCAAACATAAAATTTGATATGGAGAGCAATTATGCAAACTATAGTTATAACATACAAACTATGATTTTTATTGTTTGCTATATGTGAAAGTTGCTCTTAATTTATTTATTTCCAAAACTAGTTTTCCCCTTTCTTGAAGAGTTGTGACTTTTATGAAAGGTTGTGCCCTTTCCGAAGGGTTGTGACCTTTCCGATAAGGCACAATAAATATTTGTTCACACTACCCTTTGTTGTCTATAAATAGAGGGATTTCCTCTCATTTTAAAACAACATAAATTCTAAACTTATTATTTTTCTTCTACACAATTAAATATTTTTATACTTTGCTCATGTTGAGTGGCTCACGAACACCATTGTTTTTGTATCAATACATTAGTGAATAAAATCGTTCTATCCTGTGAGGATCTATTCCTTTAAATCTCGAGTACTAGAGGAGAATAATTTTCTTAAGGAGACATTGTGCATTCAGTGAGCTCGATTGTTTCCTTTATGTTTCATTCTATTGTTACAAATCTTGGTATGTTTTTTTCCAGTCATTAATTTATGCTTATGTTATTAATTGCGGTTTTTGAGTACATGTTTCAAACTTTGTTATTTATGTTTCTGCAAAGTTATTGTTATAAGTATTTGTTAGTATAAATTAAATAACACACGTTAATTGAGTATTCACACAAGTTTTCTCTATTAAAATTGTTGAAGGTACAATAAACAAATTTCCTTAAAGATCTATACTATCATTTCTTGAAGACAAATTTTAAATTTGGCATGCCATTGCAAGGACATAAAGACCTTAAAAACTTCATCGCACCTTGATGTGCGAAGTGACAAGGAAAAGAACACAAGAATTAATAAACTTTTGACATGGGTTCAAGAATAAATTATAAAATCAAATTAAAGATGATTGATTAAAAGATAAATGATAAGATGTTACAATTATCATTTTCTTTTACATTATTAATGTTCATTACTACGTAATTTTGTATGTAAGATAGTATTGTGTTTATGTTTTAATGACTGATAGATTTTAAGTATTATTTTATAATTTTCGTGATATTAAATTCCTGCGCGAGGCGCCGGTAGTTTTACTGGTTGAAAATATGTAGAAAATAAAATTGATCAAAGAGTAATAATTTTACAATCTTTCAAGTTCTTAATGTACGTGACAATACAAATTTTCTAATATTAGAATATTAGAAATGCTCATTCATAATAGTAATGAGGTCATGAATTAACGCGCGAAACGAATCAAGTTATCTAGTAGAAATAATAGTAAGACATCATTTGTTTGCACTTAATGAAAGTCGGAATCTGAATGGTTCAGATCTCAGTCCATTAAGTGCATTTGTTTTTTTTAAGATCTAATCACTTAATATATCTGATTCACATCTGATTCGCTCAGACCCTCAACATAGTCTGGATATTCATTTAAGAGGTTTATCTAAAAGATTCGCAATATAACTAGGAAGACGTTTTAAATACCATACATGGGTTACTGGGCATGAGAGTTTGATATAGCCCATTTGCTACCTTCGTAGACCCTCTTCTTTCTTTTTCATTTTAATATTAAATTCTTCATTAAAACTTCTCTTCTTCTCAAGCTTTTTCCTCCCCGTACAAATCCAAATTATCTATTATTAAGAATTTCTTAACTTGTCCCTTCAAGTTATCTTTCTCCAACTTTTATTTTTTTCGTAGAAGTCAAATCACCCATTTTCTATAATTGGATCAGTGAAATAAATAAATTACCATTCAACCTCTAAAACATGGAAAGCATGATACAATCTCTACTATTGACCATGTTTCTTTTCAATCATCACTTCTCCATTTGCCAAAGAAAATATACTTAAAATCTATGACAAAAAAAATCACATCAAATAAAAATGAATCAAAGATCAACACATGAAAAATACCCATGAATAAGATTTGAAAAACCCACCCACTATCATTTTGACAGTGTTGATCTTTTATCGAATTACGATGGTAAAAATAATGGATCTCTTAATGAGTGTAGGCGATTAAATTCTTTCTTGGAATTGAGAAAACAATCAAATTTAAAATTGAATCAATTTCTTCTTTTTATCTTTGAAATTTGAGTTTATATAATGATATGAAATTTGAGTTTATACCGTATAATTTAGTGAAATCTAAATCTTCATGGTGGATTCTGAAGGCATAATACATAAACATGATCCTTAACTTGGCGTTAGTGGACAAGTATGCCCTCTAACTTTGAGTGGTGCACAAGTAGACACTTAGGGGTCGTTTGGTACAAAAATGAGTAACGCAGGGATTAGTAACGCAGGGATTAGCAATGCAGGGATTAGCAATGCAGGGATTATTTTTTATCCAGTGTTTGGTTTATTGCTTATTCAAATCTTGTGTTTGGCTTAGAACTCTTAAAAAAAAAAACTTTGTTCCAATTTTACCCTTGAATTATTATGTTATCTATTTCATGTAATTACCATATTTATTACGTTTAAAACTTGAATACGAAGTGCTTAACAAATTTAAATCACTTGAGGAAGTCTCAAGTCATAAACGAGAAGATGTTATTTTAAGTACCCCGACCAAGGCGTACCTCCCTCCTCTCTTAAGAAAACAAGAAAATATAAAATAAAACTAAAGTTCAAGTAGTGTGGACAGCAGCAGAAGTTTCTAATGTTAAAAGAAATATAGTTTGATCATAGCTTCACATAAAGTTAGTAAAATTAAGCAACATGAGCAAGCTGAACCTGAAGCTTTCCTGCTACATTGTCTCTATCCCAAATATTGAACATTGTAAAACTTCATTTGTCATAAACCAAAGCAGCCTTTAGAATTTGATGGATAACAGATATGCAACTCTCCAATTCTTCTCCTAGTTCTTAAGCTGCATTGAAATAACATCTTGCAAGTGCCAGTAATAACTAGCTTTAAGCA
This sequence comes from Solanum tuberosum, assembly GCF_000226075.1. NCBI lineage: Eukaryota > Viridiplantae > Streptophyta > Magnoliopsida > Solanales > Solanaceae > Solanum > Solanum tuberosum. Next base: position 858,129 of record NW_006238966.1, read on the forward strand.
AATACCTAATGATTCTTTTTTTATAATTATGAAATTCTAATGAATAAAGTGTGACTATTTATTGTTTGTCTCCTACAATGTTGCACAGAACATACTCAGTATGTAAGTAAGGAAGGCTACTGATAGGACTTGAATACGAACGCAATCATATCACTTTGATGAAAGCAGGACAAATGGCCGGTAGTAAGAAGTTGCAAGCCTATATAAAACTTCAAACATTTTCTTTGCTAATCTATCATAGACAATGCTGCATAATCCAAAGACAAACCCCTTTATTGCAGGTTTGAGGTTTCTTTCAACTGTTTCAAGATGAATCCAAAGTCTATTTTTGGTTGCACGTCAAAGTGCCAGTTTTGTTCGAAATGACTGTATGAACCTTGCACATTTACATACATCATTTCAGTTTATCACAAGTGACACCACATTCAAGTTTTTTCATAGATTCTAGTTACACAAAAGCTATTATCCTCGTGTCCGTCTTACGCCAGCCATTTTCAATATAGGACATAACAGAGGTATCAAAAAGTAACATTGCAATCAAACCTTTGAAGGTCTTCAGTTAAGCAAAAATAGCAAAATGGACTCTCCATTTATCTTGAAGTCTACGGTACTTTAAAGTTTATCATTGATGATCATAAACATCATAGTTTGACGCTCAAGTTCACCCATGCGTATAAATAATTCCATCTTTTTGACATCATCACAAAGAACCATTGTTGCTTTGATGCGTTGCTCTGTGGAGTACAACTCAAATATAGGGGATTCAATGATGGAATAAATTTGATCACGAAGATCAGATTGGTCACGATTTCCAATCTTGTCAATCAAGGCACCCATTCGTTTGTCTTGACTATCAGTAAAGTTTTTTATAACCTCAACCATACCCTTAAGAAATATCTCTGAATCATTCTCCGGGATCTTTTTTCTTTTCTTGCATTTCTCCTTTTCATTGACATTAGACGACATTTTGGTATACTCACCTTGTTTATTGGTTTGTTGAGATCCAGCTTCTTCAGGTTCAAATGCTCCAGCATTTTCATTTTAAGATGCTTTAGGAAATGTAGTAGCTCCAGTAGCATTTCTAGCTTCTCCCGTAGTCACATTAGATCTATGACTAGAACCAGCTTCTTCATCGCCATCAAGATCAATAGGAAATCCCAAACTCATATCGTTAAACAGTAGTGAGGAAAGCTTCTTCAGGTTCAAATGCTCCAGCATTTTCATTTTAAGATGCTTTAGGAAATGTAGTAGCTCCAGTAGCATTTCTAGCTTCTCCCGTAGTCACATTAGATCTATGACTAGAACCAGCTTCTTCATCGCCATCAAGATCAATAGGAAATCCCAAACTCATATCGTTAAACAGTAGTGAGGAATGACTCCTTTGAATTTCCTCAACAACATCTAATGGGCCTTCTGCAAACTCCCCTGTTGCTCTATCCTTGCCAAAGATTTCCTCCCAATCCACAAACATCGGCCATTTTTTCGTATTCATGTTTTTGGCATTTGGATCAACCTAGAAAATAATCACAAAATAAAACAAAGCGATATAATATTACTCAGTTAATAACTCTTTCAGAGAACACACATATAAATACATAATTATAATCATGAACAACTAAAAAGCTCTCTAAGTTGTGCAATCGGTATCTTTGAAATCTAAATTTATTGGACACAACTTTTCAGTATTCAAGCTAAAAGACTTATTAATGCTCACTGTAGCAGCTATGTTTGGGTTGACACTAATACATATAGAGAAAGGCTTTGGTGGCCCGGGACATGGTGTGCACTCCCAAAGCAGTAGTTGACTTGAACCTTACCAACATTCAACTCTGGAACAAGACAAATATAGCCGAGATTGGTGGGTAGTTATCCCCTATCAATGTTTATAGTTGAGGGCAAATCGAGTATTTACCCGCAACTTCTGTCCATAAATTTAGAACACAAGGAGAGTAAAGTCTGAAACAAGATCATTCATTTGTTTATCCGTGAGAACACAAGGCTAGTATGATGGATATTATTGAAGTGGATGCAGAAGCACGCTTACTTTTCTAGAGATAGTCGTAGACAGTCCACATGAAACATATTCAACAAATTCACTTACTAGTGAAGAAGTGCAGATCTAAACAATTAAAAGCATCAGGCAGATAGTGTAAAAATTAAAATAACTTTAATAAAGTATTAATTACCTTTAGGAAGTCATCCCAAAATTTGGGATCATCAACTATTATAGCTCCATCATTGTATTGAAATCCCAATCCACTTCGACTCTTTAGATAGCTATACTTGCATAACATTTCTTCCAATATCTTATTTTAGATAAGACATGTGGTTCACCTTTCAATCCGTTGTTAGGATGATGTTCACATAAATAACATTCTAATTCCTTTAGGTATCCTGGCTTGAAGGTTCCATTATCATCTCTCCAATCATTAACACATAACTCTTTTAATCCATCTATAAGAGTTCGTTCTTCTATTGCAGTCCATGTCCTTCTAGTCGAAGGAGTTAAATTTCTTGATCTTTTTGATGTGTGGGAAGATGTTTGACTGCTCATTTTGCCTTTATATTCTTGTGGAATAGATTATAAAAATAAACAGGAAGAAAATAATAATGATAATAACAATAATGCACACATTAAATAGTTGAACAAATCTATAACCTTATCATGAACTTAAGAACTGATTCTAGAAACACTTGATATAAAAAAACAAAATGTAGGAGAAACTGATATATTAAGGAAGTGGTTGGCTCTCCAGATTAGTAGCTTAAAAGATATTGCATTCAACAGGTGGTCATGCAAACATTCACAAGTGAAATTATGTCGAGAAACTGACTAGCTTCATGTGGATACATTGTCTACAATACATAGGTAAGTTCCTTTCTCTATAGCCTTTTATGTAGACGTTATCAATTTGTTCCTTTCTCTAATGACCATCTTCATGGTTGCTGGAAATCAAAGATAGGAAGAGCAATACTAATTCCTTTCTCTCTATATGCATACTTATCATTTAGTTTTCTTTTCCTCTATCAACTTTCAGAAATTATAATCTGCACTAGTGTTTGCAGGGTTCTTTTAGTTTTAGGAGATTGGAGTTGTAAAATTAAGTCAAATTTTACTAGTAGAGGAAGTGATGAAGAGTAATAATTACAACATATTAAGAAAACCACAAATTTCATAATAGCATATGCCAAAAGTTACAAAAAGGATTCAAGACTCCCAATTAACTAGTATAATATCACTAGATCACTGAAACAGAAGAGAGATTCTAACTTTTGATAAAAGGCCAACCTTAAAAGCCCAAGCTAGCTAAATTCATCGCAAAAAAAACTTAACGTGTCATCACTGATTAGATCTTGCATTCCACATTGATTGAGCCAACTCATCCCTCTAAGTGGTCCACTCTTCAGACGATTCAACAACAGCAATATGTTCAGATTTCTCAACCTGTTCTTCCATATCCATGTCTAAAGGATCCACATCCATCTCTCTACGGATATAGTTGTGAATCAAACAACAAGCACTTATAATTCTGTTATGAACTTTAACAGAGTACCACGAAGAGCTCCTAAGAATTCCCCAACGCCCTTTCAAGAGACCAAACGCCCTTTCGATAACATTACGAGCCCTAGCATGCTTCATATTAAAAAGTTCTTCTCGACATCGAGGCGGGGGGTTGTCACCTTGCCAATCCCTTAAGCAATATCTATACCCTCGGTAAGGTGAAAGAAAACCTTTTCCATTTGTATATCCTCCATCACATAAATAATAATTACCTATAATATAAACATAAAATTTAGTTACTTTTCTATTCTTTTCATGTACAGTTACCTTCTCAAAAAATTAAATACATCATTCTTTTGGTGTTCTTATATGCATATATACATGGCATACCCTCGGGAATTTTTAAACCATTGCGCCACACTACAGTATCTCGTAATACACGACCATCATCAGATGATCCTTCCCAACCAGGTAACACATAAGTAAAATTGAGATTTCTATCACAAACTCCCAATACATTAGTAGCTATATCTCCCTTCCTTGTCTTGTATCTTGGTTTGTACTCAGATGGAACTCTAATGTGAATGTAAGTACCATCTAGTGCACCTAAACAACCCTATAAAAAATATAGAGTTATCTCGCACTAAAACGAATTCTTAGTAAAATTACATTATTTAGTCATATACAAATGCTAAAATTAATCTCACCTACCTTAAACCATTTCCATCGATCTTCAATCTCATCCTCAAGGATCGGTTTAGGATTGAAAAGGAACAATGGAGTTAGTTTGAGTATAGCTCTCAAGAATTCATCAAAAGCTTGACTTACGCTCCATCCAGATCTAATATAATCGACCTTGATAGATCTATTCTTCTCGTGATGAGCCAAGATGTTTAAGAACATTGCTAGCTTTTCACTACTTGACATATATTTACCATCAGTCAAACCTCCGACATCCTTAGTTAATAGAACTAAATTATGAAAGGCATTTCTATCCATTCTTAACTTGTCGATACATACAATGTCACTATCATTTATGATACAATTTAAGTGAGAAATAACTTTTGGTATTTGGACGCTCATACGGTACCTAATCTCGTGCACATTTCTGTATTGTCTTCTTAGTGAATGACCATGAATTGCCATAAAAAGGCAAATAAGGACTACAAGAAATTGTTGGCACATTATCTCCTCAAGAATAATATAATAAATACTCGAAAGATGTTGAAGATCCATAATAACACCTAAGTTTTTCATAAAAATTAGACAAAATCAATACACACAATATGAACAGAAATCTATAAATTTTAAGCATAAATACTAATAGTGACGATGTTGTTCAGAAACTTTCAACCCACAAAATACTAATTAATTTGCAAGCACATTTCAATTCACCTATTTACAACCATTTGGGAACAAGAACGAAAGAAAAGAAGAAAAGAAGAAAAGAAGAAAAGAAGAAAAGAAAAAAGTTCAAACCTGTATAAACCCTACACGGCTAATAGTGACGATGTTGTTCAGAAATTAACCCTACACGCTACGCCTTCTCCATAGCCAAAGAAGAGAAAAGACTGCGAGAGAAAAAGGAAAGGCGCCAAAAAGCAGAATAGCGTGAATTCTTTACCAATTCTAAAGGATGTATACAGAAATTGAGGGGCAATTCAGTCATTTCGTTTCCTTATCCAAGTAATAGTAAACCTGGGATTAGTAATCCCTAGATATCCTTGGTATTAGATAAGACCACATATGATGTATTAAGTTATCCATGTATTAGGTATGTTTGAGTTGAATTGTGTAACCAAACATTGTATTAGGAGGATTAAATTTTAATCCAAGGACTATTTTAATTAATACATCCTACCAAATGGCTCCTTAGACTTGTATAACATTAAACAAGTAGACACATGTGTTCTACATGACATAATACAGGTAGGACGCCATGTTGGACACAAAATTGCCTCGTAGGGTGGCATGTAGGACGAATGTGTTTATTTGTTCAATTTTATACAAGTTTAAGTGTCTATTTGTGCACACTCAAAGTTAAATGTCATAATTGTCAGATGACGCCAAGTTAATGGTCATATTTATGTATTATGACTTCTCGAGAGTTAGAATAATGAGAGTATTAACATCATCAATATTAAAGACATTTCTAATCTTTTTTATTATGTTCATTAATAATTTAGAAATAAAATAAAATATTATTTAATCATATATTATAAAAATAAACAATTTTAATTATTCGGTCTTCAACATCTTAATTAATTATTGAGGCCAAAAGAAAATGGCGGCAAATGCGTTGAAATTCTTAGTTACTCCCTAAGCTAACCTAGGGTTTGTCCTTTCTCACCATCTCCACCACTGCAACAATGTTCGGAGCTAAGCCCTCCTCCGCCTTCGGTACTCCATCATTCGGCACACCTTCGTCAACCCCAGCATTCGGCACACCTTCATCAACCCCAGCATTCGGCACGCCGTCAACTTCATCATTTGGCACTGGTTTTGGATCGACACTATTTTCAACACCATTTTCACAGCAGGCACAGCCACAGCCACATCAACAGCAACAAACTTCCTTCTTTCAAACACCTCAGAGTTTGTCCCCTTTCAGCTTTTCCACACCCTTGAGTACTGCTACACAGGCCCAATCCAGTCCATTTGGTACTTCCTTTCCATTTGCAAATGCTCAGTTGACTACTCAGATGGCTCCCGTGGCTCCACTCCCCTTTTCTCTCGCTGATAGGGATATACAAGTAATTTCTTTACTCTCAAATCTTTGTGCACATCACAATCCTAAGTATATCTCTTTATGTGCACAACAACAATATATTTCATCAAGCCATGGCTACCTGACCTGACTGGGTGCGGGTGGGTTTTTTTCTGGGAAGATGTTTCATTTGAAAAAAATATATGAAAGGAGATAATAGACCCCGGACGGCAGGAGTATGCAAACCATTCTTACAGAAACTTTTCTTGTTTTAAGTATTTTAATAATATAGAATATACATGTGTGTTTTAATTTAATTTACGTATATGAATAACACAAATATCTGATGAAGGGAGCTTAGTTGGATTGAACAATTACTAACAGTGTAAAGCACTTTTAGTAGTTAATCAAGCCCCGTCAGGCTTCCCCTGCTGATTGAAGAAAGCCTCATATGGTTTCAAATAAGCAAGAAACACAGACACTAGAAATTAAAATATTATCTGAAGCTCTTAAACTCCTGATTTTAGATATAAAAGTAGGCAACTCTGGACATTTTCTTCAAATCGTCTTAAAAAATATTTCAATCGTGATAATAAGGAAGACCTGGGAATAACTTTTTTTGAAAGAATATTGAAGCCACCAACAAGGAGCTGTCCTTAACTGTGGCTATCCAAGGGTTGGTAGTCTGGGTCTTCTTCTTAAAACAAATGCTCGTTTAGTTAGAATGTCTTTCCTTTGGATAGCAGGTTACTTACCATTTTATTCAGGTGATCAATCAATCCTTATTTATGGAGTGACTACTACAACTTGAACTCGTTTCCTTATAGTTGTCTGTGCACATCTGTTTCAGGCAATTGTTGATGCGTACAAGGAGGAGCCTGGTAACCCTAAATATGCTTTCAAGGTTTGTTCTCTTTTCCTACTAGGCTAGGTTATATTGAAGAGGTGAGTGAATCAAATGAAAAATCTAAGATAACACAATAGTATATTGTCACTTGTGAAGCAGTCACTGAATTGCTTATCTATTTTATTCGAGCCATTCACTAGCATTGTGAAGATATTTATGAACTTGGTTTTTGTTATGATCTGTCAGTTGTTAATAGATTATGGTTGGAGGGCTTCCATCTTTTGGATGTGTATAGAGCGCTTATATTCTTCTCATTTATTTGCACTTATGGTTGTTTTGCAGCATCTTTTGTGCAGTGTGACGGAACCTCAATATAGGACGAAACCTGCAGGGGTATCTGATGTGAGTTTGATATGTTAAAATTTTTCATTTCAGTGTAGGCATCCTGGCATCATTGCTTGTTTCTTGCTGAGAGTATTATGTAAATGCGATAAATTAGTTTGCATTGCCAGATAATGTGGGCAGAGGCAATGGGCAAACTTGAAGGCATGGAGAGTACTGACCGTGAGCGCCTGTGGCCTCAACTTGTTCACGGCTTCAAGGATCTTTCCCAACGGCTCAAGGTACCTTGAAATTAATCACTTAGGAATGTTTTTGGTATGATAGAAAGCGATTTGGAGGGAAATGTATTCCTTAAGGAGAATGTTTCCAGTATTCTAGTACTGCAAAATCTGGAAAATGTTTTTCTTAAGAAAACTTATTTTCACCAAAATGGGAAAAGTAACTTCCTCCCCTCACACTGTCATGCACAGAAGTCAATTTCTTTTATAAATCCCAACTCTTATTTGATATCATGTTTTTTTGTTTTAATTATTGCTTTGATTTGCTTTTTTTTTGGCTATGATTTGCTTGAGTGTCTTTCGGAAACAGCCTCTCTACCCCGGAGAGGAGTGATATGGTCTGCTACACTCTACCCTTCCTAGACTCCACTTAGTGGGATTTCTTTTTTTTTTTTTTGGTAATTAGGATTTTATTAATCACCAAAGTAGATAATTACAAAGCTAAACCAGTCTACTCATCAACTGGTTATCTCAATATCTGCAGTCTGCTTACAAACTTAGAGAATTAAAAGCTACATCTATCTATTAAATAAAAGCCTGGCTCGGACAGTAGTTCTAACACAACAAACACAAGCTATTCTACAAGCAATATCCTCTATTTTAGTCTCTGTCTTCTCAAAAACTCTATTGTTCCTCTCCTTCTAGATGACATGGATAAATTCTGTGTATACTAGTTGTAGTACCTGGGCTTGGTGGCTTTTCCCTTTGGTCTTCTGGATGATCCGCTGCTGCATTGCATTCCAAGTAGTGCTTGGAGGTTGACTGATAGTTGTCCATTGGAGTAATCTCCTCCATAAGGAGTTGGCAAAATGCACACTCAAAAAAATAAGTGATCTCTTGTTTCATCTTCCTGCTTACACATAACACATTTAGGATCTACTTGCATTCTCCATTTCAGCAACCTATCTGTTGTAGGAGTGTTCTGGATTTGCAGCCATAAGATAAAAATGGCTTTAGGTCTTGCTAAGTTGCGACATATGAGACCTCTCCAATCAACCTTTGGACAATTACCTAGCATTTGATTATAGGCTTGCCTTAATGTTTCATCTTCCTGCTTACACATAACACATTTAGGATCTACTTGCATTCTCCATTTCAGCAACCTATCTGTTGTAGGAGTGTTCTGGATTTGCAGCCATAAGATAAAAATGGCTTTAGGTCTTGCTAAGTTGCGACATATGAGACCTCTCCAATCAACCTTTGGACAATTACCTAGCATTTGATTATAGGCTTGCCTTAACTTGCTTCTCTTGCCATCAATAGCATGATGCAGTACATGTAGGTGATCCTTTGCTCCAAAAACTTTTTTAACCATCCAACAAGCTTGAGCAGGAACCTGAGAGCTTCCATATTTTAGCCATTGATGTAATAACTGTGTATCCACTTGATCCAAAGTCTATCCTGCTTCTTCTCTATATCCCAACACATCCTTAGAATTGCTGCTTTGTTCCATACCTTTAAGTTCACCAAGTTTAATCCTCTAGCCACCTTTGGTGTACACATCTTCTCCCTAGAGACTAGGGCCTTGTTAGTTATGCTGTTGACTCCTGACCATATAAAACTCCTACAGTAGGCTTGGATTGCTTTCATCACCTTCGTTGGTATCACAAAAAGTTGTGCCCAGTATGCTTGAATCCCAAAAATAACTGTCTTAACAAGCTGGACTCTCCCTGCATAGGATAGTTTTTTTTAGCTTTCCAGGAAGATATTTTTGCTACTATTTGATCAATCAATGGCTGCCATTGGATAAGATTGAGTTTCTTGGTGGACAAAGGTATACCAAGATATCGAAAAGGTAAGACCCCGTGACTGTATTCTAGAGTTTGTTGGATTTGAGACATTATAGTACCGGATACTCCTCCAAAATATATAGCACTTTTAGACAAGTTAGCTTTCAATCCGAAAGCTACTGTGAACACAGTGAACTTGTCGTGGAGTAGTTGAACTGATATTTTTGTCACCTCTTGCAAACATGAGGAGGTGTCATCTGCAAAGCTTAAATGTGTGATCTTGAGCCTATTGCACATAGGGTGGTATTTGAATAACTTGTGATTGGATAAGTCATTTAGGTTCCTACTAAGATATTCCATGACCATAGCAAACAAAAAGGGGGACACTGGATCCTCTTGCTGTAGTCCTCGAGCTGCCTCAAAAGGTTTTGTTAGTTCCCCATTAATCAAGAAAGAATTAGAGACAATACTTACACATTGCATCACCCAACCTATGAATTTGAGAGGAAATCCCAATGTTGACATTATTTGTTCTATGTATTTCCAATCAACAGTATCATAAGCTAATTGGATATCTACCTTTATCATACATCTGGGTGAGATATTCTTCCTGTTATAGGCCTTGACTAGATCATAATGTTATCTGCACTTTTCTCCCTGGTATAAATCCAGCCTGCGTTTCTGAGATCACAGTTGCTATCACCTGATGGATTCTATTTGCCAACACTTTTGCTATGAGTTTGTATAGGACTGTACAACATGCTATGGGACTATACTCCCTTATATTGGAGGTATTGGGAACTTTGGGCAACAGTGTAACTACAGTACAATTCACTTATTTGTGTAACTTTCCAGTAAGAAAGAACTCTTTAACTGCTGCATAAACATCCTGTTTGATCACTGGCCAGGCCATCAACTCCTGGAGCCTTATCATTACCAATAGAACATAGTACATCATTAACTTTCATCTTAGTAACCTCTATACACGAGGCCATTTGTTGAGACTTGAGAGTGATTCAGTGTTGCTCCCTGCTTCATAATACTCTTGCTGACTGCAGTTGTGCTTAATAGAGCAGTTCCCATTAAAGACTTGTAAAATGTTATAATCTCATTTTGAATTGCATCCGGATCCACATTTTTTTCTCCATTTGCTGAAGTAAGCCCGACAATCTATTTCTTGTGTCTTCTTTCTTTCATTGCTGTAAAATACTTAGTATTTGAGTCTCCCAATTTAATCCACATAGCTCTAGATTTTTTTTGTTTGATGCTCTCCTCTATATTGCTCCATTTCTCTTGTTGGATCAAAAGATCCTTTTCTTCCAGTGCTATAGCATCAGTATACTGTGAAGAGAGTTTCAGCTGTGTGAGTTGTAATGTATTCTTGAGGTGATGGATCTTCTCCGTTACTCCTTTGTAATTTGTATTGTTCAACTGGGTAAGATGAGGTTTCAACTCCTTCAACTTTTGCCAAACCTTGGAAACCTACCAGTCTAGCTTCTTTGCACGGAAGAAATGTCTCATGTTGTGTCCACATATTAAAGAACCGACTGAATGGAACTTTAATGTTGAGTGTAGTCATTTTCATCTCCAGGACGATAGGTGTGTGATCTGAAATGTGTGGCAATCTGAAGTCCGGCACAAGTTGGCCATACTGTAGCATCCATTCATCATTCCCCATTGCCCTGTCCAGTCTACTAAATATTTTGGCTGATCCAAGTTGTTTGTTCGACCATGAATAAAATTCTCCTTTCCACATCACCTCATTTAATAATAGATCTTGAACACATTTTTTTTTTTTTTTATGACAAGGGAAACTCGCAGCCGCTACCCTTTGGATGCGCACAGGGTAAAATCCCCGCTCCTATGCAATAGCTCGCAAACCACATAGGAGAGGTAACCCGCACTAGGCAAACCCGGTGCGACGAGCTCGACCCAGAAGGCAAACCCCTTGCTTTCGCAAGCAAGGGGTTTCGAACTTGAGACCTTCAACATGGAGGTCCCAAGCCCAAACCACTGGTTTCAGCCCTTGTTACTGGGGCACCATACAATCTATCTTGACTTTGTAGAAGAGCGTTGAAGTCTCCCCATACAAGCCAAGGTTTATTGCATTGAGTTGCCAGATTCCTTAGTTCACTCCATAAAGTTCTCCTCTGTTCTATAGAGTTAAAGCCATGCACCACAGTCATACAACAGTCAATCTTCTTGTCTCTACTAAGCACTGCACAATGAAGATATTGGGCACCTTGTGTAAGATCTTCAACTTGATAAACATTCTCATCCCATACTATCCAGATTCTTCTATTCATAGCATTGGTATAATTGTGTATCATGTTCCAGACAGGAGTTATTCTTTGAACTATAGACGTTGCGTAATTCATCTCAACTCTAGTTTCTATAGAGCATACTAGCTTTATATGATTGTCCTTTATATACCTACTCAATTCCTTTTGCTTATACCTTTTATTAGTACCCTTTACATTCCACACTAGCCAAGACATTTAAATATTCGTGGATGTGCCTCCTCCTATATCAGGAGGTGGAGGGTTTGCCATCACATCTGCTATAGGTTGCAAGGGTTCAAGACCATTCTTTGTGGGTAGTTATATAGCTAGAGCATAGCTCGTTAGGTCACTACTATCAGGCAAAGTAGTGTTGACCTTGTCTGCCTGCTTCCTTCTATCAATCACTGGTGTAAACACCACATTCTCCTGTATTGCCTCTTTGGATTTGGTATGCCCGTCACCTTGCTGCAATGAGGTTGATGGATTTTCTTGTAGCCTCGGATGGTTCTGAACATTTGTTTCTCTGGGTAGCCAAGTAGGAATCAGTTTTGGTTGTTTCTGTTTGGCTGGTGGATGAGTTTGTTTTGGCCTTCGTTGGCCAACTTGCTTGGGCTTATCCTTGTAACAGTTATGTCCCACCATCATACAACCTTCACAATACTCAGGCTTCTAGTCAAACACAATCACTTGTTGGAATGATTGACCATGTGCATACATGACCGTAATCTCTGTAGGGATTGGCTTGGTGACATCCACCTCAATAAGCATTCGTGTATAGGATTTCCTTGTTTGTTTAGTTGTATATTCATCAGCAAATATTGAGATTTCACTGGGTTTGTTTTGTTGTATTTGTATCTTACAGTTTTTGCAATTACCATTTTCACATACTTTTATACCCTAACTAACTGGAAATTATAGAAACACTTTCCTGGACACCAAATGCATCCTAGGTAGAGGATGTTCTGCCATTGCTTGAATCTTCTCTAGGTTTATAGTTTTTTTTTTTTTGATGACAAGGGAAATCCGCTGCCACTACCCTTTGGGTGCGCACAGGGTAAAACCCCCGCTTCTATGAGCTTGCAAACCACATAGGAGAGGTAACCCGCACTAGGCAATCCCGGTGTGACGAGCTCGACCCAGAAGGCAAACCCCTTGCTTTCGCTGGCAAGGGGTTTCGAACTTCAGACCTCCAACATGGAAGTCCCAAGCCCAAACCACTGGGCCACCCCGAAGGATTCTAGGTTTATAGTTATTCTATAAGCTTTTCCTATTATTGAATGGATCTCTTAATACCACTTGGAACAACCCATCTTTGCCAGCATATGTTTGGATTGTTAAACAACTGGTTTTGTTTTGGCATTGATTTCTGAAAAACAACATACTTATAGAATTGATTGTGGAAAGCAGTCATGTGTAGGAAGATATAGCTTACCGAAGACAATTTTAAATGCTTTCACATGAGTGAAAATTTATAGATTAAATCTGACTGAAGATGTTTATTTTCTAGCAAAAATGTATTTACAAGTAGTCAAATGGACAAAATTAAAGAACAAACCATATTTGTTTAGAGGGAGGGACCAACATGCATTTTTTGAAAGTCTACAAGGACTTTTCTGGAGAAAACATCTTTTGGCTGATTGCACTGATTTCTGGAAGCAGAAAGAAATCTGAAAATGTGTTCTATTTTCGAAACAAACAAGCCATAGGTTTCAAATTTCTTATTGGCTTAAAATATTTCATAGAAAATATGGAACTCTGCTGTGAGGCAAAGTTTGTAAGTTAAGGAACTGATCTGTGAGGCAAAGTTTGTTAGTTACAGAACTGATTTGCGATTCGACGTTTGTAAGTAAGTTCCAGGATTATCAATTAAGCATCCTTCTACAAGAGTGAGGTAACCTTTTTCCCTTCTCTACCTTTTTTTTTCCTTCTATTTTTTTGTACGGGTAAATACAAATGGAATGGACGGCCCTAAGATTGTGTGTCTAAATGACATAATCTGCAACTCCTCGTTCATATCTGACTTGATATCTACATCTTTTACATAAACCAAGTGGCACCAAAAAGCTAGCGGAAAATACATCTGAGTTTAAGGCTATGTATATTCCTCCTTTTGCGTTAAAAAAGTAAGCTGCTTCTTTCTGTCCAAATTGTCCATCAAATGACCAAAGGTGTGGTGTCCCAAATCTCGTATGCATTCTTGTCTAGCTTGACTCTTTCCCAACTGTGCGAAAATTTTAAAACGGAGTGGGGGCATTGTCTATTTCATGTCAAAAATTGCAATGAACATGCGCCAAATCTGGTTAGTGAACTTGCAGTGGAAAAAAGTTGACATGCCTTTTCTAACAATTATTAATAAATAAAAATAATTGACATGCCTCTTCAGGGTTCTTTTCACATAGGAGACATCTGCCACAAAGTTGCATTCCTTTTTTCTGAATATTAGATTGAGTGAGATATGCTTCCTTAGCTACCAACCGAGAGAAGCAAGATACCTTCAAAAGTGCCTTTTTGTACCAATTTTCCAAGGTCAAGAATTAGTGTTGCAATTTGTTAAAAAGCTTGTATCATAACCTCAGAGAGAAATCCTATTTTGAATGACCTTCCTGTTTAATAGTATCCTCATTTTGCTTCTCTACCTCTCATAGCAAGTGGTTTGGGGGCTGTCCCATCTGTTCTCTTCTTGGTTATCGCCGGTAGGAAGGATCCATCAGATGGTTCATAAGTCTCTTCCTCTAAATGCTTGTAGGATACCAAGCTGCTCTATTGCTTGTAGTGTGGTTCCCAAGGAATTGCAACTGAGAATTTCCTTTTCTTAAATTGATTTAAGAATCAATATGGGCTCCCCTTTTCCTGTTGTGTTATTGTTATAGATAAAGCTATTGTTTTTTTTTTTTTTTGAAAATGATAATTGTTTCTATTTCTGCAGAACAGTACATAGGTTGTACTGAAAACCGTATTTACATAAGGAACTCTAATAATACCGACCTATCCCCTATAATGAGCCTAAGACATCAATGATAGAGACAATATCATTAGAGTAAATTTGATTACACCAAAAACACAAGAGTCAAAATGCAATTCAGTTTTACTTGTTGCATACTATTTTCCCTATTCTCAAAAACTCTTAAGGTTCCTCTCTTTCCATATTGTCCACCAAATAGTGACAGGGACAATTCTCTGGTTACTTCTATTTTTTGCTTGTGTCCCTGCTTCTTCCCAGCTATATAGAGCTTCTGAAATTCTCTTTGGCATGGACTAGGAGATGTTTTTAAGTCTCAGGAACAAATTCCATAACTGGCCAGTAAGGCTGGGCACCGGACCGGAATGGGACCACCGGACCGGAACGAACCGGAACCGGACCGGAACGGGACGGTTTGACCGGGTTGTTGACCGGTACCGGGATGAACCGGACCGGAA
>NW_006238966.1:873292-910131 GCF_000226075.1 Solanum tuberosum
TTTTTTTGAGTTATTTTGAATTACGAAAATACGAATGTTTTTTTATTTTTCTAAGTTATATTAGTTTATAGTATTTAAGTTTTAAAATTTATAATAATTTTACTTAAGTTTATTTTAAAGATATTTTTTTTAATTTTTACGTATATAAGTTTGTAAGTTAAGTTTAATAAAGTTTTTTTTTTAGTTTTTGAGCTTATGTAGTTATGTTATAAGTTTTAAAGATTTGAATCTTTTGAAGTTTATAAGTTATTAAGTTATACTTATAACTTGTAAGTTAAATAACTTAAGTTTGTAATTTTAAAAAAATTAAATAAACAAAAAGAAATGCTAATAAAAGTAAATAATGACAAAAATATTATTTTTTATTTTAATTAGAAATGATTTACCGGGATCAGACCGGTACCGGACCGGACCGGAACGGAACCGGAATGAACCGGGATGAACCGGTACCGGTATACCGGTACCAAATCATGGTACCGTTCCGTTCCGTGTACCGGTTCAATGTATCCCATCCCGTCCCGAATACTACCGGACCGGAACGAACCGGAATGGTACCGGAACGGACCGGAATGGTACCGGTACAACCCGTTCCGGTGCCCAGCCTTACTGGCCAGTGACTTCGCATTGGATGAACAAATGATCGACTGGTTCTGCAGTTTTCCCGCAGAAAAAACATCTAGAGCAAAGTGCAATTCCCCTCTTCGTTAAATTCTCCTGTGTCAATACTGCTTCTTTAGCCAGTAACCACACAAAGCAAGACACCTTGTAGGGGATCTTGGCTTTCCATATATGTCTCTAGGGCCACTTGAGTAACTACAGATTTCGATGGTTCAACTCTTCTTGTATGCTCCACCTACTTTAAAAATCCCTTTACTTTTTCCCAACCATTGCAATCTGTCCCACCCTGTTCCAGACCACTAAGCTGATCAATGCTTCTAAAAATTCTGTTATTCTTGGAATTTCCCAGTCATTGAGGTGTCTTCTAAATACAAAATTCCACCCTTGAGGAGTCCATAAGTCAGCTATAGTACTTTGTTGTTGAAGAACTAAATTGTGGATGTCAGGGAAAAGAGTCCATATTTCCTTCTGCATGCCAATCATCCTTCTAGAATTGTCTAATTCGGCTTTGCTGATGCCTGAGCTCTCTGGCTTACCACTTACAGCCATTGTAGCATCGGTACACTCTGAACTTGACCAGTATGTCTTGATGTGTATCTTTACGTTGCAGCTTAAAAAGCAGTGCACTCAGTCCCCAGTGTTATACCTAGAGAAGTAAATGAATTGGTAGTATGAGAGGGTGTGACATTGAATCCTGTTCCTAGAAGCTTAGAGCTCTAATGCTTCAAAATGAGTACTTAGAATACTGTAAAAGTTCCTTCCTCAATTAAGTGTCTGAGATATTCAAAAGTAATATACAAAGTTAGTTCAATTTTGTTCATTTCTCCACATAATATAACATTCTATTTGTTATATAATTAACTAGTTAGATTATTTAAGCTTTTTCAGTCATCTGAGTTGCTCATGACCTTTCATTTGTTTCTATTTTGCCCTTAAATTTTGGCCCCCTAGGGTGGGATGCGTGGTTCCTGATAATTGATATTTCCCAATTGAATTTGTGTAGCTTCAAGATGAAGTCATAGTTTCAGATGCTGAGAGACTGCAAATGACGCAGAACAATGTGAAAATGGTTAGTCTCCTTTCTCCTCTCTAATTGTGTGCCTACATATTGTCACAAATGTGTCTTTTAGTGTCTGCATTAACACTGTTCTTATTGGCTTGACCTTCAATAAATGCAGTTGCAAAGGCATTTCCAAGCTGATACCCTTCCTTGGATTGAAAGAATGAGACACAAAGAGCAAGGTCTTCAAAGACGCCTTTTGAGGGTGCGATTTTTATTTGGCCTTCCTTATAATCTTAATTTTCTATTAGTAAAACTTGCAAACCTGCTCCTTCAGTGTAATTAGTTATTGTCATTTGCTTGAACCAAATTAGCTTAGCATCTATTTAATGAGATGTGTCCTTTTCATTGGTGTTCACGGATCACTGCCATCCTGGTTTTCGCTTCCAGTTATTGCACTATTAGGTTCAACAGTTATGCTCATTCGACTGTAGTTCTTTCTCGCCTGCACTACAGGTGATGAGAATACTAGAGGCACTTGAAGGTAAAGGTTGTCGATTGCCTTTGATGAAAGGAGAGGCTGAATTGGCAGAGAAGTTGGCTGCCATCACGAGACAGGTTAGTAGCCTAGTCTGTTAACTTATTATGTGCTTTATGGCTGTCTAGACTTCCTGACAAATAGACACAACTTACAGTTAAAAGGTTCTGGAGCAGAACTTTCTAGGAGGGTTCAGAATCTGCTCACCATATGTCGTGTTCAAAATGGCCTTGGAGGTGGTTCTGTTTATCTCCCTGGTTCAACTAAGATCCATGAGCAGAGTCTTGCTGACATGCAGGAGGTATGAGCATTACATTCTCTTCACAACAATAATTAAATGATGTTTGTTATGGCTTTCTGTAAGTTGTGATTGTCTAAGACCTCATTTGTTTTCATTAACTAGACGTTTGGACATGCAATTTGGGATGATGATTTCAAATTCCAAATTCTTCAAAGAGCAGGATTTGATGTTCCATATTTTTAAAAATGTAAAACTTGACCCCCCCATAAGTTTAAATTTTGTAAAAAAATGATCCACCATTTTAAAATTTGAAAAAAAAAACTCATGCTCGTCTTGAAGAGATTGTCTGTACCATGTGAAAAGATTATATTAATGAAAAGCTAGTTGCTACTATTGCTGACTAATGAATTCTTTATGAAATTGTGTGTATTTGAAAGTATGTAATATCAAATATTTATTTATAAAAGGAAGATGAAGATATTGATTTATCAATGCTGCGCCTTAAGATATTCTGATATTTTGTTTATGAACTATGGTTTGCTCTTTTGCTAAGATTGTATAAGAATTGAAGAAATTTTGATAATTTTCACAAACTTATGGGGTTTTCACGTTTATGAGAAAAAAATACAACTTAAGAAATTTAAATTGCATGTCTAAAATCTAAACAGAACTTCAACTTCAAATCATGTCCAAATAGGGCCTACGATTAAGATGTCTGAATTTGAATGATTAAGATAGTCTCTAGATTTGAAAATTGAATGATTAAGACGATGCGTTTTTCAACATTTGAATATGCATAGTTTATTTATTTGTAAACATAAGAAATATATAATTCAAATAAAAAAGTAATTAAATATTTGAAATATATATATATATTTAATAAAAAATGGAACATCTATGTTTGTTAGTGATGGTGGAGATTCTTTGTAGTGGTGCTGGTGTCGGCGGCAATGGTTGGTGTTAGGGGCTAGTAATGGTGGTGGTGATAATTGTGATGGTGGAGATATTTGGTGTTGTAGTGACTGGTATGATGATGGCGATTGGTAGTGGTGAAGTTGGTTGATGTAGTATTAGCAGTGTTAATGGGGGTGATGGAGGAATGTGTGGTGGTAGTTCAAAGCGATGCTAGTTGTGATGGTAGAGGTGGTTGATAGCAGTGTTATCAAAGGTGAAAAGCGCAAAAAAGCTCTAAGGTCCGTGGGGGCTTTAAGTGAAAAGCGCAAATAAAGTGTGGGCTTTAATGAGAAAAGGCGCAAAGGGATAAAAGAATACAAATATATATGTTAAGTCCAAGTCTAATAATTATAAACATGAATGACAAATATATGACCAAAGAAATTGATTTTTTTTATGATAAAGTGAAATATCAATTATTTAGTTTCACTTCTTCATAAGAGGCTCATTGGCAAGGAAACGTTGGACTTAGAACCTTGATGACAACACTGAAGCGCACATAAAGCGAAGCGAAGCACTCAACACGTTTTGAGCCTCGCTTCAGGGCTTAAGCACGCTCAAAGCGCGCCTTTGATAACACTGGTTGATAGTAGGGAAATATCAATTAATTAAGTTTCACTTCTTCATAAGAGGCTCATTGGCAAGGAAACGTTGGACTTAGAACCTTGATGACAACACTGAAGCGCACATAAAGCGAAGCGAAGCACTCAACACGTTTTGAGCCTCGCTTCAGGGCTTAAGCACGCTCAAAGCGCGCCTTTGATAACACTGGTTGATAGTAGGGATTGGCCGTAGAAGTGGGTAGTGGTTGATAGTGGGGGTTATAGTTGTGGTGGTGGCGGCTGAAGAATATGTGGTGGTTGACGATGTGTTGGTGGTAGTTCTAGTTGTGATGGCGGAGGTGCTTGGTAGTAGGGATTGGTCATAGTGGTGGCAGTGGCTGATAGTGGTGGAGGCGGTAGTGACAACGAAGGTATGTGTGGTAGCGATTGATAGTAGTGGTTGGCATCGGTGGTGGTTGTGATGACATAGGTGGTTAATGATTGGCGACGGTAATGGTGGTGATGGCAAAGGTGATTAGTAGTGGTGACTGGTGTAAATTATCCATACAAAAAATCTCTTAATGATATTAAGACTTTGTTCAAGATTTTAAGGATTAAGATCTATTCATATCAATTAAATGCTTAAATCTTAATGAATACAAATGCAGTTAATGATTTTAGGTCGGAACTACTCAGTTTTAGACTTCTATTAATCCCAACCAAATGAGGCCTAATAGCACTTTGTGACCATATTGTCAAGTGTAACATGTGCTTCAACTTATCCAAATTGTGATATTTTCTCTTTGCTCTCTACATGCGGACATGCAATAGCTGTGAGCAAAATATTCTGTCTGCTACAATAATTAAGTGATGTCCCTCCTTGCTTTCCGTAAATTGTGGTTGTCTAGTAGCACTTTGTATAACCATATAGAGGAAGGTAAGATCTGCTCTAAGTTTCCAAAGTGAAAGATGTGCAATATGTGGGCTTTTCAAGCAATAATTGTAAGTAGTGAAGAGAAAAAAGTTTTCTGGAGAGACATGCTCCCATGAATTAGTTTTGAAACTTCTTTCTGAAGTCCCTTTTGGATCTCATTCTTCTGGTGGACTTCTTTCATCGGAATACCATTCTTTTCTTCTCTTCTTCCTCTTCTCTCTTCTTTTATTTTCTTTGTATCTTCTTTGGGCTGTCCATCTTAATGGACAATAGTGTTTATTTCAGATCCGGGGTAAAATCTTACGACATAATAGAGTCAAGATCAAACTTTGAAATTTGGTATAATTGGGTTGAGAGTGCTAGGCACCATATATATGAGGAGAATGGTTCTTACCCGTGGCTGGACATGCAAGATGCTAGTAAAAGCTTTGGGGATCAGAGTGAAAGTCTCCAAGTCATGGAGGTGCAGGGATTTCTCTACAAATTTCTGTCTCTGAGATTTAATCAATATGGGAGATACGTATCTTTAATTTCAGGGAAGGTAGTAACAAAGCAATTATTATAATTCCAAAAAATGCATTCAATGAGGGCCAAGAGAAGTTAGCAAAGAAAATATTCCTTCATTAAATTCACAGAGGAGGCAAACATAACTGCTAACAAGGGGAAAATGAGTTATTGGGATTCCTTGCAAGAAAACAAATGGACTCTGACAAAAGCAAAAATAAAGATTGCTGTAGAATCTGAGGATGCTGATATGTTGAAAGCTCGAGTCCAACTTGAAGTTAGAGATCTTTTGGCTGATGTCTGGTGGGAAATTCGTTGGTGAAAATGATGCACCCACCAAAAACAATGTAAGACGATGGGCTCACCAGACTTGGAAAGGAGCACAGGGAATCCAAGTTTACGATATGAATGGAATTCAATTCCTTCTTGATTCTTAGTCTTGAAAGGCAGTAGAGCACGTCTTGATGGGTGACTGGAGAAGACAAGGGAGCAGATTGAAGCTTCAATGGTGGTCGCCGACCATAGGGGCCTTCCCAAAAGCTCATGAGTTCGAGTGGTTTTGGATTCGAGTTTAGGGTTGCCTTTGCACCTCTGGTCCTTGCCAGTAATGAAGAAGATCAGAGATTGATGTGGTGGCTGGATTGAGACGGAGGAAGAAACCGATCTCAAAAACCATCTCCTGTGGGCTAGAAATCTCGGCACCTATTGAAATTGCTGATGACGAGAACATCTTCTTTCTACCTATTTGGGTGGAAACTCCAATCACTTCTGTAGAAAATTCGATGAGGGAGCAGGCATGAGCAAGGAGAGAGAAGCGGGTGGATGTCAAGAGAGAGATCTGTTAGATATCTTGAGCCCTAGAAATATACAGAGGTCTGAGGTAAGTCTTCCTTTTAATAGAGATAAAAAGGGTTTTTTGGTGAAAGTATTCACGTGGGTGGACATGTGGTGGGGGGCTCTACTTTGGAGGTTCCCTCAAGACAATTGTTTTGAAGCGCTGAGCCATGTCATTTGGACAGTTCAATGCCCAAAATTTAAAGGAAACTACCCAAGACTCTCCTGTGCCTTTTACACGCAAAATTAAATTACTGGGAAGGAGTACTAGAAATCTTATTTTGTTCAACTAATTAGTATCTAATGGAGGAAGCAAGGGGGAAGGTTACAATGCACAATTCTTTACCAATGGGAGTTGGAACTCAGTCGCATGAAGAAGTTTCATCCCTTTTGTGAACAGACTATTCAACTGGGGACTTAGAGAAAGTGCAGTAAGATCAATAGGACCTTGGAGCTCAATATGGAATAGTGTAGCCCCTACCAAAGTGAAGTGCATCACTTGGCTGGTTGCTAGGATGAGTTGTCTGACTGATGATGCAATGCAGAAGAGGGGCATCAACATAGCATCTAGATTCCTCCTTTGTGAAAGCGGCTATGGAAACCACATGCACTTATTCCTGCACTGTAAGGTAACCGAACAGGTGCGAGGTTTGTTTACTAGCACATCCCATGACTTTTGGATTACGCCAGAACACACTTCTGCCCTCCTAAGCTATTGGATCAAAAGGGGAGGCAGTAAGAGTTGAAAAAGATGGTGGAGAACAATTCCAGCATCTATTTGGTGGATTATTACTGCTATAGGATTTTGTTGTAAAGAACAGGATATAGAAGAGGACATCCAATTAGTGGACTTCATCTTTTGGAGGTGGTCAGCATAGCCCTTGATGCTGAGGAATACAAAAAGTTCAGTTTTTATTTTTATTTTAAAAAAGGGTGCAATATGTGTGCTCTCTGTCTCTATCACTTTCCTGCCATGATACTTGTTGAACTACGGGTAAATTTCATGGGTGGTCATTCAGTTGTGTTCATCATTCGAAAGTCACTATATTTTTTTTTGTTACACAATATTTTACTTTGCCTCGTCTTTCTCCTAAGTAATTTTTGCCAAAATTTGGTTACAATTCTACCTAAAATGTGAGAATAAAAAAAATATCCCTTGTGTTCGAGGATACGTTCAATAGGGCCCCTTAAATATATTTTTGAGCAGTTGTGGTCCAAATGGTTAGCTAAATTTTTAGTTATTAGTAAAAACGAAAATCATGAAGAGGAATATAGTAATAGAACAAGATGGTTGAAACTTGTGATGTTTTAGCAGACGATTTCCAGGAATGTTGTTTGTTCTGAGCATGTCTGATTACTTACATATGGTTGTGTGGACTAATGTAAATGTTCCATTTGGGTAGGTTTTGCAACAACAAACCGAGGCTATTGCTAGGCTTGGCAATGTATTGAAGCGAGATATCCGAGATGTGGAGATCATAATGGCTGAGGAAACAGAAATGATGGAAGGCTGAGTATAGGACAGCTGATTTCTATTTTGCTTGTATGTATGTATGTGTTTAGGTGGCCGGTAAGAAGTGATAACTGATACCAAACATGAAATGTATGAAAACAAATTTTGTTCTACTAGCTGGGCCATTCTTGACAAAATTGCTGTTTGTTAGGGAACGATGAACATGTCCCGGTTGAGATATCTCCAATCTAGTTGAAGTTGCAACTACACACGATACCAGTTATTCTATTCCAATTTATATGACATTTTTTTTTACTTCGTTCAAAAAAGAATGCTACTTATTTGACAGTAGTTGTCATTTTACCTTTTTGGGTTTCATAAACAAAAATCAACTAAAAATAAGAATAAAATGACTTTAACAAAAGCAATTTGGTAAACATAACGTAGTTTTTCATTCTTTTTTAATACTCTTTTCTGCTCAAAAGGTCAAAAGGTGTCATATAAATTAAGGCGAAGGGAATAACTTTTTTTTTAGTTCGTACTCTTATCTTTTTAACCAAAAAAGCAGAAGCTTGTTTGACATTCTTGCCCCATATACCTTAAACTGTTTTAAATGTTTTTATGACCATTGACCAAACTTATATGATGTGGCTAAACTTTAAGCGTGAGTTATACGTTGTGTTCATGGTTCGGTTTGAATAAGTTATTGGTTAAAATCAAAACCAAATCAATCTAGTCGATTTTTAAATTTCTAAAATCAAATTAAATGAAAAAATAATAACAGTTGGTTTAGTTCGGTTTATTTTTTTGGTTTATTTTTGATTTTTTTGTTGTTTGAAAGTAATAATTTTTTTTGAGGATATATGTCTTCAAAAGACACACCTAATACATGAATAATCCACAGGGAAGGTATGTGGATTCAATCAAACAATTAAGCAATATTAGAGTTATATTACATGAATAAAGTGATTCAATTAAGAGAAAGTGCGATTATATTATGTGATGTAAGGTAGGTAAAGACTAAAGCAATGAATTTTGATGGACTTGACTTATGGTTGTAATAGTTGGGCTAAAAATTTAGGTATTGGACTTGAGAAAATCGTGAAGTCAAATACTTAAGTTAATTAAAAAATATTTGTATTTTATTTATGAATAACATAAAAATAGTATAAAATTTATATAAATAATTTCTCGGTTCGATTTGGTTATTATTGCGGTTTTATAGTACAACCAAAACCAAACCAAATAGTGTCGATTTTTTAAATTTAAAACCAAACCAAACAAATTATCAATTTTTTAAATCGGTTTGGTTTGAATTGTGGTACGATTTGGTTTATTAACCATAACCATGAACATCCCTGGTTATTAAAATTTTTATTTTACAAAATTATAAGTAATTAGAAAAAATGGGATAGAATAGTAGAAAAAATGTTTTTTTTTCAAGACAACAAAATCCCCATTTCCTGATGTTTTGCTCCCCTTCCCCCATTTTCTCGTCTTCATTCCCCAACTCCCTAATTTGGTGTGGTGGCAAAACGACTCAAAAATTGTTATTATGTTATATAAAATAATATAATAATAATAAGAAAGTAGAGAGACGACATGTTATTGTTCTTGAAGGACTAGAGTTTGAGGGACTTTTTACATTGGGAAGTTTTTATTTATTTATAAGGAGAAAAATGACTTAATACCTAATTAAAATTCCTAACTTTTCATATACATACTATAATACAAATATGTTTGTAACATATTCCTTCTTTTCCTTCCCACTCCCTTGTTCCTTTTCCCTCCATATTTTCGTCTCCACTCCTTTTTCTTTTCTCTGTTTTCATTTCTGCTTTCAATTAGGGTAAGTAGTTTCACTTCATATTTTTAAATTAATCTCATTTGATTCACATTTTAATGTGGTCCATCAATTATACTTCCATTGAATTAATATATTTTCAACCCATAAAAATGAGTAAATATTTGAAAAGGTCATTCAACTATGAAGAATTACGGATAAAAAAACATTTATGTTTATTTTATATCAATAAAATCACTAACAAAATTTTTTTCTTATAAAATCACTCAACCAAATTATTATTAAAAAACTCAATTTACTCCCTTAACATTTTAGGTTTAGAAACAATACCCTTTCAAATTTTGAATGTGATAATAAACCCCTTTGATCTTAACAATTGCTAGAAATGAATTGAATTATATATATATACTAGTAAAATTATCCACGCCTCGCACGGGAATTTAATATCACAGAATTTATAAAATAATATTTAAAATTTATCAATCATAAAAACTAAAACACTGTATTATCTTACATACAAGATTACGTAGTAACGAACATTAATAATGTAAAGGAAAATGATAATTATAATATCTTACCATTTATCCTTCAATCAATCATCTTTAATTTGATTTTATAATTTACCCTTTTGCTTCCAAGAAGTGTTACTATTTGATATTTTTTGGGAATCAAATGAACATCAACCCGAGATATTAAATTTTCTAATAGAAAAATAATTGTTGGTGAAGGGATAAATAAATTTTAAAAGGCTGAAAAAGTAAAAAATATTCTAATTCTAACGTGTAGAAAGTTCAGCCCTACCTTTTGCTTTACATATATCATTTTTAATGTTCTCCATTTAAATGTATCATAAGTAATTATTAAAATTGAAAATTAAAGGGAGAATATATCATATTTGACAGCAATTCCACTTATTATATGTACTTGAAAGGGAAAAATATTACACAAAACTATTCAGTTTGTTTGGGTGTTTTTCTAAAATCAACATACCAGAGTGATGAAGTTCAATTTGAAACTACACTTTTATTCCAATCACAGTGTCGAGAAACATATTTATTGCTTCAAGAAAAGTATTTACAACTTATAGTAAACTTGAGATCTGTCCATACTTCATATTGAATATGAGCAATAAATTTATTGTGTAGTTATCTATGTCTTTGGGATTAAAAGAGGCTCCATACTAGTCATATTCCTCTATGCGTCATCTGACACATCCTTAAACCCATGTAAAAAGTTTATTAATTCTTGTCTTCTTTTCCTGGTTCACTTCGCATATCAAGATGCAATTAAGTTTTTAAGGTCTTTATGTCCTTACAATGTCATATCAAATTTGAATTTTGTCTTCAAGAGATGATAGTATAGATCTTTAAGGAATTTTTTTATTGTACCTTCATTAGAGAAAACTTGTGTGAATACTCAATTAACGTGTGTTATTTAATTTGTATTAACAAATACTTATAACAATAACTTTGCATAAACATAAACAGTAAAATTTAAAACATGTACTCAAAAACAACAATTAATATCAGAAGCATAAGTATGACTGTAACAAAACATACCAGGATCTATAACAATAAAATGAAACAGAAAGGAAAAAATTGAGCCCATTGAATGCACAGTGTCCCCTTAAGGAAACTATTCTCCTTTAGTACCCAAGGTTTGAAGGAATAGATCCACCAGTGAATTGATACAAAAACAATGGTGTTAGTGAGCCACTCAACGGAAACAAAGTACACAAATATTTAATTGTCCAGAAGAAGAAGAAGTTCAAAATTTTCGTTGTTTTAAAATGAGAGGAAATTCCTCTATTTATAGACAACAAAGGGTAGTATGAACAAATGCTTATTGTGCAATATCAGAAAGGTGGGCCATTCTTGACATTGCCATTGAAGTTACAACTACGCATGATACCAAATACTTTCTATCCTAATTTATATGAATTTGTTTTTTTACTTCGTTCAAAAAAGAATGCTACTTATTTGACAATTATTGCCATTTTACCTTTCTAGGTTTCATGAACAAAAATCAACTAAAAGTAAGCATAAACTGACACTTTAACAAAAGCAATTTGGTAAACATAACATAGTTTTTCCTTATTTTTTAAAACTATTTTCTGCTCAAAAGGTGTCATATAAATTAAGGCGGAGGGAATAACTTTTTTTTTTTTAGTTTGTACTCCTTATCTTTTTAACCAAAAAAACAGAAGCTTGTTTGACATTCTTGCCCCATATACTTTAAACTGTTTTAAATGTCTTTTTGACCATTGGCCAAACTTATGTGATGTGGCTAAACTTTAAGCGTGAGTTATACGCCGTGTTCATGGTTCGGTTTGGATAAGTTATTGGTTAAAATCAAAACCAAATCAATCTAGTCGATTTTTAAATTTCTAAAATCAAATCAAACGAAAAAAATAACTGTTGGTTTGGTTCAATTAATTTGTTTTTGATTTTTTTTTGTTTGAAAGCAATAATTTTTTTGAGGACATATGTCTTCAAAAGACACACCGAATACATGAATAATCCACATGAAAGCTATGTGGAACTAATCAAACAATTAAGCAATATTAGAGTTATTATTACACGAACAAAATGATTCAATTAAGAGAAAGTGTGATTATATTATGTAAGGTAAGGTAGGTAAAGACTAAAGTAATGAATTTTGATGGACTTGACTTAGGCTTGTAATAGTTGGGCTAAAATTTAGGTGCTGGACTTGAGAAAATCATAAAGTCAAATACCTCTCCTTCGTGGCTGGCTGATGGGGCAAAGATAGAGAAGAAAGATTTGAATGTTGGGGTCCGATATTGGTTTGGCGTTATAAGTAGCAACATCATGTCGTTGCAAAATGAATCAATTCTCTGGCATGCGAAAGTTGTTTTGGTGGGTATGATAATTGACTGGGAAAATATAAATGTGGGGTCGATTATTGCAGATGAGATCTTAATGAGGTCTAGACAAGAGCACACCTCTCCTCCCTTTCCGGGAATTGACCGATGTGCAGATCACCCATGCCTCCCCCAATGATATTTGGAGGATTCAGGATGACTACTTACGGGATGATGTGGCTAGGAGGAAGCCGCCACCACCAAACACCATGCCTGTAGTTGGTCATGCCGCTCTTGAGGTCGAGGCCACTCAGTCTGCTCCTTCTGTGGAGCCTTCAGGTATATCTTAGGTGCACCCAATTTGTTTTCCTGAAAAAACTATATGAGGAGCTCTGTAATGGGTTGGGGGAAGCATTACATACAGTCCCACCATTTTTTCACACATATTTTCACATTTACGAGCCAACTTTTACGAATTACCCGAATTTCACTGCTTTTCATGTGTATTAGTCCATGGATCTAGCACTTTTGGGGCACCAAATTATTTTTCTGAAAAAGTTATATGGGGACCTCCGTAATGAGTTGGGGAAGCATTACGTATAGTCCTTCCATTTTTTTCAGAAATATTTTTTCATTTACGAGCCAACTTTTATGAATTACCCGAATTTCATCGTTTTTCATGTGTATTAGCCCATGGATCTGATGTCTTTGGGGCACCCAAAATTCTTTTCTGAAAAAAATATATGAGGACCTATTTAATGAGTTGGGGAAGCATTACGTACAGTCCCACCATTTTTTTCATGTATATATTCGCATTTACGAGCCAACTTTCACGAATTACCCAAATTTTGCCTTTTTTCGTATGTATTAGCCCATAGATCTGCCGCCTTTAGGGAAAGCCAATTTTTTTTTAAAAAAAACTATATGAGGACCTCCGTAATGAGTTGGGGAGGCATTCTGTACAGTTTTGCCATTTTTTCACACATTTTTTTGCATTTACGAGCCAATTTATATGAACTACCAGAATTTCACCATTTTTTGTGTGTATTACTCCATAGATTTGGTGCCTTTGGGGCACCAATTTTTTTCCTGAAAAAACTATATGAGTACCTCCGTAGTGAGTTGGGGAAGCATTACGTCCAGTCCCGCCATTTTTATCACGCCATATTTTTGTATTTACGAGCAAACTTTAACGAATCACAAGAATTTCGCCTTTTTCAAGTCCCATGGATGTGCCTTTTGGGCACCCAATTTTTTTTTCTGTAAAAAGTATATGAGGACCTCCGTAATGAGTTGGGGAAGCATTACATACAATCCCACTATTTTTTTACGCATATTTTCACATTTATGAGCCAACTTTTACGAATTACCTATTGTACAACGCTTCAAACTTGTCCTCACCGGGGTTTACACACCCAACACCCACATCATTTACACTCCTAGCACCAACACCCATGACATTTTTGGCTATAATGTCTTGGGTCATCATCTTTGCCATGTTTTGGTTCCTCTCTTGATCTTTCTCAAGCTCCTCCTTCGTCAATTTAAAAGTGAGAGGGGAAACCTGATCTTCGCGAGTGTACCATGCCCGGTTTATCTTGGTCATGCCTTCAAGGAGTTGGGCTGCTATCACATGAGGCTGTTGCATTAAACCTCCCGGAGAAAATTGATCAGCCACTCCCTTGTTCACCGAATCAAGGCTTCTGTAAAAGTACTGCAGCAGAACGTTGTCGGGCGATCCATGAGTTGGGCATTGCAGCACCAACTTCTTAAACCTTAGCCAAGTCTCATTGGCTCACCCTCCAAACACTTGAAGCTTTGGATGTTGTCCCGAAGAGTCATCATCTTCGAAGGAGGGAAGAATCACACTTGAAATGCAGTAATAAGCTCTTCCTACGAAGTGATAGAATCTCTTGGCAACTCAGCCAACCACTTACACACTTCTCCCATTAGAGAAAATAGGAATAACCTCAACCGGATCGGCTCTTGGGATATGTTCTTAAAAGAAAACGGTCCGCAGATATCAACAAAGTTCCTTATATGCTCATGAGGATCCTCATGAGCCAACCCACCAAACAAGCCCTTCAATTGTAAGAGCTGCAACATGATGCTTGTAATGTGGAACACAATGTTCCCTTCAGCTGGAGGCAAGCGAATGGAACCAAATCCACCCACTAGATTTGGGTCATTGACATTCAGTTCATTGACATCATTTAGGTTTCTGATGTCATCTTGGTGGCCCACTTGGCTACCATTGCTTCCGTTGACACTGATTTTCTCTGTTTTACAAGCAACACAAAAACCAAAACTAAAAATAAATAGATTCAACTATGACTAACAAGATTACAATTCAACTTCACCAAAAGAATTTCAAACAAAACCACTCCCCGACAGCGGCGCTATTTTGATTAATAACGTTTCAAAGACACATAATCCAATTCTAAGCGTCAATGATCGTTAATCAGTATAAAACCCAATTAAATGAGTTGGGGTCGAATCCCACAGGGAGTGATACGTGTTTCAGATTCAATTGGGAAGTATAAATGCGGTCAAATCAGTCATAGGAATAAAAATTATCGAATAAAGACATCATTCAAATCAGGGGGTGACAGGAATGTCAAATGGGGGTTTTGGTTTTGATTTCAGCTACAAACAGTCACAAAATATAGGAATTAACAATAATGAGACGGGTTCTTGGGATATGATCGATTATAGTCTAATATAGACATATCGGTAATTGCAACTATTATAAAATAGATAGATATTAGTGAGTAGGCTAGGCCATAGTGGAGGTAAACTTTCTCTCAAACAATTTACCCCGAATCAAGTGATTTTTCTTGAACATCAACAAACATGCAAATTAAGAGCAGCCCACACCTTAATCCATTCACTCTCTCGAGCTGAATGTGTGGGATTGGGTTTAGAATTCACTCTCTCGAGCTGAACCCAGGTCAACCCAATACCCATAAACCATAAATCAATAATTTTAGTTCTAAAACCTCTCTCTCGAGCAAGCCAAGAACACAACATAGAACTGCATTTGCAACTACAATTCTTAAATTAAACCACAGTTAATGATTGAACTCACTTTTAAATAACATTTAAACTAACAATTAGCAATACCCATAATCTAAATCAGCCCATAATCATATAATCACACCCTAAGAATTGAAGTTTTAGCTAGACATCATAAAAAGGTAAAACCCGTTACCAAATTGATTATCCATCAACTGGGTAAGAGAGATTTCATCTTTACAATGCTCCAATTTGAAGATTCTAAAAAGACCCACTTCCAATTTCTCAAAAGTGAATTTTTTCAATCCTTCAAAGCTAAGGAAAAACTAGAGAAAACTATCTCCAGATGTTCAAAACTTCCCAAAAACTATTTGATAGCTCCAAAAGATATTAAACTAAATGTTCAAAAATGTATTTATAGTCGCCGAAAATAAGCTACGAAAGCTTATTCGGTGAAGTAAGTTGGGCTCGCCGAACCACTCGACGAGCCGCCCTTTGGTCTCTTCTATCACCCTTCTACCTTAGCATTCAACATCCTCAAGGTCTGTAACTTTGGGCGATTGATCATGGCTTCGCAGAATCACTCAGCGATCCGCCGACTGCTCTTTTTCACCGCCAATTTGACACACTGGAACTTTAGGCGGTCTGATGAGCCACTCGGCGACACCCCGAGTGATCTTGGCGATCCTCTGAGTCGCCCATCTTCATTTCTTCAGCCTGTTTTGCTCCTTTTTGCTTGTTAGTGTCCTTGCTTTGTTCCTCCATCCATATACCTGAAAATCAAAGGTTTTACATCAATTATTGGCACAAATTAAGCATTTGAGGACATTAAATCAATATAAACAAAGCCCTAACTGAGTCCAAATCTCGGACTTATCAAAACATTATGTACACTCCCGCCGTTTTTCACGCAAGTTATCGCATTTAGTATCCAACTTCTACTAATTACTCAAATTTCATTGTTTTTCGTGTATATTAAGCCCATTGATTTAGCGCCTTTGGAGCACCCAAATTTTTTTAAATAAAAATTATATGATGACCTCCGTAATGAGTAGGGGAAATATTACAGACAGTCCCGCCATTTTTTTCACGCATATTTTTGCATTTACGAGCCTTTTTTTTTGAATTACTCGAATTTCACCATTTTTTGTGTATTAGCCTATGGATCTGGCGCCTTTAAAGCACCCTATTTTTTTTCTTCTGAAAACACTATATGAGAACCTCTGTAATGAGTTGGGGAAGCATTACAAACAATTCCACCATTTTTTCACGCATATATTTACATTTATGAGCCAACATTTACGAATAACCTGAATTTCACCATTTTTTTTGTGTGTATAAGCCGATAGATCTAGCACCTTAGGGGGGCATCCAAAATTTTTTTCTGATAAAACTATTTGGGGACTTCGATAATGAGTAGGAGAAGCATTCCGTATAGTCCCGCCATTTTTCACGCATATATTTGCATTTACTAGGCAAATTTTACGAATTACCCTAATTTCTCCAATTTTCATATGTATTAGCCTATGGATCTGGTGCCTTGGACACATAAATTTTTTTCCAGAAAAAATATATAAGGACCTCAGTGATGAGTTGGGGAAGCATTACGTACAATCAAGACATTTGTTTCACGCATATTTTTGCATTTACGAGCAAACTTTTATGAATTTACCTAATTTTGCCATTTTTCGTGTGTATTAACCCATGGATCTGATGCCTTTGGGGCACTTGAATTTTCTTTTTGAAAAAACCGTATGAGGACCTCTGTAATGATTTGGGGAAATATTATGTACAGTCCCACCATTTTTTCGTGCATATTTTTGACTTTACGAGCCAACTTTTTCGAATGACCCGAATTTCACCATTTTTCATGCGTTTTAGCCCATGGATATGACGCCTTTCGAGCAGTCAAAATTTTTTCCTGAAAGAATTGTATGAGGACCTCTGTAATTAGTTGGGGAAGCATTACATATAGTCCCTCCATTTTTTCACCCATATTTTCACATTTACGAACCAACTTTTACAAATAACCTAAATTTCACCATTTTTGTGAGTATTAGCCCAAGGATCTGGCGCCTTGGGCACCTAAAATTATTTCTGAAAAAACTATATGAGGACATCCGTAATGAGTTCGGGAAGCATTACGTACAATCCCATTATTTTTTTTCATAAATATTTTCACATTTACAAGCCAATTTTTACAAATTACTCGAATTTCACTATTTTTGTGAGTATTAGCCAATAGATCTGGCGTCTTTAGGGCACCTGAATTTTTTTCTGATGAGCTGGGGAAGAATTACATACAATCCTGCTATTTTTTCATGCATATTTTCAAATTTACAAGCCAACTTTTACGAAGTACCCTAATCTTGCCATTTTTTGTGTATATTAGCCCATGAATCTGGCGGCTTTGGGGCACCCAATTTTTTTCTCTGATCAAACTATATGAGAACCTCCGTAATAAGTAATGGAAGCATTACATACAATCCCACCATTTTCTCACACATATTTTTGCATTTACGAGCCAACTTTTATGAATTACCTGAAATTCATTATTTTTCATGTCTATTAGCACTTGGATTTGACACCTTTATGGCATCCAATTTTTTTTCCTGAAAAAACTATATGAGGATCTCCGTAATGAGTTGGGAAAACATTACGTACAGTCCCACTGTTTTCATGCATATTTTTGTATTTACGAGCCAACTTTTACGAATTACCCAAATTCGCCATTTTTCGTTTGTATTAGCCCATGGATCTGGTGCCATGGACACATGAGTTTTTTTAAAAAAATATATGAGTACCACCATAATGAGTTGGGGAAACATTACCTACAGTACCGTAGTTTTTATCATGCATATTTATGCATTTACGAGCAAACTTTTACGAATTACTCGAATTTCACCATTTTTCATGTGTATTTGCCCATTAATCTAGCGCCTTTAGGGAACCCGCAATTTTTTTTCTAAAAAAACTATATGAGGACCTTCGTAATGAGTTGGGGAAGCATGATTTACAATCTCTCCATTTTTTCATGCATATTTTCGCATTTACGAGCCAACTTTTACGAATTACCCAAATTTTGCCATTTTTCGTGTGTATTAGCCCATGAATCTGGGGACTTAGGCACCCAAATTTGTTTTTCTAAAAAAACTACAGGAGGACATAAATAATGAGTTGGAGAAGCAGTATGTACAATCCCACCATTTTTTTGACGTATACTTTTTACATTTATGAGTCAACTTTTACAAATTACCCAAATTTCACCATTTTCGTGTGTATTAGTCCATGGATCTAGCGCAATTGAGGCACCCGAAAATGTTTTCTAGAAAAAATTATATGTGGACCTCCATAATGAGTTTGGGAAGCATTACGTACAGTCTTGCCATTTTTTCCACACATATTTTGCATTTACGAGCAAACTTTTACGAATTACCCAACTTTTGCCATTTTGTGTGTGTATTAGCCGATGGATATAACGTCTTTAGGTCACCCAAAAACTTTTTCTAGAAAAAACTATATAAGGACCTTCGTAATGAGTTGGGAAAGCATAACGTACGCGGTTTTTTCACGCATATCATCGCATTTACGAGCCAACTTTTATGAATTACCAATGGATCTAACGCCTTTGGAGCAATCAAAAACTTTTCTCGAAAAAATTATATGATGACCTCTTTAATAAATTAAGGAAGCATTACGTACAGTCCCACCCTATTTTCACGCATACTTTTGCATTAACGTACCAACTTTAATGAATTACTCAAAAATTGTCGTTTCTCGTGTGTGTTAGCCCATGAATTTGGCGCCTTTGGGGAACCTGAAATTTTGTTTCAAAACCTATATGAGGATCTTCATAATGAGTTGGGAAAATATTACGTACAGTCCTAACATTTTTTTCACGCATAGTTTTGCAATTACGAGCCTAGTTTTACGAATTACATGATTTTTGTTGTTTTTCGTTTGTATTAACCATTAGATATGACGCCCTTGGGGTACCCGTAATATTTTTCTGAATGAACTTTATGAGGACCTCCAAAATGAGTTGGAGAAGCATTACGTACAGTCCCACCATTTTTTTTCACGCATATTTTCCCATTTACGAGCCAAGTTTTATGAATAATCCAAATTTCACTATATTTTGTGTGTATTAGCTCATGGATTTAGCGCCTCGGGTACCCTAAATTTTCTTTCTGATATGAGGAGCTTCGTAATGAGTTGGGGAAGCATTACGTAAAGTCCTACTATTTTTGTCACTCATATTTTTACATTTACGAGCCAACTTTTACGAACTACTTGAATTTTGCTTTTTTTTTCGTGTGTAAGTCCATGGATCCGGCGCCTTTGGGGTACCTGAAATTTATTTCTGAAAAAACTATATGTGTATTTCATAATGAGTTGGGGAAGCATTACATACAATCTGCCGTTACTTACGCATATTTTCATATTTACGAGCCAACTTTTACGAATTACCCAAATTGCATCGTTTTTCATATGTTAACGCCCATGGATCTGGCGCCTTGGGCACCTGAAATATTTTTCTAAAAGAACTATATGAGGACCTTCGTAATTAGTTGAGAAAGCATTACATACAATATCACAATTTTTTTCACGCATATTTTTGCATTTACGAGCCAACTTTTACGAATTACCCAATTTTTCCCTTTTTTCGTGTATATAAGCCCATGTATATGGTGCCTTAGATACCTGGAATATTTTTCTAAAAAAACTATATGAGGACTTTCGTAATGAGTTGAGAAAGCATTACGTACAATATCAATATTTTTTTCACGCATATTTTTATATTTACGAGCCAACTTTTACGAATTACCCGAATTTTCCCTTTTTCATGTATATTAGCCTATAGATCTAGCGCCTTTGGGTCCCTCAAATTTTTTTCCTGAAAGATTTATATGAGGATCTCTGTAATGAGATGAGAAAGATTACGCACAATCCCGCTATTTTTTTTCACGAATATTTTCGCATTTACGAGCCAACTTTTACGAACTACCCAAATTTTATCGTTTTTCTGTGTATTAACCCATGGATTTGGCGCCTTGGGCACCTTAAATATTTTTTTGAAAAAGCTGTATGAAAACCTCCGTAATAAGTTGAGGAAGAATTACATACCCTCCCACCATTTTTTTCATGCTTATTTTCGCATTTACGAGCCAACTTTACAAATAACCCGAATTTCCCCATTTTTCGTGTAAATTAACCCATGGATCTGGCGCCTTTGGAGCACCTGAAATGTTTTTCTGAAAAAACTATATGAGGAGCTCTGTAATGAGTTGGGGAGGCATTACGTACAATCCGACCATTTTTCACTCATATTTTCTCATTTACGAGCTAACTTTTAGGAATTACCGTATTTTGCCGTTTCTCGTGTATATTAGCCCATGGATCTGACACCTTTAGGGCATCAAAAAATTTTTGCTGAAAAAATTATATGATGAACTCCATAATGAGTTACGAAAACATTATGTATAGTCCAACCATTTTTTTACGCATATTTTTGCATTTAAAAGCCAACTTTTAGAATTACTGAAATTTCGCCATTTTTCGTGTGTATTAGCACATGGATCTGGCGCCATTGAGGCACCCACATTATTTTTTCTTAAAAAACTATTTGAGGATCTCTGTAATGAGTAGGGAAAGTATTATGTACCGTCCTATCATTTTTTTCATTCATATTTTTGCATTTACCAGCCAACTTTTACGAATTACCCGAATTTTGTCAATTGTCGTGTATATTAGCCCATGGATCTGGTGCCTTGGGCACCAAAAATTTTAAAAACTATATAAGGACCTCTGTGATAAGTTGGGGAAGCATTACGTACATGCTCTCCATTTTTTACATGCATATTTTTGCATTTACGATCCAACTTTTACTAATTACTTGATTTTTGTCATTTTTCATGTGCATTAGCCCATTAATCAGGTGCCTTTAGGGCACCCAATTTTTTTTCTTGAAAAGACTATACGAGGACCTCTGTAATGAGTTGGGGAAGAATTACGTACAATCCCACCAATTTTTCACCCATATTTTCGCATTTACGAGCCAACTTTTATAAATTACCCAAATTTCACCATTTTTTTTGTGTGTATTAGCCCATGGATCTGGCACCTTGGGCACCCATTTTTTTCCTGAAAAAAACTATATGAGGACCTCCGTAATGATATGGGAAGCATTACGTACAATTTCCTTATTTTTTTGATGCATATTTTCACATTTACGAGCAAACTTTACGAATTACCCAAATTTCACCATTTTTAATGTGTATTAGCCCATGGATCTAGTGCCTTTGGGGCACCCAAATGTTTTTCTAAAAAAATATATGAGAACCTCTGTAATGAGTTGGGAAGCATTACGTACAGTCCCACTATTTTTTCATGCATATTTTCGCATTTACGAGCAATCATTTTTGAATTACTCGAATTTCGCTGTTTTTCATGTCTATTAGGCCAAGGATCAGGCGACATTGGGGCACCCAATATTTTTTCTTCTGAAAACCTATATGAGGACCTCCGTAATGAGTTGGGGAAAAATAACATATATGTTCACCATTTTTTTCACGCATATTTTCGCATTTACGAGCCAACTTTTACGAATTACTTAAATTTCACAATTTTTTGTGTTAACCAATGGATCAAGTGCCTTGGGCACCCACCATGATTTTCTGAAAAAACTATATGAGGACCTCCGTAATGAGTTGGGGAAGCATTATGTACAGTCCCACCCTTTTTTCACGTATATTTTTACATTTACATACCAACTTTTACGAACTACTAGAATTTCACAATATTTCGTGTGTATTAACCTATGGATTTGGCGCCTTTGGGGAACCCGAAAGTTTTTTTCTCAAGAAATATATGAAGACCTCCGGAATGAGTTGGAAGTATTACATACAGTGTCTGTAACACCTCACAGATTTCTAAGTTAAGACTCAAACCATTCTTCATTTACTTGAAGGGTCATATTGGGTGATTCTTAAATTGCTCATATATGTAAAGGTAAATTCTTTAGTGTGGGAATGATTTTGGATATCAATTAAGGTCACTAGATGTAACACCCCGGAAACTAGTAGGCTAAACTAGAGCTTGACGTTAGGGTTAGAGTCTTTAATGTAACTCCATGTACCTTAAAATAAATTTTTTCATGTTAGAACGTCAAGGTTCAAACCCCAAGGACCAACCATGGTTCCTTGAAGAGGACCATAAAGAGGCTACCTAGGCAGTGACCCACGAGGGAAACTCACGCCCCGTAGGTCCACCTACGCCTCGTGGGTGAGGGGTCGTAGGTCAAGGCTCCCGGAGCCAAGTCCCAAAATCCCAAACCACGTTCCCCAGCACGGGCTGTGGGTACAACCACGGTCCGTTAGTGGTGGAGTGTGGGTGAGGCCTGGGACTGCTTTTTGGCAGTTATGTTTAGGGGCATTATGGGGTTTTCCGATTTTAAGTTATATTAAGTGGCGTCGTTTTATACTAAATTAGAACACCTATATAAGGATTTTATTACACTAAATTAAGTCATCCAAGACATTATTTCTAAATATCCCAAAAGAACTCATCTTCTCCAAAAATTCTCTCTCTAAAACTTCAAGGAAGAAGAAGAAGGAAGTTGAAGCTAGGGTTTGAAGGAGCAAGGTTTCAACTCAATTTCATTGGAGATTCATATCTAAGGTATGGTAGTCCTTCATCCATGGATAGTTTCATCCATGGAGTCCCTCCAAACTCAATTTCAAAACTATAATTCCCCAAAAGTTAGGGTTTTACTACAAGTCATATTCCTTTCAAAAAACGATTCTAATGATTTAATTACTCTATATTATGATTTAATTGATGATTTATTAGTCTTTTTATGTTGAAATCCCCAAGTATCCATGAAACCCCCATATTCCCAACTTATGATCTTGTGATGTGGGTGAATTGATGAAAAAAGGATATTATGAGATTATGCTTGTAGTATTTGAGTTATTTGAATCATGTTATTATCCATGTCTAATGTAGTAATTCGAGATGTGTTAATTTGACACGAGCTTTGACCTTTGAAAAGGCAAGATATGATATAATTCATGAATTATGAAGGTTATGTACATGCTTTAAGAACACTTTGAGAGGGAAGTGTCCATGATTATGATAATGTTGTTGTGTTGATGGAAAGTCTATTCTCATGAACACATAATGAACATAATGTGCAGTGTTTTCTCACAATATAATTATTCCAAGGTTGAAAGGCAATTCTCACTTAACTGAATCTAATGTTACATGAAGAGATGGACGATGAAAGGCTATTCTCACGCATGATCTATTGAGCTATTCTAATGAAACAAGTTATGACATAATAAGTACTCCATGGGATAAATGCTTTGCATCGAGTGAAATATTGTTATGAGATGGAAGCTTCCTCATCAGAAATGGCGGATTTCTAGAAGTAATCTCTTGAGATGGAAGCTCCCCTGTCAGAAAGGGCTGGTTTCTAGTAGCAATCTCCTTATCCCATAAACTATGTGTCCCTATAGGTCTTTACCTAGTGGATCCACCTAAAAGCTAACAAACCATGGTCTTACCTTAGGCAAGTAGGACACCCCTTTTCGGTGTGGGTAACACCAGATTCCGTGTTTAGCTCCCATAGTCTATGTCGGTTAAGGATTATTCCCACTATGATAATGATATCAACAAGAGCATGAATTATGAACTATGGTTACTCAAGAAGCTTTAATTAGCATGGGTGGGATTATGGGATCTTATTCATGCATTGCACAAGTAGACTTTGAGGGTACTTATGGTATGTTTTTTCTATGATATGATGATCTATGTAATGAACATGCTTATAACTTATGATTTTCCTTTACCTTCAAAATGATGCTTTAACTTAGTAAATTGCATGTATTCAACTTAATTGTCCCTTTTAGCAGGTTTTCATGATTTTATGCATTGCTATCATACTTTGTGCATTTTTTACTAACCCACATTTTCCTACATTTTCCCGAAGTATAGGGTTCGGTTCTCAAGTTGGTCCCCATTGTGGCTAGAGCTTAGATTTGATCATTTCTCCTAGGTTGTTGGTGAGTCCTCATGATTCAAAGACGGATGCTATCTTTGTAGTTACTTTCATTATATTTCCATTTTCAGACTATGTTGTATGAGTTGTGTCCCTTCTTAGTGGAACTATTGTAATATATGGTCATATTGAGACAAGTCTAATAGACTTCCGCTTTCCTTTAAGAAAATTTTGGAGTTGAAATGCATTTTCTTCTCTTTATTGTTCTATGACTATGTTATGATATGCTAGGTGGCTTACATGGTGCCTTTCGGGGTTCTATGTGCCTTGTTACATCTAGTGGGTACCCTTGGGTCGTGACAAACTTGGTAGTTAGAGTACAAGGTTTAGAATGATTCTAGGGTGATGTCTCATAAGCCACGTCTAGTAGAGTCTTGTTCATAAGTGTGAAGCGCACCACATTTATGAATGATAGGCTATACGGTGTTTAGGAAACTACACTTCTTTCATTTCTCTTAAGTCGTGCCTTAGAGTTTAACTCTATAAAGTTCCTTTTCTAATCCTTCTCTTGTGTCTTCAGGACATGAATACACGAAGGGCTAACGTAAGAAGAATGGAGGGTGACAATGTGAATGAAGAAGCTCATCAAGCTACTAAAGCTCCGATTAATCCTTCGGTTATGTCGGATGTAGAGGTTAGGTTGGTTTTCCAAATGTTGGCCCAAGCCATGACGGCTCAAGCTCAATCTCTGACAACTCAAGCCCAAGCCATGAAGGCCCAAACCAATATAGAGGTTGTAGCTCCGGTGAACCCTAATGTGAATTCCGCTGCTTCTAGAGTGAAGGATTTTGCTAGAATGAACCCCCCCTGAGTTTCATGGCCCTAAAATGGAAAAGGATACTAAAGAATTTGTGGAAGAGGTTTATAAAGTACTTGATATCATGGGGGTGACTTCGGTAGAGAAAGCAGAGTTAGCCGCTTACCAATTGAAAGGTGTTGCTCAAGTATGGTATAATCAATTGAAGAAAGATAGGAGTGGGTCCCATAAAGTGGGAAGCATTTGAATTGGCGTTTCGTAATAGGTTCTTTCCTCGAGAGTTGAGGGAAGCTAAGGTGGAAGAGTTCATTAACCTTCGTCAAGGAGGTATGAGTTTGAAAGAGTATTCTCTAAAGTTTACTCAATTGTCCAAGTATGCTCCGGCTATGGTGGTGGATTCAAGGGATATGATGAGTAGGTATTTGACGGGCGTGTCCAAATTGGTAAGAAAAGAATGCCGTACGATAATGCTCTATCATGATATGGATATCTCACGTCTTATGGTGTATGCCCAACAAATGAAGGATGAGAAACTCCAAGAAAATAATAGGGAGGTAAAAAGAGCAAGGACTGATGATGGGAACTTCTCCAATGCTAAGTCCGATGGACAAGGTCAACCAAGGTTCAAACAAAGGTTCTCCAACCAAGGTTCCTCAAATGTTTCCACAAGGGTCAATAAGGATAGGGTGTCTAACCCTAAACCTCAAGGAGGAAATGGTGGTGGATCTTCTATGTCTAGGCTTAATTGTGCTAAGTGCGGTAAGAACATGATGGTAAGTGCCTAGCCGACTAGGATATATGTTTTGGTTGTGGTAAAGTGATCATCAATTGATTAATTGCCCGACACTTTCGGTTAAGGGAAAAGAGGGAAAGCAAGCTCCTCCTAGTTGTTCAAACTCCAATGCTCCAATGCAAAACCACTTTTATGCTCTTCAATCCCGAGGTGTTCAAGAGAGCTCCCCGGATGTGGTGACCGGTATGTTAAAAGTCTCTTCTATTGATGTATATGCCTTGTTAGATCCCGGTGCTACTTTGTCCTATGTGACACCTTTTGTGGCCATGAAGTTTGATATACTCCCCGAAGTGTTAGTAGAACCTTTTTCGGTCTCTACCTCGGTTGGTGATTCTGTGGTGGCTAGGAGGGTTTATAGAAGTTATCCTATTTCCTTGTCCCATAGAGTTACTTGGGTGGATTTGGTGGAGTTAGACATGTTAGACTTTGATGTAATTCTGGGTATGGATTGGTTGCATACATGTTATGCCTATGTCGATTGTAGGAATCGAGTGGTTAGGTTCCAATTTCCAAATGATCCTATCTTAGAGTGGAAGGGGGCAAATTCTATGCCTAGAGGTCAATTTGTTTCTTGCCTTAAAGCTAGGAAGATGATCCCCAAAGGGTGTATTTACAATCTTGTTAGGGTGAGGGATGTTGAATCCAAAACCCATTCTCTAGAGTCTGTTTCGATAGTGAATGAGTTCCTGAAAGTTTTCCCCGATGATTTGCCCGGTATTCCTCCTGAACGGGAAATAGATTTTGGTATTGGCCTTTTAGCAAATACGCAACCTATCTCTATTCCTCCTTATAGAATGGCTCCGGCCGAATTTATAGAGTTGAAAGAGAAACTAAAGGATTTATTAGATAAGGGCTTCATCCGACCGAGTATCTCTCCATGGGGTGCTCCAGTGTTGTTTGTTAGAAAGAAGGATGGGTCTCTTAGAATGTGCATTGATTATCATCAATTGAAT
Organism: Solanum tuberosum; assembly: GCF_000226075.1. NCBI lineage: Eukaryota > Viridiplantae > Streptophyta > Magnoliopsida > Solanales > Solanaceae > Solanum > Solanum tuberosum. The sequence goes on from NW_006238966.1 coordinate 900,118, forward strand.
AAAGTGACCATCAAGAATAAGTATCCTCTCCCAATGATAGATGACTTATTTGACCAACTTCAAGGGGCTAGCTATTTCTCTAAGATTGATCTTCGTTCGGGTTATCACCAATTGAGGGTGAGAGGGGTTGATATTCTAAAGATGGCTTTCCGAACTGGTATGGTCACTATGAATTTATGGTTATGTTATCTGGGTTGATAAATGCTCTGGCAACATTTATGGACTTGATGAATTGAATGTTTAGGCAATACCTAGACATGTTTGTGATTGTGTTTATCGATGATATTTTGATCTATTCAAGAAGTGAGAATGAACATGTGGACCATTTGAGAATTGTGTTACAAGTTCTTAAATAGCAACAACTTTTTACAAAGTTTAGCAAGTGTGAATTTTGGTTAAGGTCCATGGCTTTCCTTGGTCATATTTAGTCAAGTGAAGGTATTGAGGTAGATCTTAAGAAGATGGATGTGGTCAAGAGTTGGCCTAGACCTCTAACTCCTTCCGACATTAGAAGCTTTTTGGGTTTGGCCGATTACTATAGGAGGTTTGTTGAGGGGTTTTCCCCTACTGCTTCTCCCTTGACGACCTTGACTCAAAAGAAGGCTAAGTTTGAGTGGTCGGAGGCTTGTGAGAAAAGCTTAAAAGAGTTGAAAGATAGACTTACATCTGCTCTGGTGTTGACCTTACATGAAGGTGCAAATGGTTTTGTAGTATATTGTGATGCCTCTAGAGTGGGGTTGGGATGTGTTCTCATGCAAAACGGTAAAGTTATTGCCTAGCTTCAAGGCAACTTAAAGTCCATGAGAAGAATTATCCTACCCATGACCTTGAGTTGGCGGCGGTTGTTTTTGCCTTAAAAATATGGAGGCATTATATATATGGGGTGCATGTTGATGTGTTTACCAATCACAAGAGCTTACAATATGTGTTTATTCAAAAAGACTTGAATCTTCGTCAAAAAAGGTGGTTAGAATTATTGAAGGACTACGACATGAGTGTCCTTTATCACCCCGACAATGCTAATGTTGTAGCGAATGCACTTTGTAGATTGTCCATGGGTAGTGTGGCTCATGTAGAGGATGAAAAGAAAGAATTGGTTCGTGAGGTGCATAGATTGGCCTGACTAGGTGTCCAACTAGTGGATTCCACCAAGGTTGGTTTCATAGTCCATAATAGCTCCGAATCGTCCTTTGTGATGGATGTGAAGTCTAAACAAGATCTTGATCCTATATTAGTTGCTTAAAAGAGTCTGTACTCAAGATGTCTGTTGAGGCTTTCTTCCAAGGGAGAGATGGGGTGCTTAGGTACCAAGGTCAGTTATGTGTTCCGGATGTTGATGGTTTGAGGGATTTTTTTTTAGAAAAAGCTCATACTTCTAGGTATTCTATTCATCCGGGAGCCACCAAGATGTACCGTGATCTATGGGAAGTCTATTGGTGGAATGTTATGAAGAGAGATATTGCGGGATTTGTAGCCAAATGTCCTAATTGTCAATAAGTTAAGGTAGAGCATCAAAGGCCGGGAGGCTTATATCAAGATATACCAATTCCCACTTGGAAGTGGGAAGAGGTGAATATGGATTTTATTGTGGGTTTACCTCGCACTCGAAGGCAACATGATTCTATTTGGGGTCATTATAGATCGGATGACAAAATTATCCCACTTTATTCCCGTCAAGGTTTCTCATTCGGCGGAAAGACTATGCCAAGTTATATATAAGAGAGATAGTGAAGTTGCATGGGGTCCCTTTTTCTATTATTTCGTATCGGGGAATTCAATTTACTTCACACTTTTGGAAGTCATTCCAAAAAAGGGCTTGGTACTAAAGTTAAGCTTAGCACGTTTTTTCATCCCCAAACGTATGGGCAAGAAAAGCGTACCATCCAAAACTTGGAAGATATGTTAAGGGCATGTGTTATAGACTTAGGGTAATTGGGATGAACACTTGCCTTTAATAGAGTTTGCCTACATTAATAGTTATCACTCAAGTATCGGCATGGCTACTTTTGAAGCCTTGTATGGTAGGAGATGTAGGTCTCCAGTCAGTTGGTTTGATATGGGTGAAATTGTTTTGATAGGTCCCGAGCTAGTTTATGAAGCCATTGAGAAAGTTTGGCTTATTAGAGAGAGGTCGAGAACGACTCAAAGTAGGTAAAAGTCTTATGCCAATGTGAGAAGAAGTGATCTAGAATTTCAAGTTAATGATTGGGTCTATCTAAAAAATCTCACCTATGAAAGGTGTGATGAGGTTTGGCAAGAATGGGAAACTTAGTCCCTGGTTGTGGACCCATACCAACTTTTGAAACATATTGGGAAAGTTGCCAATGAGTTGGATTTGCCAAATGAGTTGGCTCCGATTCATCCGGTATTTCATTTTTCTATGCTTAAGAAATGTATTGGAGATCCGGTATCCATTATTCCCCTAGAAGGGTTGGGAGTTGACGAAAATCTTTCATATGAAGAGGTTCTGAAAGAGATTCTAGACCGGCAAGTCAAGAGATTGAGAAACAAGGAAATAGCTTCCGTAAAAGTTTTATGGAGGAATCACTTAGTTGAGGGTGCTACTTGGGAGGTCGAGGGCGACATGAAGTCCCGATATCTTCATCTCTTTCCTTCTATTCCTATTCAAACTTCAGGTAAGTAGTTCCTCTTGAGTTTTCCTTGTTTAGGGAGTCATGTATTAAATGTGTTTTCCATGATTTCCTTATGTTATGCATATTCTTGAGAAATTCTTGTTTAGTCAGAAAATGAGTTTTTATGATGATTTTCCTCTTGTTGTTGTGCATTGAGTATGAGTTGCCTATTGACTTCATGAGATGAATTGATGAACATGCTTTAGTATGCTTTTGAGAGTAATTGCATATTGGCTCCATGATATTGTGTTGAGCATGCTTTTAGTTGGAGAAGGTAGTTCCTCCTATGAATATGTGAAATGTTGAATTTTCATGCATAATGAGTTGTTAGATGAAGTTCCTACTTCCTTATGTTGCATTGGTTATGTTGGAGATGGAGTTGAAGTTTCCTCCTTTGAATTGTATATTATTTTGATGTTTCATGCATGATGGGCTGCTAGTCTTGAGTCTTTAATTCCGTAAGGTGTCTAGATCATTATTCGAGGATGAATGTTCCGAAGGGGGAGATATTGTAACACCCCAGAAACTAGTAGGCTAAACTAGAGCTTGACGTTAGGGTTAGAGTCTTGAATGTACCTCCCCATACCTTAAAATAAATGTTTTCATGTTAGAACGTCAAGGTTCAAACCCCAAGGACCAACCATGGGTCCTTGAGGAGGACCTTAAAGAGGCTGCCTGGGCAGTGACCAACGAGGGCAATTCACGCCCCTTAGGTCCACCCACACCTCGTGAGTGAGAGGACGTAGGTCAATGCCCCAGGAACCAAGTCCCAGAACCCCAAATCGCCTTCACCAGCACGGGTCGTGGGTCCAATCATGGTCTGTCAGTGGTGGGGCGTGGGTGAGGCCTGGAACTGCTTTTTGGCAATTATGTTTAGGGGCATTATGGTGTTTTCCGATTTTAAGTAATAGTAAGTGACGTCGTTTTATACTAAATTAGAACACCTATATAAGGATTTTATTACACTAAATTAAGTCATCCAAGCTAGTATTTCTAAAAATCCCAAAAGAACTCATCCTCTCCAAAAATTCTCTCTCTAAAACTTCAAGGAAGAAGAAGAAGGAAGTTGTTTGAAGAAGGAGGAAGTCATCCACTCAATTTCTTTGGAGATTCATAGCTAAGGTTTGGTAGTCCTTCATCCATGGATAGTCTTCATCCATGGAGTCCCTCCAAACTCAATTTCAAAACTAGTAATTCCCCAAAGCTAGGGTTTTACTCCAAGTCATGGATTCCTTTCAAAAAATAATTCTAATGATTTAATTACTCTATATTATGATTGAATAAATGATTTATGAGTGTTTTTATGTTGAAATCCTCAAGAATCCAAGAAATCCCCATATTCTCAACTTATGACCTTGTGATGTGGGTGAATTGATGAAAAAAGGATATTATGAGATTATGCTTGTAGTATTTGAGTTATTTGAATCATGTTATTAGCCATGTCTAATGTAGTAATTCTAGATGTGTTAATCTGACATGAGCTTTGACCTTTCAAAAGGCAAGAAATAATATAAAGCATGAATTATGAGGGTTATGTACATGCTTTAAGAACACTTTGAGAAGGAAGTGTCCATGATTATGATAATGTTGTTGTGTTGATTGAAAGTCTATTTTCATGAACACGAAATGAACATAATGTGAAAGGTTTTCTCACAATATGATGATTCTAAGGTTGAAAGGCAATTCTCACCTAATTGATTCTAATGTTACATGAAGACAAGGACGGTGAAAGACTATTCTCACGCATGATCTATTGAGCTATTCTAATGAAACAAGTTATGACATAATAAGTACTCTGTGGGATAAATGCTTAGCATCGAGTGGATATTGTTATGAGATGGAAGTTCCCCCATTAGAAAGGGCAGGTTTCTAGAAGTAATCTCTTGAGATTGAAGCTCCCCTGTCAGAAAGGGCTGGTTTCTAGTAGCAATCTCCTTATCCCATACACTATGTTCCCCCATAGGTCTTTAGCTATTGGATCCACCTAAAAGCTAACAAACCATGGTTTTACCTTAGGCAAGTAGGACACCCCTTTCCTGTGTGGGTAACATCGGATTCCATGTTTAGCTCCCATAGTCTATGTCGGTTAAGACTTATTCCTACTATGCTAACGATATGAACAAGAACATGAATTATGAACTATGGTTACTCAAGAAGCTTTACTTAGCATGTGTGGGATTATGGGATCTTATTCATGCATTGCACAAGTAGACTTTGAGGGTACTTATGGTATGTTTTTTCTATGATATAATGATCTATGTAATGAACATGCTTATAACTTATGCTTTTCCTTTACCTTCAAAATGATGCTTCAACTTAGTAAATTGCATGCATTTAACTAAAATATCCCTTTTAGCATGTTTTCATGATTTTATGCATGACTATCATACTTAGTGCATTTTTGTACTAACCTATATTTTCCTACATTTTCCCCAAGTGTAGGGTTCGATTATCAAGGTGGTCCCCATTGTGGCTAGAGCTTGGATTTGATCATTTCTCCTAGCTTGTTGGTGAGTCCTCATGATTCGAGGACAGATGCTATCTTTGTAGTTTCTTTCATTGTATTTCCATTTTTGGACTATGTTGTATGGGCTGTGTCCCTTCTCATTGGAACTATTGTAATAGATAGCTATATTGAGACAAGTCTAGACTTCCGCTTTCCTTTAAGAAAATTTTAGACTTGAAATGCGTTTTCTTCTCTTTATTGTTCTATGCCTATGTTATGATATGCTAGGTGGCTTACATGGTGCTTTTCAGGGTTTTGTGTGCCTTGTTACATCTAGGGGGTACCCTTGGGTCGTGACACTAGAATCTCCTAGCACAAAGTTGAGTTGTAAATTTCCTTACAGATTAAGTTTTGATGTAAGTTTTCTTACCGATTACGTGGCCCATAACCTATCAAATTAAAGGTATTTGAATCCTCTTTCCAACGCCACCAATTTTGCGTCAATCCAATTTTTGAGTAAAAAGTTATGACCATTTAAGTAACTGATGTAGTTAAGTTCTGTTTTAGCGGCGGGAAAAAATTCTAAATAAGGTAATTTTCTTCTCCTTATACCACTAGGAAAACCTTAAAAATGGATTTTCTAACTCCTATAAAGCCCTAAACAATCCTATTTCCATCTTTTAATCAATCATTCTCTTCTCTCTCAAACCCTAGGGAAAAACTCTAAGAAAAAAAAAATCAAAGTAGAAGACTCCATTCAAGATTCTTTAAATCTTTTTCAAGATTCTTTCAATATTTTTCTAAGATTCTTCTTCAAGGTAAGTCTTTCTCCAAGAATTTCATTCTTTCCAACTCAAATTCCTCCATATAATTATGAATAACTATTGGAAATCATAATTCTTGGCCATAGAGTTTCAAGAAACTAATTCAAGAAATCTCAAGAAAGTTTTCTTGATTGTTGTCCTTCAAGCTAGGATTTCAAGGCTTCTAATCCAGTTATTCTTCAAGATTCTTCAAGAACCTTGTTCTTCCAGGTATGTAAGGCTATCATAGTTTTTGACTAGTTCATCCTCACAACCTACAACTACTTTTAGATCAGTAAAAGAGTAATCTAGGATTCTTTCCCTAGATTTGAGTATTCTTGAGATAAGTTGATTTTGAGTTCATTTTTCTTTTAAAACTTCTATTCCTAATTATTGAGTTTCTATATGATTTTGATATATTTTTGAGAAAGTGTTTTTAAGTATGAATTTAGCAAGAGTATAAGGGAACTAAGTATTTCGAAATTTATCAGTTTTTACATTGATAAAAGAGAAACTTTGATTTCTAAATAAGTTATGAGTTCAAAAGATATTTTAAAAGCAGTTACCTTTTTTAAGAGGGTAGTTTGAGCAATTACCGCAAACCAGAGGAAGAGTTATGTGTTTAAAACATATGAGCATAAGTATATATTATTGGGAGTAGTATTGAGCACCAATATGGGGGAGAGATCGGACAACTCACAACCCCATCAACCATGTATGCCAACATGGGTAAAGGGTCATACTTTTTAGATGATTCCTTATTGCTTTTAAGCATAGTTTAGTAGATCCACTTAGTTGAGGAGTTCTATACCTCGACAAGGTATAGTACAGTTCTGGCAGCGTAGGCGAGACGTTGTATCATCACGTAGCTTATAGTGATGGTTGTCGGTTAGAGAATCTCCCAATAGAGTTAAAGTGTATTTTTATATATCACTTATTATGTAGCCTAAAAGGTAAAAAGGCCACGCTTTGGAGCTACGCTTAAAAGTGTTGCCTTGTTAGCTACATGTTCAAGCGTAGCCTAAAAGGCAAAAAGGCCACGCTTTGCAGCTACACTTAAAAGTGTTGCCTTATCAGCTACACTTTCAAGCGTGGCCTTTTCTTCCATTTTGTCCACGATTTTAAAGTGTTGCCTTTCTATCTTATGTATGACAACACTTTGAAGTGTAGTCCTTGCCCATGTGCATACACAATTTACAGTCTTATGGCTACACTTTTAAGTGTGGCAATATTATTTTGGCTATAAAAGATTTATATGCCACAATTTCTAATTAAAAAACACCAATATTGTTTTGCAATAAATAAACTCAAGCATCAAATTAGCTAATAAGTAATTCAAATATATAGATTTGCAATAAACTTCAAAAGATAATGTCTTGTGTACATACACATTCTTATAAAACAATATTCTAAATATGTGTACACAATAATTGTTCAAAAAGCACTCTTACAATAGTTCAATATATTCTAGCAATGAATATATTTCACAAAATCAAATATAACGTATTCAAACTTTTACAATAGTTCAAAAAACTCTTCATCATCCACTTCAATGAGATCAAATTGACTTGTGGCGACCCTTCAAATTTGATCACCTCCATTCCCTACACATTTAAAATAAAATTAAAAATTAAAACCAAATTATGAACAAAAAATCAGATTGCAGAATAGGAGCATGTGGAGCCTGATCATAGACATATGATTTCGGATGAATCTACAGAATTGGACAGCAAAGTGATCCGTAGAGCTGATGAAGATAATCACAAGGATAGTGGCAACAAATCTTGTGCAGCAAAAAGTTCTGATTCATTTTTGGGTTATTCCGAAAGAGAGTCAATGACTACAAATCAGGATGCAAATAACCAATAGATTGAAGCACTAAGCTTTTAGCAGTTAAGCTAGTACAAGAAGCAATCGAGAGAATTCTTCTTCCAGAAGTTCAAGATCACTCATATAATCAATCAGCAACAAGTAGTGAATGTAAGTCATGAACACTTCTACTGTTCTACATGTGATTGCTTACTCTCCTCTCCATATGTATTAAATTTTCTGCAAACGAATAGATAACAGAAGCAGAAGACGAAGACGAAACATACAGAAAATAGGTGAAAAAATAGAAGCACATCAGCATGTGGCATTTGATATCACAACACATTCTTTCAGATGTTGTATCAAAAATAGGGAATGAACAATTCGATGAGATAAATAACAACAAAACGCTAGCTGAAACTAATACAGACAACTCTCCTTAAGATTTCTCGGAAGAAAAGGATGATATAAGCCACAATGGAAGAAGTTTCAGCATAAATGATGTTGTCAATCTCATAAGAGAAGCAGTTAGTCAGATCCTAACAACACCGACTCGAGATGATTCATCCAATACACAGAGTGTCACTAATGACATTGTTCAAGATGAAGAGCCACCAAAAACTGATCATACAGATGGCAAAGAGCAAATTAGTACAAATTCACTCTATGAAAGCTTGAGACATCGTGACAGTCAATTAGAAACAATGGATTTTATTGCTAAGTAATAATACTATCACCAAGAGTAAATTTGAGCCACCAAAGTCTAAGAACTGGAGCAAGCTGAAGAAATGGATCCTCCTTAAGAGATCAATAAAGGTATTGGAAAGAGCTCGAAAAGTCAATCCACAACCCTTCAACTTTTGCCCTGAACCAGCTCCCTATACTATTATCCAATCGTTTGCTATTCGACTAAGACAAAAATCAGGCTAAAAATGATATACCTATTGGCCTTGCGACTCCTATTATCACTACCAAGCAAGGACTACTGGCTGGAGCCACAACTACACACAAATCAGCAACCAATGGGAAGAAGAACTACAGGCAGAACCACCATAAATTCCAGATCAATCATGCCAAAACTAGTGCTACTTTGAAAGATTCAAACATGAAGTTAAAAAGCTTGCAAATTAACTACCTTAATAAGCCAACTACCACAAAGAAGACTTTCAGAGAAACTGAGAGGACTAATTAGCCAACAAACACAAATTTACAATCACAAAGGATATAGTTCTTTAGTATACTAATTTTCTAACTTATTGCTCTAAAAAAAGAACATTTGAAAAAATACAAAATACCTTTTGAAGAACTGAATCATAAGTTGACCCGGAAGAATGTGGACGATTTTGGCCTTTTACAGCTTGTGCACTACTCGCATCAATAGGTGAAGCAATGTTAGATCGAACACACCCTGGCATATCTCGAACATTCAATCCAGGGTTGTTTGAAGCAATTGACTAAAGAAATGTCGCATTTCTTCTCTCATTTTGTTCATTTCTTCTTTTAGAGAAGTGATTTCATTGGCATGTTTCTATTTTAGCTTGTTAGTTTCCTCATCTTTTTTCAAAGAACTTGTTGTCACTAATCTACCATAGCACCTAATTCGACCAGGCTGCTCCTTTCCAAACATTGCCGTAAAAGCATCATCTGTTGTTTCCCCGGAATTTTGGTGATTCTGAAGTTCAGCCTATTGAATAAAATTGACATCCATATTAAATGTAAATACTTCTTTCTTTCCAGTGACTCAAGCATATTAAAATAAAAATATCACCCTCTTAGCAATATATAACTTTTAAACCTGAATTAAATTCATCACTAATCCACTTTAAAAAACTTACTATTGCAACTTGAGTATCGGTGTGAGGATCCTTTCCCGTCTTTGTACAAGTTGCAATAAACATTTCAGACTTTGATGGTTCCTCATTGTTTTCTTTGGTTGCACGCTACAAATTATATCAAAAGAGATTAAAAAACGTATCAATATGTTCTAAAGAAAAGCTTAAAGATATGGTAAGTTGTCATCCAAAAAGACAAAGTGGATTGGTCTCATGAAATTCAATTTTTTATGAAATTGTCTGCTAAGTATTACCAATGCCACGCGTACTCTTGCAAAATTAATAGGTCCCATTCGATGCCTCCACTTTTGCTTTTTCCTGTTTCGAGAATTCATCTCACACATGGCCTATATTAAAATAAAAAAAGATCTTTGAATTAATAAATAAAACAAAAAAAGAATAGATATGATGCAAAATAAGTTGAAGAGTAGAAATGCACTATTTTAGCCTTACTTGAACAGTTGGGTGTTTCCAATACTCGATCAACTGGC
>NW_006238966.1:910252-912184 GCF_000226075.1 Solanum tuberosum
ATTTTTTGTTTGTGTCGCCTCCAAGCATCACGAAGACTAGTCATCACCCACTCCTTTCCTTCTACTGGAATTAGGAATTTGGACTATGCAAAATAAAATATATTTAGCTTCAGTCAGTAAAAACAAACAATAAAATATGCAATCTCAAAATTGATTGTTCTTACATTGATATATTCCCACATGCGCTTTTTCGTATCTTTTGGCACCTCATGCCAACTAGTGTACATCAAGTTGATGAATCTAGAGTTCCTTGAAATTGTTCCTATAAAGTTGGTTAATTCCGACACTATCTTACCAGTTGGTCCCACTGCTTGTCTTTTATCAAATGTCACCTTCTTTCTTTCTTCCAAATTTCTTGCGTGAATATCCTTACATGTTGTTTTTCCTCGAACTTTTTTCGGCTCCAATATTCCTAGATTGATGTAACAGTAAGGAAATAAGAAATTTATTTTATATAAGTAATAAATCTTACAACGCTTAAGACATACCTTCTGTACCACAATCAATGCCAATTTCCTCGTCTATAGCACACTCATCCCCGCCGATTTCTTCTTGATCCACAAGATCATCAACTACTTTGTGGTTATCAGTTTTTGTTTCATCATCTATGTGTATTGCTTGTTTTTTTTGAAACTGATCAAGACTAGTAGCTGGTATGACCGACTTCCTCTTTATCTGCTTGCAGTTTGGTAGATCATGAATATCATGTTCTTATCTGAGAAAAGTAAGTATAATCATTGACTCTAGGAACAACAAGAAAGTTGACTAGATCTAGTATAGTCATGTTTGTTGAAGCACATGCATGATTCACCCTATACAAGCAACAAATACCACAATTTACAAGTAACAACAACAACAACATACTTAGATATCTTAAGGTGTTTGTACAAAAACAGTGAAATAACAAAAAGAGTTAGTTAGCACTATATGGTCATCACAAAAATATTAAAACTCATGGTGTGTCATCTTCAAACTCATCTTCAGACTCATCGTCCGACTCATCTTCAGAATCGTCTTTATACTCATTTTCAGACCCGTCTTCACATTCTTCTTCAGACTCATCTTCAAACTCTTCTTTAGACTCATCTTCAAACTCTTTTTCATACTCAACCTCAAGTTGTTGAGTAACAAATTCCTCCGAAGGCACATCAATAACAGTTTCTGGTACATCAGTCCTTACTAAGGTAACTTCACCATCATCTTCTGGTATGGATGGTCCCATCAAGTGTTCAGACAACTCATTTTCATAACTTTGTGGGAGATCAGATTCAAATTCATCACTCATATTAAACAAGTCTCTCAGAACAGTCTTCATAACATAATGTCTATATTGATCATATGGATCTTGCACATAGAAGCATTGATGTACTTGAGATGCAAGCACAAAAAGGCTCTTCCTGAGAGCATCTCTTGTTAAAATAGACATAAGTAAGGCCATAAATATCTTTTTCAACCTCATACCAATCGAACTTAAACAAAACAACCTTAAAATGACTATAATAGTCTAACTCAACTATATCAACTATTCTACCATAATAAGTCAATTCTGCAGCAATCGGGTTCTTATCCTTTAAGCTTGCAAAGCTTGTAGTTGAGGCAACTAGTGTAACACCACTATTTTGTGTTTTATGATTTGCATCACACTACCTAACATGGAATCTATATCCATTGATGAGATACCCAGAATATCTTTTTGCAACAGAATTTGGTCCTCTCGACAATTGTTTTATCAAATAAGGCACATCCTCTTGCAAAGCACGAGTTTCAAACCATTGAGAGAAGTTTTGACAATGATCCTTGGCCTTGCTCCATTTAGATCTTCGCGGATGATTATTAACCTCTTGCTCATGCTCTCTACACAACATGTAATTTTTTGTTAAAACGATAAATAAAATAAGTTAAAAATTAATTATACAAAAGAAAATACTATAT
>NW_006238966.1:912359-914599 GCF_000226075.1 Solanum tuberosum
AGTTTTCTTTGCTCCTAAAGGACATCCCTTTTTAGGAAACAAACTCACTATTTCTGCATCACTTGGGTCACATTCAACATTATTTCGGGATCTTCTGTTAAATCTGATTTGTACAGCCCTATGCAGATATCTAGAAAATAAATTCATACAGTCTATTCCCACACACGCTTCTGCTATGCAACCTTCTGGATAACGTCTGTTGCAGATATATGATTTGAATGTACCCATTTCTCTTTTAGTGGAATACATCCATCGGTTCTGAACTGGACCACCTAATCTCACTTCATTCACCAAATGATTAGGCAAATAAATCATTATATCAAAAAATGATGGAGGAAAAATTTGCTCCAACTGATTTATTGTTTCCCTGATCTCTACTTCTAAGCAATCTAGTTCCTCTAATATGATAACTTTTTGACACAAACGTTGGAAGAAGGAACATAGACGAATCAAAGGAATAGCCACATGATCTGGAAGGATGCTTTTAATTGGTATTGGAAGCAAGTAATGTAACATGAAATGAGCATCATGGGTCTTATAACCAGACAATTTTGTTTCATCCAATTGCACACACCTAGATATATTGGAGGCACTACCATCAGGTAGCTTGGTTGTCTTTAAAACTCTACAAAAAATTGATTTCTCTCCATTTGTCATTGAGAAGCAAGCTTTTGCAGACTTTGTTCTCTTATTATCTCCAATATCTTTTGGATGAAGATTCTTTCTAATTCCCATCTCTTTCAAATCATACCGGGCTTTTGCATGATCCTTGTTTTGCCAGAATATCCAAAAGAGTTCCAAGTATGCTATCAACTATGTTCTTCTCTATGTGCATTACATCAAGGTTGTGGCGTAACAAATTGTGTTGCCAATAAGGTAATTCAAAAAAAGATTGACCTTTTTTTCCATGGTCTATGATTTGATCTCTTTCTCTTCTTTCCAAACACATTTTCAAAATCTTGTAAGCTATTAAGCACATCGGTTCCCTTTAATAAAGGTGGAGGAGTCCTGAATTCAGTTTTTCCATTGAAAGATCTTTTGTTAGATCTCCATGGATGATCCATGGGTAGAAAAACACGATGATCCATATAACACATTTTTCGACTATGCTTAAGATAGCAAGAATTAGTGTTATAGTTACAACAAGGGCAAGCAAACTTTCCTTTTGTACTCCATCCAGACAACATAGCATATGCAGGAAAGTCATTGATTGTCCACATAAGAGCTACTCGCATTTGAAAAGTTTGATTTCTTGAAGCATCATATGTTTCAACCCCAGAATCCCACAAAAATTTTAACTCATCTATCAATGGTTGTAAGTAAATATCAATGTCATTTCCAGGTTATCGTGGCCCAGGTATAAGTAAAGAAAGAATAGAATATTCAAATTTCATGCACATCCAAGGTGGCAGATTATACGCCATCAACATAACTGGCCATGTGCTATGAAATATACTCATGGTTCGAAATGGATTGAACCCATCACTTGCTAATCCAAGTCTTACATTGCGAGAATCTTGTACGAAAATTGGATGCAATCTATCAAAATCTTTTCATGCTTGACCATCAGCGGGATGCCTTAACTTTCCATCTTTAGAACGCTCCTCGTCATGCCACCTCAAAGAATCAACCGTCTTTGAGCACATAAATAACCTTTTGAGTCTAGGAATTAATGGAAAGTGTCTCAAAGTCTTTGCTGAAACTCGATGTGATTTCTTAGAAGGCTCAACCTCACTATCAACTTCAGGATTTTTAATATATCGTGAAGCTCCGCAAGTATAATAAAATTCATCATCCTTATGATTATTCCTAAACAACATGCAATCATTTGGACATGCATCAATTTTCTCATAATCAAGACCGAGATTCTTAACCATAGACTTGCTCTTATTGTAAGACGGAGGAATGTTCAACTCGGGCATCGCCTCTTTTAATAACTCTAAAAGAGAAGCGAATGATTCATTGCTCCATCCATGTAGACACTTCAACAAATATAAACGAAGTGTGAATGATAATTTAGAGAATCCTGTACAACCAGGATATAATTCTTGGATTGCCTCTTCAACTAAGTTATAGAATTTCTTGGCATCTTCATTTGGACCATCATAAGCTCCTTCAGCCTGTGCAACATCTCTAAATTGATCATTCAACAACCCATCAATATCATCACGCGAGTAATCCATATCATCGTCAACATTCAACTTGATATCCCATTCCCCGTGATTGATCCATCTAGTATA
>NW_006238966.1:914690-941855 GCF_000226075.1 Solanum tuberosum
ATCCAATCCTTGGATGGGATATTTGAATTCCTAGAAAAATATATCAATATTTAATCTTCCAGTAACAATCATTAAATCATTAATTACTTCACAAATAAGTTTTAAAAGTCATGAGTAAGTTACCAGAATCAGGTGTTATGAGATGATAATAGTTTCTAAACAAAGTAAATCAATAGGATAGACACAATTTAATGAACTAATCAAGATTAAGCAAACATCTACTACCATGTTTAAACATTCAAGCAAACATTACAATGATCCTATAATAGATAGTCGATCACACCAAAAAAACTTAAAGTTTCGTAGAGTTTAATCATTGTAAGTTATCCCTGACCTAAAAAGTTTCGTAGAGTTTATTCATTCTAAGTTATCCTTGACCTAAAGCAAGATTAGCTATAATCTTGGATCCTAAAGGGTGAAATATTACTTATAGAAGGACTTTGAATAAGAAGAGTTGTGAAATTTTTTAAGACTCTAGAAGTGTTCAAGGCTTAACAGAACCCTGTGATAAGGTTTACTGGAAACCTGATTTTAAAAAGAGTTCATTAATTTTACTTCAAGTGTTATGTAGCCTTCCAAGTTCTAAAAATAGGAAGAAAACAATTAACACGATCTAAAGCAGGCAAGTAGAACCAGATTTTAAGCCTAAAGTTGACTGCATTTTAGAGAAGGAAAAACATGCCCCGATGAATGTTATATGTGCCATTAGACAATGTTGGAGAGTGCTAGGCATCTATTTTTGCACTGTAAAGTAGCAGCTGGCATATGGAGTGTGTTCTTATCAGTTTTCTTATCTACTGCAGTTAACTACCAGGACTCACCCTACAATCTGAACCTGCCAGGACTATCAGATCACTCAGCTTTCTTCATAAAAAATTCTATAATCTGAACCTACGCACCTCCCTTATTCAGAAACATACCAGTCATATTCAACCATTTTGCATCAGAGTTCTGCCTCCTGAACCTTGTGTTCCCAAGCAGTCAGACTATGTCCAATAGCAGAACAGAGTTCTGCTTCCTGAACCCTTTCTTATTCAATTCTTTTGTGTTCTGTTTTGTATAGAAGTTTGTTGCTTTGGTACATTGAGTTACAATATTTGTTTGGAATTTTTTTAGTCTTGTTAGAAATTTACAAGAAAATAGTACCAGCACTTTGTCATACACAACTTTATATCTATTCTCCAACCCAAATTTCCTGAGTATACTGTTCTTGAGCTGAAAAGCTTAAACTGGTAAAGGTATTAATCAAGAATATGTTCATCTGGTGAAATAAACATGTTCCCTATGCAAATGAGCAAACAATTTCATTCAGAAAAACAAGAGGAGCTTCTAGTCACAAAATAGGAGAAACTAACAGTGGAACTCCTACTCCTCCAAACATCCAACATAGAGTATGGCTACATATCAAAAGATAAGACTCTGTAATTTTTGTAAAAAGCACAGGAATAAGAAAGTAATATTCCAAATATCAGCCAACCTCCAATGCAAGTAAATTAAACTACCCAAGATTGATGGGCAACTAAAACTGACAAAAGAGATAAAACTGTCTGGACTGCATATCAAAAAAATCCTCTGGGAAATAGGATTACAGGATTTTATTTGGCTATACTTTTGTGTAGCTGAGCTTACAGAGTTATAGGATTATTTGGCTATACTTGTGAGTATGTTAGACTTGAACACTACGGAGACAGAGTTATAGGATTACAGGATTTTATTTGGCTATACTTTTGTGTAGCTGAGCTTACAGAGTTATAGGATTATTTGGCTATACTTGTGAGTATGTTAGACTTGAACACTACGGAGACAGAGTTATAGGATTACAGGATTTTATTTGGCTATACTTTTGTGTAGCTGAGCTTACAGAGTTATAGGATTTTAGAGACTGTAATGTTTTGTGTAGTTGAGCTTACTGAGTTATACTTGTGGCTTCTTTGCATTACTATAGTCTTGAACACTACGGAGCTGAATAGTTTAATTCAAAATTTATAATATTAAGGAAAACAAAGATAGATACTTACTGACTCAAATGCTTTCGAGTAGTAATTCCCTCTTTCTCGTCTGCTCAATATGCCTAGGGCTAACTTTGACGTTCAGATTTTTCGCAATTTCTTCCCCTACTTTGAAATTTCAGCTGTAAGAACCCCAAAGTAATCAATTCCTTCAAAACACAAAACAAAAATTCAATCAATTGACTGTTTTTAGTACTAGATGATTAGTAGAGAATAAAAAGGAATCTCAGCTGTACGAAATTGGTACTTACGCTTCACGAAATCGGTATAGGAGAAATCTTCAGCTCAACTCTTTAGCTTCCTCTCTTCAGTTCTTCGATCCTCAGTTCTTTAGCTTAAGCTCTTCATCTCTTCGAGAAAATCGGGTTCTGGAGAAGAGAATCTTCAGCTCAGCTCTTCAGTTCTTCAGCTTCCTCTCTTCGATCTTCAGTTCTGGAGAAAAGCTTGTTCTACAGACAAAGAGTTATGTTCAAGGAAAGATGAGTAAAGCGTACGTTATAGGAAAGAAGAGAAAAAGAAAAGTTTTTATTAATGTTTTATCAATTAATATTTTTGGCCAATAAAAATGGGAGGAAGAGTTAAAAATGTTGGAGGGAATATAATATTTTGGTGAAAACTTTTTAGGCCACCCTTTTTAATGTGTTGTTTTTTATAATTATAAAAATAGGACACTTTAAAAGTGTGGCCATATATGTAAATAGTTGTTGCCATTTATTTCATTTTTTGACAACGCTTATAAAGTGTAGCCTATACCATTAAAAAGTACGCTTTACAAGTGTTGCCAATATTATCGATGCCAAAAGTTAAAAATTTAGGCTACATTTTAAAAGCGTTCCCAAAAATATTTTAGGCAACACTTTACAAGCGTTGTCCAGATTTAGTGTGGCCGTAGGCCTAAAATGGTGTAGTGAAAGATGCAGTTTATATAACTCATTTAAAATAGTAGGTAGCAACTCAATGTATTGAAGAATACAATAACAACTCGATTTATATATAATAAAGTATAATATAAATCTGTGGGAGTTTCTCTGACCGACAACCATCACTATGAGCTATGTGATGATACAACGTCTTGCCCACACTGCCAGAATTGTCCTATAACTGTTTGTGATATAGAATGCCTCAACTAAGTGGATCCACTATTCTATGCTAAAAAGCATTAAGGAATCATCTAAAAAGTATGACCCTTTCTACCCACGATGACCTCATGGTTTATGGAGACTTGAGTTATTATGAACTCGTCCCCATATCGGTGCTCAATACTACTCCCAAAATATACTCAGCTCAAATGTTTAAAGACATAACTCTTTCTCTTTAGTATGAGGTTATTACTCAAAAAGCTTATCTCTTAAAAGAGATGGAACTCAAAACTACTTATGAAAACTCATTTGGAAATTGGTGTTTCCTCTCATCTTAAATGTGAAAACATTTGCTCTTTGGGAGTACTTAGTCCCCATATATCAATTTAAAGAAATGAACTCGGCTCTACTCTTTCCAAAACTCAATGCTTAAGTCTTAAAACAAGTTTAAAACAATTGTAAAAGACTTTTGAAGAGACTCTAAGAACTCTCTTTACTTGACTCTTAGCTCTACCTTGAATTTGAATTATGGATTCAAGGGTTATGATCTCATGTTATAGATGATCTCTCAATGTTTAAACGTACTTAGAGTGTAGAAAACAACTAGAAAACATAGGTTAGATTCGAGGAAACTCAAACTAAAAGAAGTGGGAAAGGGTGGAGGACTTGGCAGTGGCGCAGGGTGCCAGACCGTGAACTGCAGAAGCTGGGTTGGGGCACACGGAGTGGCGCGGCTTCCCTAAGCCCATCTTATAGACACCTCATGCTGGTGCACTGAGTGGCGCGGTGCACCAGCCCCTTCCAAGAAAACCTATGAATTTTCTTGTTCGTTTTTCGACCCTAAATCGTCTAGATTCGATTGGCTTTTTTCCCAAACACTGAGATTCGAATACCCAACAAAAGTATACAAGAATATACTAAAAAACAACCTGAAATATCATAAAATCATCTCAAGAACTCCTCCAAAACCCAACAATCAAGATTCAAACGAAACTTCAACAAAGACTCATCAAGAACTCATATACTCTACTTTCAAGAATGTAAATATGATGAATTTAATCATGATTGGCGCGTGGGTGAACGAACCCAACGCTATGTGATCTCACATACTTCATAGGGATTAACGACCCTTGACGAAATCCGCAAGCAAAACTCAAGAACGTGACTAACCTTGGTTTTTCTCCTCTTTTCTCTTCTCTCAAAGACCTAGCGTAATTTTGTAAAGCGTAAACTGAACCAAATCCGTTTAGACCCCAATTTAATCACTAAAAACGAATTAAACTTATTGGGTATTGAAAATACCAAATTACCCCTCTTAAATCTTGGTGACTTTTCTTATCCAGATAACCCGACTTCAAACTGGCATATATCCCTCGTACAAACTCGAAAATTAGCAAACTCGGTGGCGTTGGAAAGATAATTCAAAGAACTTTCATTTGATATATTGTAGCTCACCTAAATCATCCTTTACTAAGAGTTATGGTCGTTTGAAGTTGACCCAAAACTCATGCTTAACATAACTGTCCAAATTTCAGATTTTAATTCTTTCCAAAAATAGTTCTTTCTAATTCTAGCTCTTTCAAATAGCGGGGTGTTACAATATCTCCCCCTTGGGAACATTCGTGCTCGAATGAGATTACTCTTAGTAGGCTAAGGGTGTAACATCTAACATTCAGCTCAAACACCCAACAAGCAAAATATAAATACAACATGCCAACTCAAAAAAAATGCCAAGAAAAGGATTAGTACCTTAATTTGGAATTTCTCCGGATTCGAAGAGATGTGGGTACCTCTTCTTCATGTCCTCCTCAGCTTCCCATGTAGCTTCCTCAACAAACTGATTCCTCCATAAAACATTGACTGATTCTACCTCCTTGGTTCTCAACTTGCGAACCTAGCGGTCTAAAATCTGAACAGGAATCTCCTTATAAGATAAGCTATCCTTAATACCAATATCTTCAGTAGGTATGATAAGTGAAGGATCACCCATACAGTTCTTCAACATAGAAATGTGAAATACCGGATGAACCGCTGCTAACTCTTGCGGTAGCTCCAACTCATAAGCCACGTTATTGATCCTCTTGGATATCCTGTAAGGACCAATATATCGGGGACTCAGTTTCCCCTTCTTACCAAATCTCATAACACCCTTAATGGGTAAAACCTTTAAATAAACCCAATCATCTACTTCAAACTCTTAAGTCTCTTCTCCTAACATCTGTATAGGATTTTTGACGACTTTGTGCGGTTTTCAATCTCCCTTGAATAACCTTTACTTTTTCCATAGATTGATGCACTAAGTCTGGTCCTATCAACCCATATTCACCAACCTCAAACCATCCAATAGGAGATCTGCATCTTCTCCCATAAAGAGCCTCATATGGAGCCGTCTGGATGCTAGAGTGGTAACTATTGTTATAAGAAAACTCAATGAGAGGTAGGTGATCATCCCAATTACCCTTGAAATCAATCACACAAGCCCTCAACATGTATTCTAAAGTATGAATGGTTCCCTTTGCTTGACCATCAGTCTGGGGATGAAAAGTAGTACTCAAGTTCATCTTTGAACCCAAACCTTTCTAGAATGACTTCCAAAATTGTGCAGTAAATTGTACACCTCTATCTGAAATAATGGACATCGGAGCTCCATGAAGTCTAACTACCTCTTGAATATATAACTTAGCATAATCTTCTGCCGAATGGGTAGTAGTTTTTTTTTAATTTTTGGTAATTAGAACTTTTATTAATCACCAAAGTAGTATTTACAAAACTAAGCCAACATTACTCTACTGGCTATCTCAATAAAACTAGTTAGCTGCAACTAAATAAACCAACAAACTCTAAAAACTACATTTATCTAGGAATAGCTTGGCTTCTACATTTGCTCTAACACAACACACACAAGCAATTCTTCGGGCTATAACCTCCACTACGGTTTCATGTTTGTCAAAGATTCTTGTATTCCTCTCCTTCCATATTGCATATATATTCTGTATAGATCAACTTCAGGGCTTGAGCTTGTTGACTTCTCTCTTTAGTCTTCAATATGATCCATTGGTGTCTTGTAATAATGGTACTGCTAGGTGGCTGATTTATCCATTGGAGCAGTCTCCTCCAAAGCATGCTAGAAAACATACATTCGAAGAAAATGTGATCTCTTGTTTCTGCTTCTTGGTGACACATAACACATATAGGATCCATTTGTATTCTCCATTTTAGCAGTCTGGTCGTTGTAAGGAGCCTATTTGAACCTGCAACCCTAGTGTAAAAATTGCTTTTGGTCTTGCAGAGTTTCGACAAATAAGGCCTCTCCATTCAACCTTTGGATAACTGCCAAGCATTTGCTGATAAGCTTGTCTAATCACAGTTTTCTTTCCCGCAGCTCCATTATGCAGTAGATGCAGCGAATCTTTCATCCCCAAAACCTTCTTGACCATCCAACAAGCGTGATTAGGCACTCTGATCTCTTCCATACTTTGCCCTTTGATGTAATAACTGTGAATCCATTTAATCCATAGCCTGTCTTGTTTTTGTTCTATGTCCCAGCACATTTTTAGGATGGCTGCTTTGTTCCACACTTTTAGATTTACCTTATTAAGCCCTCCAGTAGATTTTGGTGTACACATCTTGTCCCATGATACACGTGCCTTCTTAGTGATCACATTTGCTCCTGACCAAATATAGCTTCTGCAATATGCTTGTATTATTTTCATCACTTTAGCTGGCAGCACAAATATTTGAGCCCAATAGGCTTGCAATTCAAATATCACAGTCCTAACTAATTGTATTCTCCCTGCATAAGGTAACTTTTTAGCTGTCTAGGAGGAGACCCTTGCTACAATTTGATCCACCAGAGGTTGCCATTGAGCAATGCTAAGTTTCTTAGTGGCCAGTGGCACCCCTAGATAACTGAAAGGTAATACACCAAAACTGTAGCCCAAGTCCTGTTGGTTTTCCCTATGAACCATACTTGAAACCCCTCCAAAATACATGGTACTTTTAGATAGATTAGCTTGTAATCCTGAAGCTGCTGTGAACTCATTGAATTTTTCATGTAATATGTGTAAAAAAATTGAATCTCCTCTTGCAAACATCAGTAGATCATCTGCAAAACTTAGGTGAGTAATCTTGAGCATGGTGCACTTTGGATGATATTTGAATTGCTTGTGGTTTGCCAAATCATTTAAATTCCTGCTCAAATACTCCATTACTATAGCAAACAGAAAATGAGACATAGGATCTCCTTGCCTTAACCCTCTAGCTGCCTCAAAAGGTTTAGTCAGTTCTCCATTAATCAAGAAAGAGTAGGAAACAATAGTTACACATTGCATCACCCAATCGATAAACTTCTTTGGGATTCGCAAACCTGCCATTACTTGCTCTAAGTATCTCTAATCAACAGTGTCATAGGCTTTTTGGATATCCACCTTTATCATGCATCTAGTTGAGATATATTTCCTATTATAAGCTTGGACTAGTTCATGTGCAAGGATGATATTATCTGCCCCTTTCCTTCCTGGAATAAATCCAGCCTGCGTTTCTGAGATCACAGTTGCTATCACCTTTTGGATTCGATTAGCCAACACTTTTGCTATGAGTATATACAAGATAGTACAACAAGCTATGGGCCTATATTCTTTGATGTTGGATGGGTTTGGTACCTTAGGAAGCAGTGTAACAACAGTATAATTAACAGCTTTGTAAAGTTTACCCGTCATGAAGAACTCCATTACTGCTTCATTGATGTCCTGTTTAATTACTAGCCATGCCTTCTTAAAAAATACAACATTGTATCCATATACCCCCTGTGCCTTATCATCACCTATAGAACAAAGTCCATCATAGATTTCCTTCTCAGTTACCTCTACACATAAAGCCATTTGTTGAGTGTGACTCAAGGTTGGGCCTGTCCTCATGATGGTCCTACTTACAGTAGTAGTGTCTGTCTTAGCAGTCCCCATTAGAGATTGATAGAATGTTATGATCTCTTTTTGAATTTCAGCAAGTTCCACAAGTTTAGGACCAGCTAAAGAATTGAGTTCTACAATCTGCTTCTTATGTCTCCTCTCTTTGATCATTGCTGTGAAATATTTATTATTTGAGTCTCCCAGTTTGATCCACATTGCCCTGGACTTTTGTTGATGAATGCTCTCCTCAATATTTATCCACTTTTCTAACTGAATTAAAAGTTCTTTCTCTTCTTGGGCCATACTGTCAGTATACTTCTTGGAAATGTTCAGCTGTATGAGTTTTAAAGTATTCCTGATGTGTTGTATCCTTTCAGTAGCACCTGTAGTTTTTATCATTCAACTCTTTGAAATGTGGCTTCAATTCCTTTAGCTTGTGCCAAATGCACCTTAATTTATTTCCTTGTAATCCTCCTGACCAGCTTCTATGCACAATTGAATCATAATCCTCATGTCTTTCCCATACATTGAAGAATCTAAAAGGAGTTTTAGTGTTGCTTGTTTGCAGTTTCACATCCAGATGCATAGAGGAGTGATCTGATATATTGGGCAGCCTGTAATCTAACACCAGTTGTCCATATTGCATCATCCATTCATCATTTCCCATTGCCCTGTCTAGTCTACTGATTATTCTGTTCGAGCCCATTTGTTTGTTCGACCATGAGTAAAACTCTCCTTTCCACAACAATTCATTTAAGAACAAGTCTTGTACACAATCTGCAAAGTCCTTTATTTCAACCCTTGAGACAGGGGCTCCATAAAGTCTATCTTGATTATGCAAAAGAGCATTAAAATCTCCCCACACAATCCAGGGTTGAGGACTAGACAGCAACCTAATATCATTCCACAAAGTTTTCCTTTGGTCTATAATATTATATCCATATACCACAGTCATGCAACAATCTATCTTCTTGTCTCTACTATGAACTTTACAGTGAATATATTAAGCATCTTGGGCTAACATAGCTACTTCACAGACTCTTTCATCCCACATTATCCATATTCTCCCATTTACAACACTTGCGTAGTTGTGTAACAATTTTCAGCCAAAAGATATTCTTTGGGATATAACATCTACCTTATTCTCCTTAACTCTAGTTTCTACCAGACCAACTAATTTTATGTGATTTTCCTTTATATAATTATTCAGCACTTTTTGCTTATATTTCTTATTAATACCTTTTACGTTCCATACTAACCAAGACATCAACTATTGGAGGAGGTGCCACCTCCTTCATTAGGAAGTAGTGATGTAGCCAACACAACATTTGTGGGTTGTAGGAGTTCAAATCCATTTTGCATAGATATAACTTGTGCATAACTCTTCATAATTGGACTCCCTGATACAACTGGTTGCTTATCTCTGGTGATCACTAGTTGCTTACCTCTGGTGGCCACTGGTGTAAATTCCTCATTCTCTGATATGTGCTGCACTGGTATGGGTGCTTGCTGCTTCTGCTTCTCTTGTGGTTTACTTTCGAACCTCAATCTCCTTCAGTTTCCATATCATTTTTGGAGGTGGATTTTGTCGTTTTGGCTTTAGCTGGTCTTGCTTGAGCCTCATCTTATGACAATTATGCCCTACCATCAAACATCTTTCACAATACTCTGGTTTCCAATCAAATGCTACCACCTGCTGGAAAGATTGCCCCTGTGCATCCATAACTGTTATCTCAGTAGGCATTAGCTTTGTGACATCTACCTCTATCAACATTCTGGCATAAGAAATCCTTGTTTGTTTAGTGGTGCAGTCATCTAAAAATAAAGGAATTCCTATAGCACTTGCAATTCTACTCAGTGAGTCACAACCCCAACAATTTTGAGGCAGTTTTGGGAAGGTAACCCAAAGTGGGATATCAGCTAAAAATTCTACCTTAAAATCAAGTTTGGGAGTCCATTGTTTCAAGATTATTGGCTTATTTTTAATACTATAAGGCCCAGTGAATACTATCTCCTTCATATCTGATTCCGAAGGAAATTTCACTACATAGTAACCTTCATCATGATAGAAAAAATTAGGGCTAGCCATAGTCGTCCAACTTTGTGAGATAAACCTCTTCATATAATTAAACCCAGGCATTTCTCCAATTACAAACAAAATTAGGGTGTTCTTCCATTTCTCTTCCTCCTTTTCTAGCTCTTTCTCATCTATTTTCAATATTATGTTTCCATTAACCATTTCAGGTGTAATGTAATTCAGTGTCATTCCATTACTAGCAACTCTATTTCCAGCAAATAGACTAACCCATGGTTTCCTTGTAGGATCTGTTTGAATATCTCCTGTTTGCTTGTGTTCTTGAATCGCTGGTGCTACAGTAATCAATGGAACAGTGTTTGATGGCAAAACCCTAGTTGGTGTCTTTGTTGTTTCTACCACTGGATCTATCGTTTGTGTGCTATCTTTTGGGCTCCAATTGATACTCCTTTGAGCCGATCTCGAGGTACCCATCTTCTCATTCATCATCTTTGCCGGGCTACCATTACTTCTCGATGCTTCCCTAACTTGTTCACGAAGATCCTTCAGTTGTGAACCTATTTCCTTGTTACTGATTCCACTCCCAGTTGATGTTGCTACGTTCTGTTTTGGTCTCCCTCACCGTCTCTTCCCTGCCATACTCACCACGGCGTACGTTAGCTACACTTACGCCGAGAGCATTTCAGAGAGGAGAGACCGTTTTAGAATGGGTAGTATTTACCGGTAAGAAATGGGCTGATTTAGTCATTCGATCTACAATCACCCAAATGGAATCATGCTGCTTGCGAGACCATGACAAACATGTGATAAAGTCTATATTGATCATATCCCACTTCCATTTTGGAATCTCTATATTTTGAGCCATCCCACTGGGACCCTGATGCTGTACTTTAACTTGTTGGCAATTCGGGCACTTAGCAACAAACTCTGTAATGCCTTTCTTCATACTACTCCACCAATAGACTTCTCTCAAATCCCGATACATCTTTGTGGAACCCGGGTGGATAGAATATCTAGAGCTAGGAGCTTCCTCCACGATCCTCTCTTGGAGTTCATCTACCCTTGGTACACACAATCTACCTTGATACCTCAATACACCATCTCACCCTTGTTCGAAAGCCATCAATTTTTGCTTATGAACATTTGCCTTCAATTCAAGCAAAATAGGATCTTGGTCTTGTTTCTTTTTCACTTCAGAAAGTAATGATGATTCATCCCCATTCATCACCACTACTCTCCCTTCGTCATAATCCTTAATCGAACTCATAATCGTGGAAGTCTATGCAC
The DNA here is from genome assembly GCF_000226075.1 of Solanum tuberosum. Taxonomy (NCBI): domain Eukaryota; kingdom Viridiplantae; phylum Streptophyta; class Magnoliopsida; order Solanales; family Solanaceae; genus Solanum; species Solanum tuberosum. The sequence continues at coordinate 926,008 of NW_006238966.1, forward strand.
ATCTTTTGCTAATTCTTTCTTGTCTTCCTCAAAATGGGCGGTACTACCCATAGACAATCTGCTCAAAGCATAAGCAACAACATTAGTGTTACCTGGGTGATAGAGAATACTCATATCATAATCCTTAAGTAATTCTAACCACCTTCTCTGAATGAGATTAATCTCTTTCTGACTAAACACATACTAAAGGCTCTTATGATCGGTGAACACATCTACATGGACACCATAAAGATGATGATGCCATATTTTCAATGCAAATACTACGAAAGCGAACTCTAGATCATGGGTTGGGTAATTCTTCTCGTGAATCTTAAGCTGTCTGGAGGCATAAGCTATAACTTTGCCATTCTGCATTAACACACAACCAAATCGACTCTGGACGCATCACAATATACCACAAAACCTTGGGTACCCTCTTGTAAGGTCAATGCTGGGGCTATAGTCAACCGCCTTTTCAATTCCTGAAAGCTTTTCTAACAAGTTTCAGACCATTGAAACTTAACTGTTTTCTGAGTTAACTTAGTCAATGGGGATGAAATAGATGAGAACCCCTCGATGAACCTTCTATAGTAATAACCAATCCCAAGAAACTCCTAATGTCTGTTGGAGACGTGGGTCTAGGACAATTCTGCACTGCCTCTATCGTTTGAGTATCAACTCTAATTCCATCACCGGAAACAATATGGCCGAAGAATGCCACAGACTCAAGCCAAAATTCACACTTAGAGAATTTAGCATATAACTCCTTATCCTTTAGATTTTGAAGGACTATTATGAGATGAGTAGCATGATTTTCCTCATTCCTTGAATAGATTAGAATGTCATCAATGAATACGATAACAAACATATCTAAATAAGGCTTGAATACTCTATTCATAAGGTCCATGTATGCTGCAGGAGCATTGGTCAAACCAAAGAACATAACTAGGAACTCATAATGACCATAACGAGTCCTGAAAGCTATCTTAGGTATATCACTTTCTCTTACTCTCAACTGATTATAGACAAATCTGAGGTCTATCTTAGAAAAACAAGTGGCACCCTGAAGTTAATCGAAAAGATCATCAATTCTCAGAAGAGGATACTTATTCTTGATAGTAACCTTGTTCAAATGACGGTAATTTATGTACATTCTAAGAGAACCATCTTTGTTTTCACAAATAACACCGGAGCGCTCCAAGGTGAGACACTAGGTCGAATAAAGCCTTTCTCAAGGAGATCTTTCAACTGCTCTTTTAACTCATTCAACTTTGTTGGAGCCATTATATATGGAGGAATAGAGATAGGATGAGTATCGGGATGAATATCTATACCGAAGTCTATTTCCCCTCAGGAGGGACTCTGGAAAGATCATTTGGAAAGACATCTGGAAACTCACTAACAAGTGAAAGTGAGTGAATATGAGATGTCTCAACACTAGAGTCATTAACTTGGACTAAGTGATAGACACAACCTTTGTAAACTAACTTTATCGCCTTAAGGTACGAAATAAAACGAACCTTAGGCACTGCTGAACTACTCCTCCACTCAAAAACTAGCTCATTAGAAAACTGGAACTTAACAACTCGAGTTCTACAATCGACTGAGGCATAACATGCATGAAGCCAGTCCATACCTAGAATGACATCAAAATCTACCATAGCTAACTCAACTAAGTCAACCATGGTATTCTTGTGATTGACGGAAATGGTACAATCACGATAGACTATCTCTGCTAGAATAGACTCACCAACAGGTGTAGAAACACTGAAGGGCTCAAGAAGTTGCTTAGGGAATAATATCAAAATTCATGGAAATGTAAGGAGTCAAAAAATATAGACTCGCTCCTGTATCTAGCAAAGCATAAACATCAAAAGTAAGGACTTTGATCATATCAGTGACAACATCTGGTGAATTCTCTTGCTCATGACGACAAGTGATAACATAGAGACAGTTTGCTCCTCTGCCTGTCCCTGAAATAGCTCCTCTAGGTGCAGCTCTGTTTGGTGGGGAAACTGAAGAAGATTGGGCTCTAGTGTCCCTATTTCCACCGCTCTGCCTATTCTTAGGGTACTCTTTCATGAAGTGACCCTCTTGACCACACTTGAAGCTGTAGACACGTATTTTTGACCGAACTTAAAATTTTGCACCATTTTTAGAACTGAAATATTTTTATAAATATAAATTAAATATTTTGACTTTTCTCTTATTTTGTTAAGTTTATTTTAAAAGATTTGAAAACAACAAAAATAGAATCCCTTTTTAAGGTAAGTTTTATTTTCAATTGTTTAAAAAGAAATGAAAGATTACAAAAAATCTATATTATTTTTGAAATTAAGTTTTTATAAATAAGCTAGTATTATTTAATTGTTTTTATATATATAGCTAGTTGACTTTTTCTTAGATTTTTATTAATTTTAAATAATTAGTTGATATGTTATTATAATTTATTATTTATAGTTAATTATTATTCTTTTAAGAGTAAAATAAAACTAAAACTAAAATAAATAATTAGAATATACCAGGAAAAGAAGAGCAAAAACAGGTTGATGCTTTTTAAAATAAATAAATAAATAAACAACAACAATACCATACACCCCCACACTCCCACTTTCCCACAATTCTCTACACTCCCACTTCACATGACTAAAGGAAGAAAAAGTCAATAACAAAAAGAGACTCACACACACGTACCAAAAAATCTGCAAAAAAAAAAACCTATCCTATATATATAGGACACATACGTACAACAACGAAAATAAAATAAAATCCACACATAGAAAAAAACACAACACACAGGGAGATGCATTAATCGAAAAAAAGCAATATATACATCGTACTTTCTCACATTGTGATTGAAGATCTGGAAATCTATTTTCGCGGTTTCAAGTTCGTGGCTCCTGATTATTGTTCCTTTCTTATCGTTAATTAATTTTCACAAGAGGTAACATTTATTTGTTTTTTAATTTTTGTATAATTTTATGTCATTATTGTGCAAAAATTGAATCCCATATATGGAAGTTGTTCAAATCCGGTATGTTCAAACCCCTTAATATTTCTTTGATTTTATAATACCAATTATATTAATTGAGAGTTTGATTTCGTTAACTATAGAGTAACAATGGTATAATACATGGTTATTTCTTGTCATAATATGGGTTTAGTTACTGTAACAAATTTATATTTAAAATATATCTTTGAATTGTTGTCATCATATGATAAAACACTAGTTAACATTTGCATATTTGGCAAATTAATAAATTAACATGATAGCCTAGAAGCATAATTAATAAGCATATTATTATAATTTTTTTCGATCTTTAGAGTTAGCTTTCGTATTTTATGCCAATACTTGAATGTTTATGCCTAACTGATTGGATGTCGTACATTTTAAATTATTAGGGGTTATAGTTTGTTTTATAATAAATAAATAATCTAACTTGGCCATGTAAAGTGCCCGTTTATATTGTTAAAGACCGAGTTGAGTCACGAATTTATTCAAGACTTGTTGAAAGAAGAAAACTATACTACACACAACACTCATAGCCGACAACAACCAAAATTCACGACTCGGTGGTGAGATTTTTAGTCAAACTTCAACTTTGGTCTGTGGTTCTTGAACAAATCAAACTTTTCTTGTATTTTTTTTTTGTGGATTTTGAATTCGGTGAAGTTTTGTGTTTAAAATTTGTGGCAAACTAAAGGTCCATTTTCGATTTCTCTTTTCACTTTTGCCGTATTTTTATTTGGAATTAACTCTTAAAAAGTGTAATTAATTGACTTATCAATTTCAGTGAGCTATATTATGTTTAGGTGTGTATTTATGATGTTGAAGTTTAGTTACTGCTAAATGTTGTCTTCTCCATTTAGTGGTGATATGGAATATTGGCCTAAATGTTTTGAAATGAGAATGAGATCAAAAGATGAGTTTTCAACATGATATTTTAAATAAATGGACTAAGCACATATTTTGCTTGCATAATATCAACTTAGATTAGTTTGTCCTTTTTATTTGTTTTTTCTTTAAAGATAAAAATAAACCAAAGTTAACTAAGGTAACTTAAAAAGGGAATTCGTATCATGTTTGAGATGCATCACTTTAGTTGTTTTTCTTTTCATATATTTTGAAATTCTTATTTTTCTTAACCTTTCTTTACGCAATATTGCTTTATATACTAAGTTGCTTGCTTATGGGTTTCAATTGTATGTAAAAATGGTTACGCTAGTATGTTTATTAACGATCTGAGGGTTAGACTTGATTTAAAGCTTAGTCAATAACCATAAGGGATTACGATAAGATGCAAATTGGGCAAAAAAGTAATAAATGAGAATGCCTCTAACATTAGATAAGATAAATTTTATTTTTCATTTTTTTTTTACAAAAGAATAATAAATAAGAAATGAGTTTCAATTAAGAATGTGGTTTCACATATTTTTGAGATACTTAAGACACTTAAGGATGCAGTTACGCACCTTGGCCAAATTCAAGGATGCGGTTACGCACCTTGGTCAAATTATTTTAATAATCAATTTTGTTAATTCAAACCAAGAGGTGTAAATTGAGATTATGAGGTGTGATGAACTCGAGAGGGGAAGACAATTATGTCTCCAAATATCAAGACCGAGAATGCAGTATGCATCCGGTTTAAGACTAATAAAAATTCAACTATTAAAAAATAAGCAAATCATGGCATATAAACACAAATTATCCAAAAACATATCAAGACAAGTATAAGTCAATAAAAGCGACCGTGCTAGAACCACGGTACTCGAGGGATGCCTAATACCTTCCCCTCGGTCAACAGAATTTCCTACCTGAATTTCTGGTTCGCAGACCAAATGAAGAGTCATTTTCTTTTGATTAGGGATTAAACAAAAAGGTGATTTGGAACGCCATAACTCAATTTCAAGTGGCGACTCTGAAACAAATAAAAATAATCCCTTAATCGATACCGTCACTTAAATTGGAAAAACCCTTCCTCCATGGTCAGAAAAGGGGTGTGATATCTCTGGCGACTCCGCTGGCGACTAACCATAATTCGAGCTTTATTATATTGACTTTACTTGATTTTATTATATTATTTCATTGGATATATTGTTTGGATGACCTAATGTGCTACTTTCTGCTCATTTATCGCTTTGATATTGTTGAATTGTAAATAATTGTCTTCTCGCGCACCATCTGAGTCTCTAAAAATAGGGTAGTAGGGAATGCAATTATGCATCCCACCTTCTTTTGAGATAAAGCTGGAGTGTCTGGGCACCCAGTGAAAGATTTTAGTCACACATGTTAGGCAGGGTTGGACCAACAATGAAGTCGAAATAACACTGCTACCGATAGGTTGCCCCTCCCTGGCTCGAGTTGTCCACTCGAGTAAGCCAGTCTAGATACCTATTTCCTTCAGGATCGAACCTAGTAAAACTGAAACATAGACCTGCATATTCCTAGTAGGCTCCGCTTATTTGTATAATTTGCATTTTGACTTAGTGGGACTCGACACAGGGGTTGGGTCCGTCTAGGACAGGAGACCCTTTTCTTGACCAACATGTGCATTTTATGTGTTATTTGTAAAAAATTATGTAGAAGACCTCGATTGTTGACCGGCTTTAGGTTTCCCTCTAAAATAAATTCTTTAATATCCATATATATTATGATTATTTTTAATAGTGTTTTCTTGGAAAAAAGGATCAAAATGAAATGATAATATTTATAGCTATTTATTTCTCAAAATAAAAGTACCCTACAATATATAAGCGTGTCTACCAATATATCCCTAATAATGGGTTAGAATGTCCAATAGTTTTTGGCAAAGTCAAATTCAAATTTTTTATTTCTTCTTATTTTTACACAAAAATTCTTTGATAAGCCATATATATCACCCGCTATATTGGCTGAGAGATTTAATTAGTCCTATTAAGAGTGTGTCATCTTCATCGTTTCATTGATCTATTTACAAGTAATAGTAATTAAAATTCATGATAGTCACTCATAATAATAGATTTAGTTGAAATTAATATTTAAACCTTGATTTTAAAGGTGTATTCACTAGAAAATGTTTTCAATCAGACTCATAGAATAAACACTTGCTTAAGGAAATATAAGTTCTTTATCAAAAGAAATTTTCAAATAAATTAGCTATTTATTGGCCACATTGTTCTAAGTCTGATTTTTCAAATGGCAAACATTCAAAATGTATTCACTTTATAAATACAAGTTGCTTATTTTCCCTCTTCTTAAAGTCTTTATTTGAAAAATACTTTGCATCATTTTATATAAGTTTAACACATCTTTTTTCCCTTTCCCAAATATAAGAGGTCCATAAATTAAGTATCGTAAATATGAGCGTTTCTTGACCCTGCATCTTTTTCCATAGGCACAACATGGTTCATCCCGGTCGTGGAAAGTGTCAGAAAGGGAAAAGAGATTCGAATGTACCACTTCAGGTTGTAGATTGTACTCCTTTGCAGTTGTGGGCATGGTGGAATGACACGGGGTTGATAGAACAAGGCGTAATATTCAAATATTTGGGTTTCTTGACTAGAATCATGCATGTGGAACCTAAGAGAGACGTGATCGAAGCACTGTTGTCCTTTTGGGATCCCACCAACAATGTTTTCGTTTCTCAAATTTTGAAATGACCCCAACCTTGGAGGAAATAGCTGGCTTTACCGGGTTTGGAGTGAGGTTAGACTTATAGCCCTAAAGAGCATATCCATCAACAAATTTTTTCAACACTTGAACATCAAAGTCAAGGAAAAATCATTAGACAAAGGTTGGATCTCATTACAGTTTTTGTATGATAGGTATGGAAAGGAGGACGGATTCAAGAAATTTGGAAGGACACTCAATAACAAGGGAAGTTTTGAAACATGGAGAGAGCATAGACGTTTTGCTTTTATGGTAGCTTTTTTAGGAACAATGATTTTTCCAAGGAGAGGCGGAAAGATTAACATCCTTTTGACCGGGGTAGTGAATGTATTAAATTGAGAAAAAGAATTATATCATCGTCCCCATGATTTTGGCTGATATCTACCGTGCTCTGACTGTTTGCCAGAAAGGGAAACGTTTCTTCGAGGGATGCAACATATTGCTTCAACTATGGATAGTAGAACATCTTTACCGACCTCCTATGGTGGCAAGGTTCATTCAGGATCGAAGCGATTACATTACAAGTCATGCCAAAAGGGTGGAGAAATACAGGTGTTCGGAAGGGGTCAATGCATGGGTTGAACATTTTCGCTCGCTAATGGAAGATAAGATCACTTGGAATTATCCTTGGTTCCCTTGGGTAGAAGTCATACACATGTCGTCTGTTCGCCCTTTTTATTGTTGATGGGTATTAGGAGTGTGCAACCATATGTACTGCTGCGGGTTTTATGTCAGTTAGGCAGGCGTCAAGTTCTACCTATCACAGAGGATATGAAAGATTTTGTGTCCAAAGTTGGACCAGGGGTTCCCCTTCCTGAAGGATTGGCCCAAAAAATTTGGGATGGTTGTTTAGTCATGGGAATTGGAACGATGGTTAAAGAATGACACACAGGAGAAACTCATCCAGAATACTCCAATTGGCTTGAGGAACAACCTCTGCTACAAGTTATGCCAGAGAGATCTATAAAAGAACCAATAGACCATGAGACTGAGATAAAGATAAAAATCGATTTGGCTATGATTGATTACCTTGCTGAAAATCAGGAGTTAAGAGCAAAATAAGAGCTCGCTAGAGCCGCTCTAACCCAACAACAAGCAGAGTTAGAAGAGGAGAGGGCCAAGGCAACTCAGGGAGAAACCTTGCTCCGAGGAAAAGTTAATCTGGCAACCATTAGGGGAGCACAAGTTGCGGAACTTGCGGTATCTCAACAACAACAATTGAGGACATGTGATCAGAAAAGTCAGTCAAATTTTGATTAAGAGAGAGCTTAGTGGGTCCGTGAAAGGGGAAGACTTCGAGAGAAAATAGAGTCAATCTCGACTCAAGAAAGACGTGCTAGAGAAATGGTGGCCTCCCGTGATTAATAGATACGAGGATGGAATCAGACTTTCAATTCACTTCGATCAAAAGTCCGTCGTTTGGTTGATCGCACTGCCCAAATGGGTTTGGATTATCAAGAGATGAACCATGAACAATTTCTGGCTGAAGTACCAAAATTTGCTGAGTCCCTTTTGACGTCGGTGCAAGATATATATCAGAGTGTAGGAGGTCGTTTAAGACCACCATCTCCATGAGCGAGCAAATGGTGATGCAAGCATTGATACAAGCATTCATTTCATTAGTGTCGTTTTCTTTAGTTTAAGTCCTCCTTTATTTCATTCTACATTTCTACACTTTGTCTAGGTCGTGTCTGTTTAAGTTATTGACTTTTGTTTGATGATTTTCTCATCGTCTTCCTACTTATGTTCCAAACATTGAAATGATAAATTAAGTTATGCTTATGTTTGGTTTCAATTTCCCGTTAGTATTAATGCATAAATATCTATCTGTATGTATATTTCTTTAAAAAAAGGGTTAAGTTTTAATGTATATTCTCGAACTACGCAAAGATCTGATTCATGCACTAACATGATACGTAAGCAACCCAATGGGTTCAATCAAACGTTTTTAACAAGAATAACTAAAGAGGAGAAAATAGCTAGATAAGTCGGGATGAAACATAAGGTCTTCCATATTAGAAGTATATATGTGGATGCAATATGCACGATTCCTTAACACTAATATGTTTGCTACTTCATTCAGAGAGAGAGAGAAATACATATTAGCTTAAAGGTGATTGGCTTGTGGTTAAGCTGACATCACATCCTTACAATACAAGGTCGAAAGGGAAGAAGAAAATGGCCCACAAAGACGGGAACGAGTCTGACAATGATGAGGTCCGAAACCAGATGATTTCACAAAAAAGAATGTCAATAGAAGAGGTAAGGGCATTAAGACAGCAAATGGCAGATATGTACGAAGCTTGGATGAGTGGACAAGCTCCACCTTCTTCAATACGTTACTATCTAAATACAAACATGCCTCCCTCTATCCAAGTGTCGACAAATGATCCCATTTATCCACCTGGATTCGGCCCCTATGCTAACACTTCCAACGTCGCTGGAACTTCTACGGTGCTCCCTTTGAGTACCCTTATGATGAGTAATCCACTCTTTATGCCAACTGCGCCGACTAATATCATTCCACAACCAACAATGATGCCCAACAATGATCCTCCGTCCAAAGTTCATCATGATCATGGTTACACCCTTGAAGAGGCAATTAAAATTCCAAGCTCGTATCCCCACATTCATCAATATAGTTCCCCTATCGAAGTTGAAAAGACGGTTAAGAATGAGGAACATGAAGAGATGGCTAAGAAAATGAAGAGTTTGGAACAAAGCATAAGAGATATGCAGGGACTAGGAAGCCACAAAGGCATCTCATTCAGCGATTTGTGCATGTTTCCCACGTCCATTTGCCTGTTGGTTTTAAAACTCCAAAGTTTGAGAAATATGATAGTCACGGAGACACCATAGCTCATTTGAAGATATATTGCAATCAACTGAGGGGTGCAGACAGAGGGGAAAGAAGAGTTGCTTATGGCCTATTTTGGGGAAAGCCTAGTGGGAATTGCATCCGAATGGTTCATAGATCAGGATATTGCCAGCTGGCATACATAGGATGATTTGGCTCGATGTTTTGTTCAACAATTCCAATATACTATTGACATTGTGCCAGACCGCTCCTCATTAGCCAACACGAGGAAAAAGACCACAATTTTTTTTGTGAATATGCCGTTAGATGGAGGGAGCAAGCTACTAGGGTTAAACCACCAATGAAGGTGTCGGAGATGATTGACGTTTTTCTCCAAGCACAAGAACCTGATTACTTTCACTACTTGCTTTCTGCCGTCAGGAAGACATTCGCTGAAGTTATTAAGGTTGGGGAAATGGTGGAAAATGGCATCAAGTCTGGAAAGATTGTAAACCAAGTTGCCTTAAAATCCACAACACAAGTTCTTCAAAATGGTTCTGGAAATATTAGAGGGAAGAAAAGAAGGGAGGATGTAGCTACGGTTGTATCAGCGCCTCAGACCTATGTCCAAGATAATCCCCCGCAACACTATTTTCCTTCCCAAACTCCACAATATCCCATCCCATACCCTCCATATCCCGTTTTCAGCGCACGGCCAATTGTCCCCCCTTTTTATCCGCAATGGCGTGCCCCAATAACTCAAAATCATCCACTACCCCCACAAATTCACCAAAATACTGTTAGACTTCCTTTTCGTCCTAGAAAAGAATACAAGAGGGGAAATGGAGCTAAGGATGAATTCACCCCTATTGGAGAATCATATGATAGCTTGTTTTAAAAATTAAGGACGTTGAATGTTTTGAGTCCTATTGAAAGAAAGATGTCAAATCCTCCCCCAAGAAATCTAGATTATTCTCAACACTGCGCCTATTGTTCTGATGCCCCAAGGCACAACATAGAGAGTTGTTGGTACTTGAAAAAGGCAATTCAAGATTTGATCGATACTCATCGAATTATCGTTGAAAACCCAAATGGACCAAAATCAATCAAAATCCACTACCCAGACATACTGAAACAAACATGTTAGAAATGATGAATGGTTGCGAAGAAGTTGCAGTCCCATACAAGCCAATCCTTAAGGTTGGAACTGGTATGGAAAATTTGGCAAATGTTGTTGACTTGACAAAACGGTGCCTTCAGGGGCTGAAAGGACGTTGAAAAAGTTAAGCCCATCAAACACACCCATCCTAACTGTGAAAGGAGCACTTGAAGATGTTTGGGCAAGTCAGAGAGAGGCAAGATTGGTTGTTCCAAGAGGGCCAAACAATCTTATCTTGATCGTGCAAGGAGCCTATATTCCACTTGTGATCATTAGGCCAGTGTCCCAACTTCCAATGACTAACCCCAAGGCTGTCCCTTGGAATTATGAGCCTACCGTCGTGACATACAAGGGGAAAGAAGTCAATGAAGAAGTAGATGAAATAGGAGAAATGACTCTTTCGGGAAGATGCTATGGCCCGACTGAATTAAGGAAAGATAAAAATGACCAAATGCAAGTTAAAAGTCCAGTCACTGAAGTGGAGGCAGAGGAGTTCTTAAGAAAGATGAAATTGTCAGACTACTCCATTGTGGAACAGTTATGGAAAACTCAATCCCAAATCTCTTTGTTTTCATTGTTAATACATTCAAATGAACATCGTAAAGCTGTAATGAAGATTCTGAACGAAGCACATGTTCCTAATGAAGTTACAGTGAGTCAGTTAGAGAAGATTGCTGGGAGAATCTTTGAGGTAAACCGCATCACCTTTTCAGATGATGAACTACCAGTGGAAGGTACGGGATATAACCAAGGCCTCCATATCACTGTAAAGTGTGAGCTTTCATATGTCACTCGAGTTCTAATTGACGGAGGGTCTGGGGTAAATATTTGTCCCTTGTCAACTCTACAAAAATTTAATGTTAATGTTGAAAGGGTACGACCCAACAACGTATGTGTTAGGGCTTTTGATGGGTCCAAAACAGATGCCATTGGGAAGATAGAGCTCATACTAAAAATAGGGCCTGTCGATTTCACCGTGCATTTTCAAGTGCTGAATATCAATGCATCCTACAATCTATTGTTCGGGAGACCATGGGTGCATAGAGCTGGGGCAGTCCCCTCTACATTGCATCAAATGGTTAAGTTTGATTACGACCGGCAAGAAGTAATTGTTCATGGTGAGGGGGACTTGTCAGTCTACAAAGACTCTTCCCTCCCTTTTGTCAAGGCGAATAATGAGAATGAGGCACTGGTTTGTCAAGCTATCGAGGTAGTGGTTGTTGAGCATATCCTCGAGGGGAATCTCATTTCAAAACCACAATTGCCTATGGCATCCCTGATGATGGTAAATGAAATGCTGAAGCATGGGTTTGAATCAGGTAAAGGCTTGGGGATCTTGCTGCAAATGAGAGCTTATCCGGTGAGTCCACGAAAGAGCCTTGGTACTTTTGGCTTAGGATACAAGCCCACAGTCGAGGACAAAATAAAGGCCAAGAAGCAGAAGAGAGATGTATGGTCACTTACCAAGCCGATACCACCCATATACAAATCTTTTCTCAAAGCCCGCACAACAAAATCTTCTGAGTCACCACTCCCAGAGCCAGTGCTGGAGGTTCACATAGAGGTTCACGAAGAGTTGATCAACTATTTTCAAGATTTATTTGTCGAGGCTGATATGGTTGAACTCGGAGAAGTCACTAGTGACAGAGATGTGCAATTCATTGGTCTTGATGTCCAGCTGAACAATTGGGAGGCCACTCCTCTCCCCATTAAAAATGAGTCTGGGTAGTTTGTCTTGTTTTTTTTTTGTCATCCGATTTATTCAAGGGTTGTAATTCGGATTTTATCTCACCGTTTTATTTCAAACTCTCTATTTTCCTTTTCAATAGGATGTAATTGTGTTTTTATTTCAGTCTAATATATTTATTTTGTTTTCTTCTATAAAGTTCTTTCTATGCCGATTCTAGTGATATGACATACATGCAGAATTTTTCGCCAGATCTTAAAATCCAATCTAATCTTCGACCTAATCCTGAAATAATAAGTCAAGAAATCGAATATGATGAAGACAAAGTATTTGAAGAAGTAAGCAGGGATTTCAAACATTTTGAGAATAAATCAAATCCCAACATGAGTGAAACTGAGACGATAAATTTAGGGGATCCTGAAAATATTAAGGAGACTAAGATAAGCGTACATGCTTGACATCAAAAGGAGGATATAATCCAGGCTCTATTTGATTAAAAGGATGTTTTTGCATCATCTTATGATGACATGCCTGGATTAAGCACTGACATGGTGGTTCACAAGTTGCCGATTGATCATAAGTTCCCTCCAGTAAAGAAAAAGTTGAGAAAGCTTAAAACTGACATGAGTATAATAATTAAAGAGGAAATCACAAAACAACTTGAGGCCAGAGTCATTCGAGTCGCTCAATATCCTCCTTGGTTGGCTAACACGTACCTGTCCTTAAGAAAGACAGCAAAGTTCGAATGTGCGTTGATTATCGTGATTTGAACAAAGCAAGTCCAAAAGATGGCTTTTCTTTCCCCAACATCCATATTTTGTTGGACAATTAAGCTAAATATTAGATTGCATCTTTTGTGGATTGCTATGCGGGTTACCATCAGATTATTATGGATGATGAAGATGCAGAAAAAAATGTATTTTATCACACCATGGGGTACATATTGTTATCGAGTCATGCCATTTGGGTTAAAAAATGTGGGTGCAACTTATATGAGGGCAATGACAACCATGTTTCATGATATGATGCATAAAGAAATCGAAGTTTATGTGGATGATGTGATCATTAAATCAAAAAGCAGTCAAATCATGTGCAAGACTTAAGAAAATTCTTCGAAAGGCTTCGCAGGTATAATCTCAAGCTTAATCCTGCAAAATGTGTATTTGGAGTACCGTCAGGAAAGCTTTTGGGGTTTATAGTTAGTCGATGAGGTATCGAGTTAGATCCTTCAAAAATAAAAGCCATTCAGGAACTGCCACCTCCAAAGAATAAAACTGAGGTTATGAGCCTTCTAGGAAGGTTAAACTACATCAGTAGATTCATTGCTCAACTCACAACAACATGCGAGCCCATTTTTAAGTTGTTAAAAAAGAATGCCATTGTCGAATGGACCGAAGAATGTCGAGAGGCTTTTGAAAGAATTAAGAATTACTTATCGATTCCCCCTGTGTTGGTTCCTCCCGAGTCGGGCAGACTATTGATATTATATATGTCAGTACTGGATAATTCTTTTGGATGTGTATTGGGTCAGCATGATGGCACTGGGAAGAAACAGCAGGCCATTTATTACCTCATCAAGAAATTTACCGTTTATGAATCGAAGTACACCCTTCTTGAAAGAACGTGTTGTTCCCTAACTTGGGTAGAACAGAAGTTGAAGCACTATCTTTCATCTTATACTACTTATCTCATTTCTCGTATGGATCCATTAAAATACATTTTTCAAAAGCCCATGCCCATGGGCAGGCTTGCGAAATGGCAAATATTACTCACAGAGTTTGACATTATCTATGTGACGCGAACCGCAATGAAGGCTCAAGCATTGACAGCTCATTTGGCAGAGAACCCTATTGATGATGAATATGAACCACTTAATACCTACTTTCCAGACGAAGAGGTGTCATGTATCGATGAAGTTATTCATGATAAGGATCAATGATGGAAGTTGTTCTTTGACGGTGCCTCTAACAAGAAGGGAGTTGGGATATGAGCATTTCTTATGTCTGAATCAGGGGAATATTTTCCTATAACAGCCCAACTTAGATTTTATTGTACAAATAATATGTCAGAGTATGAGGCTTGCATCCTGGGTTTGAGGTTAGCTGCTGATATGGGCATCCAAGAGTTGCTAGTGCTAGGAGACTCAAACTTACTAGTCCATCAAATTCAAGGAGAATGGGAGACTCGTGACCCAAAGCTCATACCATTTCAACATTGTTTACAAGATCTTTGTCGACGGTTTGTGTCAATAAAGCTTAGACACATTCCTAGAGTTCATAATGAGATTGCTAATGCTTTCGCAACTTTATCTTCGATGCTCCAACATCCTGACGAAGCTCATATCGACCCTTTGTAGATACAGATTCGTGATCAACATGCTTATTGCAACATGGTGGAGGAAGAATTTGACGGTAAACCTTGGTTCCGTGATATTAAAACATATCTTTAGTCCAGAGAATGTCCTACTAATGCCACTAGTAATAAAAAAAGGACTGTTCGGCGACTAGCTAGCGGTTTTTTCTTAAGCGGAGGCATATTGTACAAGAAAACGCCTGATTTGGGTACTTCTAAGATGTGTAAATGCTAAAGAGGCTTCAACAATCATGATTGAAGTACATTCAGGAGTTTGTGGACCTCACATGAATGGATATGTTCTGGCAAAGAAGATACTTCGAGCAGGTTATTATTGGCTCACCATGGAGCGGGATTCTATACGATTTGTTCGTAAATGTCATGAATGTACAAAGAAGATACTTCGAGCAGGTTATTATTGGCTCACCATGGAGCGGGATTCTATACGATTTGTTCGTAAGTGTCATGAATGTCAAATACACGGTGATTTGATACATTCTCCTCCCTCCGAGTTGCATGCAATGTCTGCTCCATGGCCTTTCGTGGCATGTGGAATGGATGTGATTGGACCAATAGAACCAAAAGCATCGAATGGTCATAGGTTCATCCTGGTGGCCATTGATTACTTTACAAAGTGGATGGAAGCAGTAACTTTCAAGTCAGTGACTAAGAAGGTCGTGGTGGATTTCACTCATTTCAACATCATCTGTCGATTTGGTATTCCAAAGGCAATTTTACCGATAATGCTGCAAATCTCAACAGTCGTTTAATGTAAGAGGTATGTCGTCAATTTAAGATTGAACATCGAAATTCGACTCCTTATCGCCCAAAAGCAAATGGGGTTGTAGAAGCTGCCAACAAAAATATAAAAACAATACTTCGTAAAATGGTGCAAAGTTCTTGACAATGGCATGAAAAGTTGCCTTTTGCTTTGTTGGGTTATCGCACTACAGTTCGTATGTCAGTGGGTGCCACCCCCTATTCGCTGGTATATGGGACTGAGGCAGTTATACCTGCAGAGGTTAAGATTCCATCCCTGTGGATTGTTGTAGAGGCTGAAATTGATGATGATGAGTGGATCAGACCACGCTTGGAGCAATTAAGTTTGATTGATAAGAAGAGAATGACATCAGTATGCCATGGACAATTGTACCAAAAAAGAATGGCACGAGCATACAACAAAAAGCTGCGTCCCAAACGTTTTGAAGAGGGTCAATTAGTGTTG
>NW_006238966.1:943825-943955 GCF_000226075.1 Solanum tuberosum
TATCTCCCCCTTGGGAACATTCGTCCCCGAATGTGGAAGAGACGTACAAGGCAAGACTTTGTAAGAACATATCAGCCCCAACATGAATGCAAGATTTTTTTATTTAAACATCACTTCAAGATTTCAAAAC
>NW_006238966.1:944055-954807 GCF_000226075.1 Solanum tuberosum
CTTGGTTCTTCTGCTTCCTTGGCTCTTCCATATAAAAGAAAAAAAAATGAAAAAAAAGAGAAAAAGAAGAAGAAGAAAATCAATCAACATGAACTACGTTTGACCTGATTCTTGTTTCGGCAAGATACGTAGGCAACCCTGTCGTTGGGTTCGGTCTAACCAAATAAAAAATCCAAAATTTAATCTTCGTAAAAAACTGGGGCAAAAGTCATTTTGATTTTTTTTATTTTTTTCTATCCCAAAGCTAAAGTCAATCCCATCATTTAAAATCGTATTTGAGCCTTCATCTTGTCGTTTCTTTCTAACCTTGTATAAAAGTTGTGTTTCAATCAAAGAAAGACCTTTTGATCAACCTTTGAAATGTGAAGAGTAAGTATGTTAAGGGTACAAATGATGAAACCATGAGAGAGTCTTATTGGTGAAAACCCTAACTGGGCATCATAAGGTAAATGTGAGTTGAGAGAAACGAAAATGAGAGTCTTATTGGTGAAAACCCTAACTGGGCATCATAAGGCAAATATGAGTTGAGAGAAACAAAAATGAGAGAGTCTTATTGGTGAAAACCCTAACTGGGCATCATAAGGTGAATGTGAGTTGAGAGAAATAAAAATGAGAATTTTATTGGTGAAAACCCTAACGGGCACCATGAGGCGTATGTGAGTTGAATGATTCAAAGTGAGAGTTTTAGTGGCAAAAGCCCTCGTGGACATCATAAGGCGAATACGAGTTTGAAATTAGTTATGACTTCGTCAAATAGTTGGGACTCCACATTAGGATTAGATGATCAATAATGGTTGATGAATAGGTTGGGTGGACAAATCGGGTAATCAATTCAAATTGCATGTCATGATCAGTAGAGTCGGCTACCACACTCAGATAAGTTTTTCTTTCTTCCTCTTTTTAAAAGAGAGTCTTCATCGAATCATTTTCTGCTATTCTCGTGTAGTATATATTTTTTCTTCCAACTTTTTCATCGCTTTGTTTCATATGTCCTTGAGTCGAGTTTATGTCAAAAAAGTAAGAAAGGATTTCAAGACTTGTTACCAACTCTAAATTTGTACAAGGCAAAACATCAGGCCAATGAGTTATCATCTGTCGGCAAGTTTTGGATTCAGAAGAAGTCCATGATTTGATGAAGGGTAAACAATGAGTGTCGTGACATAAAGGCAGATATTGGATTTAGGTCCCTCAAAATGAGAAAATTTGGGTGAAAATACAATCAATCAATAACGAGCACCGGGAGTTTGGAAAAAAGTAAAACACGATAAGTACTTGAGAAATCCTCGTCAAAAGGCAGAACCACAAACCAACCACCACGTTTTTAAACTCACAAATTTTCTTTGTTGAAGCAGGGGTACAAGTTATTTTGAGATCAAAGGTCCAAAACCTAGATGTTCAATTTAGTCTACAAAGAGCTAAATGGCAACATTGCACACGAATTATAGTCCATATTGGGTAAGTGTTTGTTTGTCTTATTAGTCTATGGAACATAGTGTAGCAAGGACCCTCCTGAATAATAGGACGTAGTGTAGCAAGGACCCTCCTGAACAATGGGACGTAGTATAGCAAGGACCCTCCTGAATAATGGAACGTTGTATAGCTAGGACCCTCATGAATAATGGGACGTAGTATAGCAAGGACCCTCCTGAATAATGGAACGTTGTATAGCTAGGACCCTCATGAATAATGGGACGTAGTATAGCAAGGACCCTCCTGAATAATGGAACGTTGTATAGCTAGGACCCTCATGAATAATGGGACGTAGTATAGCAAGGACCCTCCTGAATAATGGAACGTTGTATAGCTAGGACCCTCATGAATAATGGGACGTAGTATAGCAAGGACCCTCCTGAATAATGGAACGTTGTATAGCTAGGACCCTCATGAATAATGGGACGTAGTATAGCAAGGACCCTCCTGAATAATGGAACGTTGTATAGCTAGGACCCTCATGAATAATGGGACGTAGTATAGCAAGGACCCTCCTGAATAATGGAACGTTGTATAGCTAGGACCCTCATGAATAATGGGACGTAGTATAGCAAGGACCCTCCTGAATAATGGAACGTTGTATAGCTAGGACCCTCATGAATAATGGGACGTAGTATAGCAAGGACCCTCCTGAATAATGGGACGTAGTATAGCAAGGACCCTCCTGAATAATGGGACGTAGTATAGCAAGGACCCTCCTGAATAATGGAACGTAGTATAGCAAGGACCCTCCTGAATAATGGAACGTAGTATAGCAAGGACCCTCCTGAATAATGGAACGTAGTATAGCAAGGACCCTCCTGAATAATGGAACGTAGTATAGCAAGGACCCTCCTGAATAATGGAACGTAGTATAGCAAGGACCCTCCTGAATAATGGAACGTAGTATAGCAAGGACCCTCCTGAATAATGGAACGTAGTATAGCAAGGACCCTCCTGAATAATGGAACGTAGTATAGCAAGGACCCTCCTGAATAATGGAACGTAGTATAGCAAGGACCCTCCTGAATAATGGAACGTAGTATAGCAAGGACCCTCCTGAATAATGGAACGTAGTATAGCAAGGACCCTCCTGAATAATGGAACGTAGTATAGCAAGGACCCTCCTGAATAATGGAACGTAGTATAGCAAGGACCCTCCTGAATAATGGAACGTAGTATAGCAAGGACCCTCCTGAATAATGGAACGTAGTATAGCAAGGACCCTCCTGAATAATGGAACGTAGTATAGCAAGGACCCTCCTGAATAATGGAACGTAGTATAGCAAGGACCCTCCTGAATAATGGAACGTAGTATAGCAAGGACCCTCCTGAATAATGGAACGTAGTATAGCAAGGACCCTCCTGAATAATGGAACGTAGTATAGCAAGGACCCTCCTGAATAATGGAACGTAGTATAGCAAGGACCCTCCTGAATAATGGAACGTAGTATAGCAAGGACCCTCCTGAATAATGGAACGTAGTATAGCAAGGACCCTCCTGAATAATGGAACGTAGTATAGCAAGGACCCTCCTGAATAATGGAACGTAGTATAGCAAGGACCCTCCTGAATAATGGAACGTAGTATAGCAAGGACCCTCCTGAATAATGGAACGTAGTATAGCAAGGACCCTCCTGAATAATGGAACGTAGTATAGCAAGGACCCTCCTGAATAATGGAACGTAGTATAGCAAGGACCCTCCTGAATAATGGAACGTAGTATAGCAAGGACCCTCCTGAATAATGGAACGTAGTATAGCAAGGACCCTCCTGAATAATGGAACGTAGTATAGCAAGGACCCTCCTGAATAATGGAACGTAGTATAGCAAGGACCCTCCTGAATAATGGAACGTAGTATAGCAAGGACCCTCCTGAATAATGGAACGTAGTATAGCAAGGACCCTCCTGAATAATGGAACGTAGTATAGCAAGGACCCTCCTGAATAATGGAACGTAGTATAGCAAGGACCCTCCTGAATAATGGAACGTAGTATAGCAAGGACCCTCCTGAATAATGGAACGTAGTATAGCAAGGACCCTCCTGAATAATGGAACGTAGTATAGCAAGGACCCTCCTGAATAATGGAACGTAGTATAGCAAGGACCCTCCTGAATAATGGAACGTAGTATAGCAAGGACCCTCCTGAATAATGGAACGTAGTATAGCAAGGACCCTCCTGAATAATGGAACGTAGTATAGCAAGGACCCTCCTGAATAATGGAACGTAGTATAGCAAGGACCCTCCTGAATAATGGAACGTAGTATAGCAAGGACCCTCCTGAATAATGGAACGTAGTATAGCAAGGACCCTCCTGAATAATGGAACGTAGTATAGCAAGGACCCTCCTGAATAATGGAACGTAGTATAGCAAGGACCCTCCTGAATAATGGAACGTAGTATAGCAAGGACCCTCCTGAATAATGGAACGTAGTATAGCAAGGACCCTCCTGAATAATGGAACGTAGTATAGCAAGGACCCTCCTGAATAATGGAACGTAGTATAGCAAGGACCCTCCTGAATAATGGAACGTAGTATAGCAAGGACCCTCCTGAATAATGGAACGTAGTATAGCAAGGACCCTCCTGAATAATGGAACGTAGTATAGCAAGGACCCTCCTGAATAATGGAACGTAGTATAGCAAGGACCCTCCTGAATAATGGAACGTAG
Organism: Solanum tuberosum; assembly: GCF_000226075.1. Lineage (NCBI taxonomy): Eukaryota > Viridiplantae > Streptophyta > Magnoliopsida > Solanales > Solanaceae > Solanum > Solanum tuberosum. Next base: position 948,201 of record NW_006238966.1, read on the forward strand.
TATAGCAAGGACCCTCCTGAATAATGGAACGTAGTATAGCAAGGACCCTCCTGAATAATGGAACGTAGTATAGCAAGGACCCTCCTGAATAATGGAACGTAGTATAGCAAGGACCCTCCTGAATAATGGAACGTAGTATAGCAAGGACCCTCCTGAATAATGGAACGTAGTATAGCAAGGACCCTCCTGAATAATGGAACGTAGTATAGCAAGGACCCTCCTGAATAATGGAACGTAGTATAGCAAGGACCCTCCTGAATAATGGAACGTAGTATAGCAAGGACCCTCCTGAATAATGGAACGTAGTATAGCAAGGACCCTCCTGAATAATGGAACGTAGTATAGCAAGGACCCTCCTGAATAATGGAACGTAGTATAGCAAGGACCCTCCTGAATAATGGAACGTAGTATAGCAAGGACCCTCCTGAATAATGGAACGTAGTATAGCAAGGACCCTCCTGAATAATGGAACGTAGTATAGCAAGGACCCTCCTGAATAATGGAACGTAGTATAGCAAGGACCCTCCTGAATAATGGAACGTAGTATAGCAAGGACCCTCCTGAATAATGGAACGTAGTATAGCAAGGACCCTCCTGAATAATGGAACGTAGTATAGCAAGGACCCTCCTGAATAATGGAACGTAGTATAGCAAGGACCCTCCTGAATAATGGAACGTAGTATAGCAAGGACCCTCCTGAATAATGGAACGTAGTATAGCAAGGACCCTCCTGAATAATGGAACGTAGTATAGCAAGGACCCTCCTGAATAATGGAACGTAGTATAGCAAGGACCCTCCTGAATAATGGAACGTAGTATAGCAAGGACCCTCCTGAATAATGGAACGTAGTATAGCAAGGACCCTCCTGAATAATGGAACGTAGTATAGCAAGGACCCTCCTGAATAATGGAACGTAGTATAGCAAGGACCCTCCTGAATAATGGAACGTAGTATAGCAAGGACCCTCCTGAATAATGGAACGTAGTATAGCAAGGACCCTCCTGAATAATGGAACGTAGTATAGCAAGGACCCTCCTGAATAATGGAACGTAGTATAGCAAGGACCCTCCTGAATAATGGAACGTAGTATAGCAAGGACCCTCCTGAATAATGGAACGTAGTATAGCAAGGACCCTCCTGAATAATGGAACGTAGTATAGCAAGGACCCTCCTGAATAATGGAACGTAGTATAGCAAGGACCCTCCTGAATAATGGAACGTAGTATAGCAAGGACCCTCCTGAATAATGGAACGTAGTATAGCAAGGACCCTCCTGAATAATGGAACGTAGTATAGCAAGGACCCTCCTGAATAATGGAACGTAGTATAGCAAGGACCCTCCTGAATAATGGAACGTAGTATAGCAAGGACCCTCCTGAATAATGGAACGTAGTATAGCAAGGACCCTCCTGAATAATGGAACGTAGTATAGCAAGGACCCTCCTGAATAATGGAACGTAGTATAGCAAGGACCCTCCTGAATAATGGAACGTAGTATAGCAAGGACCCTCCTGAATAATGGAACGTAGTATAGCAAGGACCCTCCTGAATAATGGAACGTAGTATAGCAAGGACCCTCCTGAATAATGGAACGTAGTATAGCAAGGACCCTCCTGAATAATGGAACGTAGTATAGCAAGGACCCTCCTGAATAATGGAACGTAGTATAGCAAGGACCCTCCTGAATAATGGAACGTAGTATAGCAAGGACCCTCCTGAATAATGGAACGTAGTATAGCAAGGACCCTCCTGAATAATGGAACGTAGTATAGCAAGGACCCTCCTGAATAATGGAACGTAGTATAGCAAGGACCCTCCTGAATAATGGAACGTAGTATAGCAAGGACCCTCCTGAATAATGGAACGTAGTATAGCAAGGACCCTCCTGAATAATGGAACGTAGTATAGCAAGGACCCTCCTGAATAATGGAACGTAGTATAGCAAGGACCCTCCTGAATAATGGAACGTAGTATAGCAAGGACCCTCCTGAATAATGGAACGTAGTATAGCAAGGACCCTCCTGAATAATGGAACGTAGTATAGCAAGGACCCTCCTGAATAATGGAACGTAGTATAGCAAGGACCCTCCTGAATAATGGAACGTAGTATAGCAAGGACCCTCCTGAATAATGGAACGTAGTATAGCAAGGACCCTCCTGAATAATGGAACGTAGTATAGCAAGGACCCTCCTGAATAATGGAACGTAGTATAGCAAGGACCCTCCTGAATAATGGAACGTAGTATAGCAAGGACCCTCCTGAATAATGGAACGTAGTATAGCAAGGACCCTCCTGAATAATGGAACGTAGTATAGCAAGGACCCTCCTGAATAATGGAACGTAGTATAGCAAGGACCCTCCTGAATAATGGAACGTAGTATAGCAAGGACCCTCCTGAATAATGGAACGTAGTATAGCAAGGACCCTCCTGAATAATGGAACGTAGTATAGCAAGGACCCTCCTGAATAATGGAACGTAGTATAGCAAGGACCCTCCTGAATAATGGAACGTAGTATAGCAAGGACCCTCCTGAATAATGGAACGTAGTATAGCAAGGACCCTCCTGAATAATGGAACGTAGTATAGCAAGGACCCTCCTGAATAATGGAACGTAGTATAGCAAGGACCCTCCTGAATAATGGAACGTAGTATAGCAAGGACCCTCCTGAATAATGGAACGTAGTATAGCAAGGACCCTCCTGAATAATGGAACGTAGTATAGCAAGGACCCTCCTGAATAATGGAACGTAGTATAGCAAGGACCCTCCTGAATAATGGAACGTAGTATAGCAAGGACCCTCCTGAATAATGGAACGTAGTATAGCAAGGACCCTCCTGAATAATGGAACGTAGTATAGCAAGGACCCTCCTGAATAATGGAACGTAGTATAGCAAGGACCCTCCTGAATAATGGAACGTAGTATAGCAAGGACCCTCCTGAATAATGGAACGTAGTATAGCAAGGACCCTCCTGAATAATGGAACGTAGTATAGCAAGGACCCTCCTGAATAATGGAACGTAGTATAGCAAGGACCCTCCTGAATAATGGAACGTAGTATAGCAAGGACCCTCCTGAATAATGGAACGTAGTATAGCAAGGACCCTCCTGAATAATGGAACGTAGTATAGCAAGGACCCTCCTGAATAATGGAACGTAGTATAGCAAGGACCCTCCTGAATAATGGAACGTAGTATAGCAAGGACCCTCCTGAATAATGGAACGTAGTATAGCAAGGACCCTCCTGAATAATGGAACGTAGTATAGCAAGGACCCTCCTGAATAATGGAACGTAGTATAGCAAGGACCCTCCTGAATAATGGAACGTAGTATAGCAAGGACCCTCCTGAATAATGGAACGTAGTATAGCAAGGACCCTCCTGAATAATGGAACGTAGTATAGCAAGGACCCTCCTGAATAATGGAACGTAGTATAGCAAGGACCCTCCTGAATAATGGAACGTAGTATAGCAAGGACCCTCCTGAATAATGGAACGTAGTATAGCAAGGACCCTCCTGAATAATGGAACGTAGTATAGCAAGGACCCTCCTGAATAATGGAACGTAGTATAGCAAGGACCCTCCTGAATAATGGAACGTAGTATAGCAAGGACCCTCCTGAATAATGGAACGTAGTATAGCAAGGACCCTCCTGAATAATGGAACGTAGTATAGCAAGGACCCTCCTGAATAATGGAACGTAGTATAGCAAGGACCCTCCTGAATAATGGAACGTAGTATAGCAAGGACCCTCCTGAATAATGGAACGTAGTATAGCAAGGACCCTCCTGAATAATGGAACGTAGTATAGCAAGGACCCTCCTGAATAATGGAACGTAGTATAGCAAGGACCCTCCTGAATAATGGAACGTAGTATAGCAAGGACCCTCCTGAATAATGGAACGTAGTATAGCAAGGACCCTCCTGAATAATGGAACGTAGTATAGCAAGGACCCTCCTGAATAATGGAACGTAGTATAGCAAGGACCCTCCTGAATAATGGAACGTAGTATAGCAAGGACCCTCCTGAATAATGGAACGTAGTATAGCAAGGACCCTCCTGAATAATGGAACGTAGTATAGCAAGGACCCTCCTGAATAATGGAACGTAGTATAGCAAGGACCCTCCTGAATAATGGAACGTAGTATAGCAAGGACCCTCCTGAATAATGGAACGTAGTATAGCAAGGACCCTCCTGAATAATGGAACGTAGTATAGCAAGGACCCTCCTGAATAATGGAACGTAGTATAGCAAGGACCCTCCTGAATAATGGAACGTAGTATAGCAAGGACCCTCCTGAATAATGGAACGTAGTATAGCAAGGACCCTCCTGAATAATGGAACGTAGTATAGCAAGGACCCTCCTGAATAATGGAACGTAGTATAGCAAGGACCCTCCTGAATAATGGAACGTAGTATAGCAAGGACCCTCCTGAATAATGGAACGTAGTATAGCAAGGACCCTCCTGAATAATGGAACGTAGTATAGCAAGGACCCTCCTGAATAATGGAACGTAGTATAGCAAGGACCCTCCTGAATAATGGAACGTAGTATAGCAAGGACCCTCCTGAATAATGGAACGTAGTATAGCAAGGACCCTCCTGAATAATGGAACGTAGTATAGCAAGGACCCTCCTGAATAATGGAACGTAGTATAGCAAGGACCCTCCTGAATAATGGAACGTAGTATAGCAAGGACCCTCCTGAATAATGGAACGTAGTATAGCAAGGACCCTCCTGAATAATGGAACGTAGTATAGCAAGGACCCTCCTGAATAATGGAACGTAGTATAGCAAGGACCCTCCTGAATAATGGAACGTAGTATAGCAAGGACCCTCCTGAATAATGGAACGTAGTATAGCAAGGACCCTCCTGAATAATGGAACGTAGTATAGCAAGGACCCTCCTGAATAATGGAACGTAGTATAGCAAGGACCCTCCTGAATAATGGAACGTAGTATAGCAAGGACCCTCCTGAATAATGGAACGTAGTATAGCAAGGACCCTCCTGAATAATGGAACGTAGTATAGCAAGGACCCTCCTGAATAATGGAACGTAGTATAGCAAGGACCCTCCTGAATAATGGAACGTAGTATAGCAAGGACCCTCCTGAATAATGGAACGTAGTATAGCAAGGACCCTCCTGAATAATGGAACGTAGTATAGCAAGGACCCTCCTGAATAATGGAACGTAGTATAGCAAGGACCCTCCTGAATAATGGAACGTAGTATAGCAAGGACCCTCCTGAATAATGGAACGTAGTATAGCAAGGACCCTCCTGAATAATGGAACGTAGTATAGCAAGGACCCTCCTGAATAATGGAACGTAGTATAGCAAGGACCCTCCTGAATAATGGAACGTAGTATAGCAAGGACCCTCCTGAATAATGGAACGTAGTATAGCAAGGACCCTCCTGAATAATGGAACGTAGTATAGCAAGGACCCTCCTGAATAATGGAACGTAGTATAGCAAGGACCCTCCTGAATAATGGAACGTAGTATAGCAAGGACCCTCCTGAATAATGGAACGTAGTATAGCAAGGACCCTCCTGAATAATGGAACGTAGTATAGCAAGGACCCTCCTGAATAATGGAACGTAGTATAGCAAGGACCCTCCTGAATAATGGAACGTAGTATAGCAAGGACCCTCCTGAATAATGGAACGTAGTATAGCAAGGACCCTCCTGAATAATGGAACGTAGTATAGCAAGGACCCTCCTGAATAATGGAACGTAGTATAGCAAGGACCCTCCTGAATAATGGAACGTAGTATAGCAAGGACCCTCCTGAATAATGGAACGTAGTATAGCAAGGACCCTCCTGAATAATGGAACGTAGTATAGCAAGGACCCTCCTGAATAATGGAACGTAGTATAGCAAGGACCCTCCTGAATAATGGAACGTAGTATAGCAAGGACCCTCCTGAATAATGGAACGTAGTATAGCAAGGACCCTCCTGAATAATGGAACGTAGTATAGCAAGGACCCTCCTGAATAATGGAACGTAGTATAGCAAGGACCCTCCTGAATAATGGAACGTAGTATAGCAAGGACCCTCCTGAATAATGGAACGTAGTATAGCAAGGACCCTCCTGAATAATGGAACGTAGTATAGCAAGGACCCTCCTGAATAATGGAACGTAGTATAGCAAGGACCCTCCTGAATAATGGAACGTAGTATAGCAAGGACCCTCCTGAATAATGGAACGTAGTATAGCAAGGACCCTCCTGAATAATGGAACGTAGTATAGCAAGGACCCTCCTGAATAATGGAACGTAGTATAGCAAGGACCCTCCTGAATAATGGAACGTAGTATAGCAAGGACCCTCCTGAATAATGGAACGTAGTATAGCAAGGACCCTCCTGAATAATGGAACGTAGTATAGCAAGGACCCTCCTGAATAATGGAACGTAGTATAGCAAGGACCCTCCTGAATAATGGAACGTAGTATAGCAAGGACCCTCCTGAATAATGGAACGTAGTATAGCAAGGACCCTCCTGAATAATGGAACGTAGTATAGCAAGGACCCTCCTGAATAATGGAACGCTGAATAATGGGACGTAGTATATAGCAAGGACCCTCATGAACAATAGA